>NC_140991.1:28804322-29111822 GCF_052327205.1 Somniosus microcephalus | reverse complement strand
CTATCAATATATCCTTCCATTCCTTTCTCCCTCATGTTTATCTAGCTTCCCCTTAAATCTATACTATTCACATCAAGCGCTCCCTGTGGTAGCGTGTTCCACACTCAAACCACTCTTCGGTTGAAGAAGTTTCTCCTGAATTCCCTATTGGATTTACAGTATTAGTGACTGTCTTATAGTCTTATATTGATGACCTTTAGTTTTGGTCTCCCCACAAGTGGAAACATCTTCTCTACGTCTATCCTATCAAACTCTTTCATAATCTTAAAGACCTCTATCAGGTCACCCCTCAGTCTTCTCTTTTCTAGAAAAAAGAGCCCCCGCTTGTTCAGCCTTTCCTGATAAGTACATCTTCTCAGTTCTGGAATCATGCTTGTGAATCTTTTTTGCACCTTCTCCAGTGCCTCGATATCCTTTTTAGAGTATGGAGACTAGAACTGTTCACAGTACTCAAGTGTGGTCTAACCAAAGTTCTATACAAGTTTAACATAACTTCTCTGCTTCTAGCCCTCTAGAAATGAACCTCAGTGCTTTGTTTTGTTTTTTATAGCCTTATTAACATGCGTCACTACTGTTAGTGATTTGTGTAGCTGTGCCCCTAGGTCCCTTTGCTCCTCTACCCCATTTAGACTCTTATTTTCCAAGCAGTATGTGGCCTCCTTATTCTTACTACCAAAGTGCACCACCTCACACTTATCTGTGATGAAATTAATTTGCCAATTACACGCCCAATTTGTGTTATGTTCATTAATAACTAGACATTCTTATTATGAACAGCTAGCTCCTAGCTAGACATTTATTCAGTACACGTTCTCTAGGTACAGCATCTGTAGAGATTCAGCATGTGTGCTTCTGTGTGCAGGCTTCCATCTTGACTACTGCCTTCTGGGTAGCCTAGTGCATCATGGGTAGTGTAGTCTTAAACACATACAACTAAATATACAGCTCTATACAGCTCTATGGCTCCATCTAGTGTACCACTCCAGAATGACATGTTATTGATCATTACATCCCCCTTTCTTTGAGGTTAACAAAATCAATATCAATCAACTTTCAAGAAAAACGATAAAGATGATATCAGTAACACTTTTGTTGGTGCTCTATAAACATAAACATTTTCACAACAGTCAATACACTTTCAATATGGTTTTTCTTTGTACTCAAAGATTAGGTCTATCAGGCTTTTTTACTACACGTGTGGGTCTTCTCAGCACGGGTAAGTCTGATGTGTTTTCATGAGATTGTTCTGGTGGTGAATGACAAGATTCAGTTGCGGCATTGTCATCAATCTGCTCTTGGATACTTTCAGAAGGGAACAGCGGTTCCTCCTGAGAATCTGCCCTTCCTCAGTTCTAACAGTGTATGACCTTGGTCGTACTTCCTCAAGAACTGTAGCTTTCCTGTTCCTATTTTTTGGGGGGGATAGTGCATCTGCTAACACTATGTATTTGCCTGGTGTGTAGATCAGTTCAAAGTCATATCTTTGCAGTTTCATCATGAGTCGTTGAATCCTTGGAGACATCTCATTCAGATTTTTTTTTATGATGGCAACCAGTGGGCTGTGGTCTGTCTCAACTGTGAAGGTGGGAAGTCCATATATGTAGCCATGGAACTTTTCTAATCCAACTACCAAGCCTAGACATTCCTTTTCAATCTG
This sequence comes from Somniosus microcephalus, assembly GCF_052327205.1. Lineage (NCBI taxonomy): Eukaryota > Metazoa > Chordata > Chondrichthyes > Squaliformes > Somniosidae > Somniosus > Somniosus microcephalus. The sequence goes on along the minus strand of NC_140991.1, from coordinate 29,110,165 downwards.
GGCGTATCGACACTCAGTATCAGTCATAGACCTGGAGGCATAGGCAACAGGCTTCCAATCTTCACCCTCTGCTTGTAGCAAGACCGCACCTAGGCCATCCTTTGATGCATCCGTTGACACTTTGATTCTCTTTGTTGGGTCAAAGAAGGTGAGTACAGGTGTGGTTGTCAGCACTGTTTTGAGATTCATCCACTCTTGTTCATGTCTTTCTGTCCATGCGAACTCATTTGTTTTATGTAGCAGGTCTCGCAGACAGGTTGTTTTGGCTGACAAGTTAGTAATGAACTTTCCAATTAAGTTTATCATCCCCATGATGCGTATCACTCCTTTTTTATCAGTGGGTCGGGGCATTTTGAGTATGGCGTTTACTTTTTCCATATCTGGCTCTATTCCTTTACCAGATAGAATATCTCCTAGGAAAGTGACTTCCTGGACGCCAAACTGACACTTGGCTTTGTTGAGCTTCAGTCCATTCCGGCGTATGCTCTGTAGCACTTTAGTCAGTCGCTCATTGTGTTTTTTCAGTGTGGAGCCCCAGATGATGATGATATCATCAACATAGACCCGAACTCCTTCCAGACCTTCAATTATGTGTTCCATCGCTCTATGAAAGATTTCAGATGCAGATATTATCCCGAAAGGCATTCTGAGGAAACAATACCTGCCAAATGGTGTGTTGAAGGTACAGTATTTGGTGCTCTCTTCGTCCAGTTTTAGTTGCCAAAATCCTTGTGAGGCATCGAGCTTTGTAAAGTATCTGGCACCTGGCATTTCACTGGTGATTTCTTCTCGCTTGGGAATCTGGTAGTGTTCACGTTTTATGCTTGCATTTAAGTCCTTTGGATCCATGCATATTCTTAGATCATTGTTCTTTTTCTTTACACATACCATGGAGTTAACCCAGTCTGTTGGCTCTTCGACTTTCCTGATGACTCCAAGTGTGGTCATTCAGTCCAGTTCTTTCTTGAGCCGGTCACACAGGGGTGCTGGAACTCTTCATGGAGCATGTACCACTGGCTGAGCATCCTCCTTTAGCTGGATCTTGTAAGTGAATGGTAGAACTCCAAATCCTTTGAACACATCCTGGAAATTACTCACTACAGAATCCACTGAGTCATCTGGTCTGCTTATGGCACAGTTTATACGGTAGACTCTCTTGACCAGTTCTAAGTCCTCACAAGCTTTGTCACCCAGTAGTGAATCAAGTCCTTCAGCCACAACAGAAAACATGAGATGATGCACTTTGTCTTTGACTGTCACTTTAAGTCTGCATACACCTAAGCTATCTATTTTCTGTCCATTATAGCTCTTCAGTAGTACTGACTTTTTCTGTATTTTGGGCTTTTCTTTCATGTTTTTAATGTCACTCATACTGATTAAGTTTGCTTTTGCCCCAGTGTCTAGTTTCAATGTAACTAATGCTCCATTTACCTGCAGTGGGATCATCCATTTGTCCTCTTTTACTGCATTGACTTTATGCTCAGCATTGTTTATTCCTGAGGGCTGCACATTTTCTGTATCCTTTTCTATATTGTCACGTGACACCATTCCTACAAAAAATGTCTCACTTAAATCAGTGTCCTCAATCACATTAACTCGGACTTGTTGCCCTTTCTTTGTTTTTACTTTTGAAAAGCATTGTTTGGCAAAGTGATTCTTTCCATGACATTTTGTGCACATTTTTCCAAACGCTGGGCATTGTTTTAACTGGTGTTTGTAACCACAGCGTTTACAGTTAAAAATTCCTTCCTCCGATTGCTTTTCATTTCTGTTCTGCCCATGTTGCTTCCCCTTGTAGAACACAGCACCGACAGCAGCACTTACTACAATCGCATCATTATTGATTTCACTGAAAGTCTTCGCGTGCTGTCGAGCTAGCTCACTGGCTTGGCATATATTCACAGCATTTTCCAATGTTAGTTCGGTTTCTCTCAACAGACGTTCCCTGACTTTTTTATCATGAATACCAAACACAATCTGGTCACAAATCATGGATGCTTTCAGCTCAGAGAAATTACATGTCTGTGCTTTCAGTTTCAGATCGGTCACAAAGCTATCAAAAGTCTCATTTTGCCGCTGTGTCCTCGAACGGAACACGTATCTTTCATAGGTTTCATTCTTTTTGGGAGAACAATGTGTATCAATATTTCTTTAGCACATCGTCTAAATTTTCTCTGTTCTCCTCTGGATTAAATACAAATGTATTAAATACCTCTACCGCCTGTGGGCCTGCAACCGTGAGCAGCAACACTATTTTTCTTGCATCTGGCTTCATACCGAATCCGATGGCAGCAATGTAGAGTTCGAATTGTTGTTTGAAAGTCCGCCAATTGTAGTCGACATTTCCCGTGAGATTCAAAAACTCCGGCGGCCTCAAATTCTCCATGTCGCTTTTCACAATTTTCAGCAGATCTTCACCAATCCTGGTACCATGTTATGTTCATTAATAACTAGACATTCTTATTATGAACAGCTAGCTTCTAGCTAGACATTTATTCAGTACACGTTCTCTAGGTACAGCATCTGTAGAGATTCAGCATGTGTGCTTCTGTGTGCAGGCTTCCATCTTGACTACTGCCTTCTGGGTAGCCTAGTGCATCATGAGTAGTGTAGTCTTAAACACATACAACTAAATATACAGCTCTATGGCTCCATCTAGTGTACCACTCCAGAATGACATGTTATTGATCATTACACTTTGCAAGTTTATTAATGTTTTCCTGTATTTTGTCGCATTCCTCCTCAGTAATAGCTTTAACCCCCCCCCCAATTTGGTGTCGTCCGCAAATTTTGAATTGTACTTTGGATTCTAGAGTCCAAATCGTTAATGTAAATGGTGAACAACTGTGGTCTAATTCCAGCCTATCCTGGGGTATAAACACTGGTTTCACCCCAGTCTTTCCTGGGTTATGAACCCTGGTCTAATTCCAGCCTATCCTGGGTTGTAAATATTTGTCTTATCCTAGCCTATTCTGCGTTAAAATCAGTGGTCTCACCCCAGCCTTTCCTGGGCTATAAACACAAGTCTCTTCCCAGAATATCCGGGGTTACAAACACTGGTCTCCTTCTGTGTATCCTGGGCTGTAAACACTGGTCTTGTCCTATGTATCCTGGGCTGTAAACGGAGGTCTCATCCCAGTCTATGCTGCGTTATAAACGCTGGTCCATTCCTCATGTATTTTGGATTCTAAATGCTGTCCTATCCCAATTTATGTTGTATTATAAACGTTAATCTCATCCTTGTATATCCTGCATTATAAATCCTGGTCTCATCTCTGTGCCGGTTCTATCCGAGGCAATCTACAAACACTTTCTCTCTGTAATATTTGTTTGTTTTAGATTTAACTCAACCCCTAACTATCTGTTCTCTTATTTAATTACTGCTCTGTGCAGCCTGTGTCTCTAAGGAATCCTTCCAACATCATTGCAGCTTCCTTACCTCTGGCTGCCTCATAGAGAAATGGGACAGACCCCCCATTTCTGCAATTGAGGCATCGAGCCAAGCATTGAGTGGTACAATTTACCCACCTGGCAAGACAACACCATGCAGAGCATCTAAGGTGCTACAGTAATGGGTGACGGGTGTTTTTGTGACTGGAAGGCTGTTTCCAGTGGGGTTCCACAGGGCTCAGTACTGGGTCCCCTGCTTTTTGTGGTATATATAATGATTTAGACTTCAATGTAGGGGGCATGATTGAGAAGTTTGAAAATGATACAAAAATTGGCCGTGTGGTTGATAGTGAGGAAGAAAGCTACAGACTGCAGGAAGATATCAATGGACTGGTCAGGTGGGCAGAAAAGTATCAAATGGAATTCAATCCGGAGAAGTGTGAAGTAATGCATTTGGGGAGGGCTAACAAGGCAAGGGAATACACATTAAATGGTAGGACACTGAGAAGTGTAGAGGGACAGAGGGACCTTGGAGTGCATGTCCACAGATCCCTGAAGGTAGCAGGACAGGTAGATAAGGTGGTTAAGAAGGCATACGGGATACTTTCCTTTATTAGCCGAGGCATAGAATACAAGTGCAGGGGGGTTATGCTTCAACTGTATAAAACACTGTAAGGAATGACCCAGATTCTGCCTCGCCTCGCCACCAGAGGGCTCCATGAACTCTCTTAATTGTGTCCTTCTTTATTCATTATTGTATTTACCTGTGCATTGTTAGATGCCTACTATTTAAGTGGTGTTCACTTTATGTTCATTGCTCAGTCTTGAGTTTCACTGCCTGGTGATACCTCTTGCTGGCCTGCTAGCCTGTATTCTGTACTGTTGTTATTTTGTTTATGTCAAGTAAAGTCTACCTTTGTTTTGCAACCTAACCTCTGCCTCAGTTTGCCTTACTGCAGTTGGGTCCACCGAGTTCCGGTCCTTACAGCAAGACTGAGCCAAAACATGGACCCAGCAGAGAAGGACCAATGGCTAAGACAAATTTCTGAACAGCTACAACTGATCTTGAACGAACTGCGGTGCCTCGCCACGGCATTCTCCCGAAGCCAGAATCAGCTGGAGGCCCTCGTCATTGCTTTCCATCAGAGCCAGAACCAGAGTCAGGTGATCCAAGCTGCTCCAGCACCGTTACCCGCTCCTACGGTTTCGCCTTCCCCTCTGAAAGAACCCCGATTACCTGCACCCGAGCGCTACGACGGTAACCCAGGAGGATGTCGAGGCTTCCTAACCCAGTGTTCCCTGGCTTTCCAACTGCAGGGTTCATTATTTCCCAGTGACTGTTCCCGAGTGGCCTACATCATTTCGCTACTCACCGGCAAGGCACTTACCTGGGCTACGGCCGTCTGGGAACAGCAAACTCCGGCATGTTCAAACTACCAACTTTTCTCGGAAGAAATGAGAAGGGTCTTTGATCACCCTGTCAGTGGGAGAGAGGCATCTAACAAACTGCTTCGGCTTCGCCAGGGGGCTTGTAGCGTTGCGGACTACGCTATTGAGTTTCGCACTCTCGCTGCAGAAAGCCAATGGGATTCGGAGGCGCTCATCGCCACTTTTCGCCACGGTCTCACGGATGAGATCAAGGACGAACTGGCTTCCAGGGATCCGGTGAGTGATTTGGAGTCTCTTTTTGATATCTCCGTTCGTGTGGATAATCGCCTCCGTGAGAGGCGAAGAGAACGCCACTCCTTTTTCACCCCGCTTCCAGAGACCAGAGCCTTTCCTGCTTCGAAGCCATCTGAGAACCTCCGAGCCATCCCGAGTCCATCTTTGACCGATCCAGAGGAGCCCATGCAGGTGGGAGTAACCCGCCTCTCGCAGCCCGAACTTGATCGCCGAATGAGAGAGGGATCTTGCCTCTATTGTGGGGAAGCTGGCCACTTTCGCTCTTCCTGTCCAGAGTTGGTGGGAAAAGCCAGGGCTCGTCCAGGACGGAGGGACCTGAGACGAGCGTAACCATCCCTTCCGACCCCACTGTTTCTAGGGTTTTGCTGGCATCCTCCCTTTTCTGGGGCAATCAACAACATGATCTTAAGGCCCTGGTGGATTCGGGGTCTGATGGTAACTTCATAGATCTGGGGTTAGCTAAACAGCTCAAGATTCCCCTGACCCATCCTGATCACCCCCTCACTGTTGTTGCCCTGGATGGAAGACCCCTGGGCTCTGGAACCATTCACCATCATACTGCCCCCCTGTGTTTGGGCGTGGAAGGACAACATTTCGAGACCATCCAATTCTCCCTTACCCACTCTTCCGAGTTTCCATTAATTCTGGGTTACCCTTGGTTGGCCTGCCATAATCCTCGCTTGGATTGGGCCACCGGTCGGCTTACGGAATGGGGCTCTGCCTGCCATACTACCTGTCTTCGCGCCAAGTCTCCTTCCCAGCCCCAGGAGTCCCCATCACACTCTGAATTGTCCCGAGTGCCACCCGAGTATGAGGATCTAAAAGAGGTCTTCAGTAAGGTTCGAGCCACATCACTTCCCCCTCATAGGCCATATGACTGTGCCGTTGACCTCCTGCCTGGGACATGCCCACCTAGGGGTAGGATCTTTTCCCTTTCTGCTCCTGAGACCGCCGCCATGGAGGAGTACATCCGTGATGCCCTCGCCGCTGGCTTCATCCGTCAGTCCACCTCTCCTGCTGGTGCCAGTTTTTTCTTCGTGAGTAAGAAAGATGGAGGTCTCCGTCCCTGCATCGACTACCGTGGCCTTAACCGGATTACTATAAAGAACCGTTATCCTCTTCCACTCATGTCGACGGCCTTTGAGCTACTTCAGGGAGCCACGGTCTTCACAAAATTGGACCTCCGCAACGCCTACAACCTCATCCGCGTCCGCGAAGGGGACGAGTGGAAGACGGCATTCAACACACCTACTGGGCACTATGAGAACCTGGTTATGCCCTTTGGATTGACCAACCTCCCTGCTGTGTTCCAGGCGCTCATCAACGACGTTCTCCGAGACATGCTGAATCGCTTTGTTTTTGTCTACCTGGATGACATTCTCATTTTCTCCAAAACTCTTCACGATCATGTCCAGCATATAAGACAAGTCCTGCAACTTTTGCTTAACAACCTCTTGTTTGTCAAGGCTGAGAAGTGTGAATTTCACGTTTCCACGGTTTCATTTCTGGGCTTCATCATCTCCAGCGGCAACATCCAAATGGACCCTGGCAAGACCCAAGCTGTCCGAGATTGGCCACCACCCACCTCTCTCAAACAGGTGCAACGTTTCTTGGGGTTTGCTAACTTCTATCGGAGATTCATCAGAAACTTCGGCACCATTGCTGCCCCTCTTAACGCCCTCACCAAGACCGCCTCTACCCGGTTCAGTTGGTCCGCTGAGGCTGCGCAGGCTTTCGAGGATCTCAAGCGGCGCGTCACGTCTGCTCCTGTCCTCGTGATTCCGGATCCCTCACTCCCCTTCATTGTCGAGGTGGATGCCTCGGATATAGGAGTGGGCGCCGTTTTATCCCAACGGTCTAACGACAACAAACTGCACCCTTGCGCCTTTTTCTCTCGCCGACTCACTCCCGCTGAACGAAACTACAATATTGGGAACAGGGAATTACTTGCAGTTAAGTTGGCACTGGAGGAGTGGAGACATTGGTTGGAGGGGTCTAAACACCCGTTCATTGTCTGGACTGACCATAAGAATCTGGCCTATATCCAGGAGGCCAAACGACTTAACTCTCGTCAAGCTCGCTGGGCACTGTTTTTTAATCGTTTTGACTTTGTCCTGTCATATCGTCCAGGATCCAAGAATCTCAAGCCTGATGCTCTCTCCAGGCAATTTGATCCACCCGAGCGGGAGAGACAACCAGAACCTATTATTTCTACTTCTCGAATTGTAGCACCGGTTCGCTGGGGGATCGAGACGCTGGTCAGAAAGGCGCAACAGAGGGAGGCAGACCCTGGCAACGGCCCACCCAGTCGCCTTTTTGTCCCCAACACGACTCGCTCACAAGTCCTGCAGTGGGGGCATTCGTCGCGACTCACCGGTCATCCAGGCACATCCAGGACGCTGGAGTTTCTTCGCAGAAGGTTCTGGTGGCCCACCATGGAGAAGGACGTAAAGGCGTTCGTGGCAGCTTGTGCCATTTGTGCACGAAACAAGAACCCTCGATCTCGCCCCCAGGGTTTGCTGCATCCTCTCCCCATTCCCACTCGCCCCTGGTCACACCTCTCGGTGGATTTCATCACAGGCCTTCCACCATCTCAAGGCAACACTGTCATTCTGGTCATCGTAGATCGCTTCTCCAAAGCCTGTCATTTTCTGCCCTTGCCCAAGCTTCCCTCAGCCCAAGAGACAGCCGAGCTCATGGTCCAGCATGTTTTCAGGTTGTTCGGTTTGCCCCTTGACATCGTTTCTGACCATGGTCCACAATTCGCCTCCCGGTTTTGGAGAGCCTTCTACAAGCTCATTGGAGCTACTGTCAGTCTTTCCTCGGGTTTCCACCCTCAGTCGAACGGTCAAACAGAACGAATCAACCAAGACCTGGAGACGACCCTGAGGTGTCTCGTGTCCGCTAACCCTGCGACCTGGAGTCGTCACATCGTCTGGGCTGAGTACGCGCACAACACGTTGCGTTGCTCCCCCACAGGACTGTCGCCGTTCGAGTGCCAGTTCGGTTTTCAGCCTCCACTGTTCCAGGAGCAGGAGCTTGAGGTGGGGGTTCCGTCCGCGGAGAAGTTTGTCCAGCGTTGTCGGCGGACCTGGAGGAGAGCGCGGCTGGTCTTACAACGAGCTTCTCGACAACGGCAGATCCAGGCCAACAAGCGGCGCAGACCGGCTCCTTCATTCCGTCCTGGTCAGAGGGTCTGGCTTTCTATGCAGGATCTCCCGCTGCGAGTGGAGTCCCGCAAGCTGGCGCCTCGTTTCATCGGCCCCTTCATGGTGTTGAGGAAGGTCAACCCGGTGTCCTACCGTCTCCAGCTGCCCCGCTCCATGCGGATTCATCCTACCTTCCATGTCTCCCGGCTTCAGCCAGTGGCCAGCAGTTCCCTGGCGCCCGCCACGAGGCCTCCTCCTGCTCCCCGCATCATCGACGGCCAGCCTGCTTACACGGTCCGTCGCCTGATGGACTCTCGCCGGGTTCGCGGGGGCCTCCAGTTCCTGGTGGACTGGGAGGGATATGGTCCGGAGGAACGCTCTTGGGTCCCGGACCGGGACATCCTGGATCGCGATTTAGTACGGAACTTTTTTCGTCGTCACCATGGACCTTCTGGGGGAACGTCAGGGGCCGTTCCTGGGGGGGGGGGGTCCTGTAAGGAATGACCCAGATTCTGCCTCGCCTCGCCACCAGAGGGCTCCATGAACTCTCTTAATTGTGTCCTTCTTTATTCATTATTGTATTCACCTGTGCATTGTTAGATGCCTACTATTTAAGTGGTGTTCACTTTGTGTTCATTGCTCAGTCTTGAGTTTCACTGCCTGGTGATACATCGTGCTGGCCTGCTCGCCTGTATTCTGTGCTGTTGTTATTTTGTTTATGTCAAGTAAAGTCTACCTTTGTTTTGCAACCTAACCTCTGCCTCAGTTTGCCTTACTGCAGTTGGGTCCACCGAGTTCCGGTCCTTACAAACACGAGTTAGGCCACAGCCAGAATACTGCGTGCAGTTCTGGTCACCACATTACAGGAAAGATATGATTGCACTAGAGAGGGTACAGAGGAGATTTACAAGGATGTTGCCAGGACTGGAGGAAAGATTGGATAGTCTGGGGTTGTTTTTTGTGGAATAGAGGAGGCTGAGGGGAGATTCAATTGAGGTGTATAAAATTATGAGGGACCTAGGTAGAGTGGATAGGAAGGACCTAATTTCCTTAGCAGAGAGGTCAATAACCGGGGGGCATAGATTTAAAGTAATTGGTAGAAGGATTAGAGGGGAGTTGAGGAGAACTTTTTTCACCCAGAGGCTGGTGGGGGTCTGGAACTCACTGCCTGAAAGGGTGGTAGAGGCAGAAACCCTCACCTCATTTAAAAAGTACTTGGGTATGCACCTGAAGTGCTGCAACCTACAGGGCTACGGACCAAGAGCTGGAAAGTGGGATTAGGCTGGAGAGCTCGTTTTCAGCCAGCACAGATACGCTGGGCCGAATGGCCTCCTTCTGTGCTGTGAATTTCTATGATTCTATGAAAACTATACTAAAAACAAGCTAGATAATCTACGGAGCATATGATTTACAGAAGCTCTTCGAAAGAAAGGCAATGTGTGCACTTTTGAATGTCTATTAATTTTTCCAGTTTTATAGTGGTCCCTTTTTAACATCAAAATAAATACCTTTATATACATCACTGATACATAAATGGAGTTTGGTACCTATTCCCCCTGCACCTGCTTGGATGCCAACTTATACTTATATAGAATCTTAAATATAGCAAAACCTTTAAAAGACTTGCATTTATATAGCACCTTTCACAACCAACAGATGTCCCAAAGTGCTTTACAGCCAATGAAGTACATTTTTTGAAGTGGAGTCACTGTTGTAATGTAGGAAACGCGGCAGACAATTTGCACACAGCAAGGCCCCACAAACAGCAATGTGATAATGGGCAGATAATCTGTTTTAATGATGTTGATTGAGTGATAAACATTGGCCAGGACACCGGTTTAACGTCTTATCCGAAAGACGGCCCCTCCGACAGTGCAGCACTCCACTGGAGTGTCAGCCTAGATTTTTGTGCTCAAGTCTCATGAGTGGGACTTGAACCCACAACCTTCTGACTCCGAGGCAAGAGTGCTACCAACTGAGCTATGGCTGACACTTTATCATAACAAAGGGAGCGTATCAGGAATTGGGTGAAGGTTAAGAAGGTGTACATTTTGAAGAGCATTTGAAGGTGTGGAGAAATGGTAAGATGGAGGGGTTTAGGATGAAAATTCCAGAAAACAGAAAGTGTGATGACTGTAGGGTCTGCTACTGATGGTGAACCCGGGGTGGGGAATGAGAAAGCATAATAGCCCAGTGTCAGGATACTGGAGGGTGCGAGTTGTGACATAGGCTTAGAGGAGATTACTAAAGTAGGGTGGAGCAAGGTCATGAAGGACAAGGATTTTTACATCTAATTACATAGAATCTACTGCACAGAAACAGGTTGTTCAGCCCAACTAGTCTATGCCAGTGTTTATACTCCACATAAGTCTCCTCCCACGCAAATGGCCTCTTCCCACCCTGCCCCAATCATCCATTTATTTCCTTCAGCCCAAAATAAATGAAAGCGGTTGCTAACATCTGTTCAACCTCCAACACCTATCAGGCATATTTGAAGCCACATTGGAGTGCAGTACGTATGGTAGAAAATCTTTAACTGTCCTTCCTTCAACTGATGAGGAAGAGATAATGCAAGAAAAGTGAACGTGAATTTATATAGCTCCTTTCACATTCTCAGCATGTATTAAAGTGCTTCACAGCCAATGACTTACTTTTGACGTGTAGTCATTGTTGTAAAGGAAAATGTGAGTCAATTTACACACAGTAAGATCTCTCCAACAGCAATGAGATAAATGGTCAAATATTTTTTTTAGTGGTGCGGGTTAAGAGATATATCTTGGCCAGGACACCAGAAGAATTTTCTGCTCTTCTTCAAAGAGTTGGCTCTTTTACATCCACCTGAGCAGGCAGGTAGGGCCTCGGTTTGACATCTCATATGAAGGAAGCACAACACCCCTGCTTAATGTTTTTCCTCCTTCACAATTTTAACTGAGGCATTAACCTGTTTATTTGAAACAAGTTACGGCCTCTGTTAAAATAGTGGAGGAGTTTCATAGATGTGCATTAAGCAATCATGTGCTAGTATCCCACAGCACAATTTTAAGGCCTGTAGGTTTTAATCCAAGCTTCAAATATCATTTGAACTGGGCTAGCCTTGATGGGTATGTTTCACTGGCATTTGGCCAGATCATTAGCTAGAATGCTTTACAGTAGCATGGTGCTTTATCTCAGTGGGGAGGAAAATGCAAAACCTTAATTCTTTCCCTGCAAATTAGGCCCTGATGAAAGCAAGACAGTATATACATGGGGAGGGAGTGTAAAGGAGTACAATAGAGTTGATTATTTTGCATAACGCGACACACTGGTTAAGTCACAACTGGAGTATTGTGTCCAGTTCTGGTCACCACACTTTAGGAAGGATGTGAAGGCCCTTGAGAGGGTGCAGAGGAGATTTACCAGAATGGTTCCGGGGATGGGGGATCTTAGCTACAAGGACAGGTTGGAGAAGCTGGATTTGTTTTCATTAGAGCAAAAGAGGTTGAGGGGTGATTTGATAGAGGTGTACAAGATTATGACGGGTTTGGATAGGCTAGACGGGGAAAGGCTGTTCCCACTAGTTGATGGTACAAGGACTAGGGGACACAGATTTAAGGTTTTGGGCAAGAGATACAGGGGGGATGTGAGGGAAAACTTTTTACGCAGCGAGTGGTGAAGACCTGGAACTCGCTGCCGACGGAAATGGTGGAAGCGGAGACACTCAATGTTTTCAAGGGGAGACTGGATAGGCACTTGTGGGAAATAAACTTGCAGGGCTACGGGGATAGAGCGGGGGAATGGGACTGACTGTATTTCTCTACAGAGAGCCGGCACGGACTCGATGGACCGAATGGCCTCCTTCTGTGCCGTTATGACTCTATGACATTGTGACTTTATGACACTCGATATGTTTACAACGTTGTAGCATTTACGCATATGATTTTAACAACTCTTTGTAAACTAGTGACTCCACTTAGTCATGGAATAGATGAAGTGTTTGATACTTCACTACAATGCACATCTGGTTTATAAAGTGCATGATCAACCGGGGTAAACCTGCATTGTACCACTTGACACAGTATCACTGCATATTGCATTGCCTTAGTCTGCTTGGCAGATTAACTTAAGGAGCTATTTTCTTTTAAAAAGAAAATTCTTCCACACAGGCTTTCAAAGAGACGGAAGCAGAAAGCTGCAACTCTCAAAATGGAGCAGCCGTTGTTTTCAATTTCTATGGAGCAATAACTCGGTTTTTGGGGCATTCACGGTTCCTCTTTTGCTGGAGATGTTTTAACACTTGGCATATAAGCCAAGGCTCTTGGCTGTGTCAGACTTCCTTGGAGCTTTCATTTGAGGGAATGGGTAATAATCCGCTTTAGTGGCAATGGGTGCTATTCTGGTGACGAGCCCAATTTTGCTTGCCCATATATCTAATCTCTCGTTTGGAAATGAAAATCTTTTGTTGATCTTAGGTATGGAGTGATTATCGTTGTTGAAAGGGTGGATTGCCTTTAATTCATTAAGTTTGCAGGCCACATGTGTTGTTGCTTCACCACTGGATCTTTTATAGCTACACGACTCTATGACATCTTTGTTGAATGGAACATTGTTTCTCATTGAGCCAGGTTGGTGATCTCGATCGTCTGACTCCTTGTTTTCCTCCACGTGACTCTTTCGACCCATGTTCTGAGCCTGCACCACACGGTGAATATCTAGATGTGTGCGCCAAGGAGTTTCACCGTCCTGGGTATAACCTCTGTTTGGAAAGTCAAGCGTGACACTGTTAACAGGAAGGTGTTCTTCAAATGCCTTTGGTTCTCTTATTACGCAGTTGACTGACACTGTTTTGACTTGTAGGTTGAAGACTTCTCCACTTGCACATTTACTTTCACCTGCAATTCAAAGAACATTTGAAACACATTTTTGTTCATGCTTTTTACATTACTGAAAACCAATTGGTTATGAATAACTTTAAAAAGATATCAATGAGATGCTTGTTTGAGAAAACCATGAACCCTTGCTTACCGTTGCCTCATCATTACTCACTACAGATCAAACCACAAGATAACAGAAGGCAATTACTGAAGAAAGTATTCATGCAAGAGTGCATAAACTAGGGAACTGGGTGATTCTGTCAGTTACACTCCAGGACATGGGATGAAAGTCCCCTCTTGCTCTAAGGATTCTATATGAAATGAGTTTAGGCATTTTCAATCAATTTCCTGGTGGAAATGGGACTAAAGCAGTGCCTAACTTGGTTCATATTGGCAATCTCACTCAGAGAAGCCTCAGGATAATTGGTGTGGGAGAAAGAAAAAATGTCATACTGGTGCAGTAAGAGGTGTTCATCTGAAAACGGGGCTGGGGCACATTGTTGCAGAAGAGTGGAGGGAGCTGCACCTTGCTGTGGTATACCTGACCTTGCAGTGCTTGATGCTGGTACTAGTGCATCAGATAAGAAGACTTCTATTCCCCGACACTCACAGCCTTAACCTTCATAAACACAGGAAAAAAATAAGAATCCTATAACGTTCCTGTTTCATTTCAGGATGTTTGCCAATTTGGCTGAGAAGGGATGTTCTGGTTAATTTATGCTATGAAGTTACAATTGGTTCACACAGAATGAACTCCCAGGAACACACAGGTTAATCAGGACGTGGATTAAATCCATTAGCTGGGGGACCAGACAAATTAATTATCAGAATTGTGTTCCTCATGCGCTAGATTAATTTGAGATAATGCCCATTCCCTCCTAGAAATTTTCACAACTGTAATGTTAGAACTACTTCCATTCATTGAGCGCAGCAGGAGTCCGAGCAAAGCAGGTAAGGGAGCTACCATTAACAGGGACAACAACAAGTGAGTGTGGTAGCTTTGACTGGCAGCTCAATGAGCCAATTGTTAACATGGAGAACTGAGGGAGAGAAGTAGAGATTAAGCGTTTCTCTCTCGTTCTTGGGTGAAAATATTGACAGGGAATGAGAACTCCTGGTTTGTGAGATTTTTGCTGAGGCGCATGCATGGACTGGCAATCTTGCCGCGCATGCACCAGGCCCTCCTTGTTGCCGTTCATCAAAGCGTGGCCCGAGAGCCAAGCATGAAACGCAGTCGCTGCAGATAGCCATAGCGGGGTAGGAGAGCAGAGCACGGGGGGTCTAAATGCAGCAAAGCCCGGAGGGAGCAGAACGCGGGGGCAGGAGGGCGGGGGGGAAATCTGAAGGCTGGAGGGAGCAGAGCATGGATACGGGGAATGGGGAGAATCAGCAGCCCAGAGGAGCAGAGCAGGGGGATCTGCAGGTGCTTGGAAGGAGCAGAGCACTGGGGGGAGCAGGTGCCCAGAGGGAGCAGAGCACAGGGGGGAGGAAGGGAGAGCAGCAGTCCAAAGGGTGCAGAGCACGGAGAGAGCGGGGTAGAGGGTGGTGAGAACGTGATCCAGGTCTAAGGCTGGGGAGCTGAGAGGGAGAACGTCATCCCTCCCCTCCCTCCACTTAGACAGGGATCATGTTCTCCCTGTCCCACCCCGCCACCCAATGGTAGACCTGGATCACGCTCTTCAGCATGAATGGGAGCAAGTTGATTTCTTGGAAGGCCCTGCGCATGTGTGGCAAGTGTTATCACTGGACCGGAGGAAATCCAGAAGTTAGGACACTGTCACTATTCACTTCATAATGTAAAAGGTGACGCCCACCTCCCCACCGTCACACTTTCTACCCAATAAACATGATAACAATCCATGATCCACATACAATGGCCCATCAGTCACCGCACCTCTCTCCCAGTGTTTAATTTGATGGATTGATTAGTGACAGTGTGGCTACTCCGGTTTTTGGTCGACCTGTGATGTCATCCTTCTGCGCATGCGCCGGGCCACCTGATGATGTCACCGAGCATGTGCCACAGTCCTCCGATGACATCACCGAGCATGTGCCGCACCACCCGATGACATCACCGAGCATGTGCCGGACCACCCAATGACATCACCGAGCATGTGCCGGACCACCCGATGACATCACCGAGCATGTGCCGCACCACCCGATGACATCACCGAGCATGTGCCGCACCACCCGATGACATCACCAAGCAGGTGCCGCAGTCCTCCGATGACATCACCGAGCATGTGCCGGACCACCCGATGATATCACCGAGCATGTGCCGGACCATCCAATGATATCATCGAGCATGAGGAGGATGAGCATCATTCATAGATACAATTAAACCAACTGGCAGAGCAGCTGGAGGAGTGAAGCTGTGCAGTTTGCGTTGCCTGCAATTCCCAAAAACTATTGCTTGTATTCCAAAAGACACTGGGGGTGAAATTCGATAATGACAACAAATGGGCTCAGGCACCACGATGCGAGATAGGCCTGTGCCTGTTCAGAAAGCGCGGGCAGCACGTCAATGCTGCCTGCTAATTAACACGATAGGAGCGCACAGTCTAGCAAGGAACGCACTGCTGACAGGCTGTACGCTCCGCAGGGGGCCTAAGTTTACGTCGCTGGAGCAAGGCGAGCTTTACTTAAAACTAGCCGGCTCCTTTTCAAGGCAGTCTCCAGCTCTTAAAACTGAACTGCCATCTGCACATAAGAAGTGCTAAAAGTGCTTCCGCACCAACACAAATGGCTCAACAGGACAGGGAAAGGGCACCCAGTGTCTCGAACGCAGCACTCCAGCAGGGGGTAAACACTGGAAGAGAGGTCCTCTACCCAGAGGGGGCCAGGAGGTCCTCCAGAACAAAGGATGTGGGACCAGATCGCCAAGGCGGTCGCTGTCAGCAGTGTCGCCCCCCAGGACCTGGCTCCAGTGCCCAAAGAAGTTTCATGACCTCAGACGAGTGGTCAGGTTCAGTGAATGCATCTTCAAAAGCCGTCTCCTACCAATTGCTGCACGCACGTTCTTCCATGCGTGGTTTGGAGAGGGCGGTATCAAGAGCGGCATCTTGAAAATCACAGATCGTGTATCAATTCAGGCATTGCGTGGCGATTAACGTCACGATCTGCATCATTTAAATGTGGGTGGCGAGCGCAGGCAATGGCAGCGCTATCGACCTGCCCAAAATGGCGGCTGCTGCGTTCTGCACCGGAAGTGAGGCGGCCGCCATTTTTTCAGCACAACCATCCTTAATGGCCGGCGCTAAAGGTCTCAATTTCACACCACTGTGCGTTATCTGCAGCAGTGGAGCAGAAGGCAATGCTACTGTC
This sequence comes from Somniosus microcephalus, assembly GCF_052327205.1. Classification (NCBI taxonomy): domain Eukaryota; kingdom Metazoa; phylum Chordata; class Chondrichthyes; order Squaliformes; family Somniosidae; genus Somniosus; species Somniosus microcephalus. The sequence goes on along the minus strand of NC_140991.1, from coordinate 29,093,769 downwards.
TGCTGGCCCCATACCTGTTTGCCATCTTTGCTGCAACTCCGTGTTTGAACCTCCCCGATCAGGTTTCGACCTTAATCAAAGTCAAAAGTCATATCCTCTGTGACTGTGGCCGTGGTGCACTAACCCTCCTCATCTTTATTTCAGTAGCTTTTAACATGGTTGACCATACCATCCTTCTCCAACAGCTCTCCTCCATTGTCCAGCTGAGTGGGAATGTCCTTGCTTTGTCCCACTATTACCTACCCAGTCATTGCCAGAGAACCTGCTGCAATGGCTTCTCTTCCCGCACCTGCACCATTACCTCAGAAGTCCCCCATGGATCTATCCTTGGCCTTCTCCTATTTCTCATCTACATGCTGCCCCTTGGCGACATAATCTGAAGACATGACGTCAGGTTCCACATGTATACTGATGACACCCAGGTCTACCTCACCACTCCCTCTCTTGACCCCATCACTGCCTATGTGTTGTCAGACTGCTTGTCCAACATCCACTCTTGGATAAAAACATAGAAGATAGGAGCAGGAGTAGGTCATTTGGCCCCTCGAGCCCGCTCTGCCATTTAATGAGATCATGGCTGATCATCCAAATTCAGTACCCTGTCCCTGCTTTCTCCCCATATCCCTTGATCCCTTTAGCCTCAAGAAATATATCCAACTCCTTCTTGAATATATTTAATGAATTGGCCTCAACTGCCTTCTGTGGTAGAGAATTCCACAGGTTCACTACTCTCTGGGTGAAGAAATTCCTCCTCATCTCAGTCCTAAATGGCTTACCCCTTACCTTAGACTGTGCCCCCTGGTTCTGGATTCCCCCGCCATCGAGAACATCCTTGCTGCATCTAGTCTGTCTAGTCCTGTTAGAATTTTATAAGTTTCAATGAGATCCCCTCTCATTCTTCTAAACTCTAGCGAATATAAGCCTAATCGACCCAATCTCTCCTCATACGTCATTCCTGCCATCCCAGGTATCAGTCTGGTGAATCTTCGCTGCACTCCCTCCATGGCAAGAACATCCTTCCTCAGATAAGGCGACCAAAACTGTACACAATACTCAAGGTGTGGTCTCACCAAGGCCCTGTACAACTGCAGCAAGACATCCTTGCTCCTGTACTCGAATCCTCTGGCTATGAAGGCCAGCATACCATTTGCCTTCTTAACCGCCTGCTGCACCTGCATGCTTACCTTCAGCGACTGGTGCACAAGGACACTCAGGTCTCGTTGCACTTCCCCTTTTCCCAATCTATTGCCGTTCAGATAATAATCTGTCTTCCTGTTTTTAGATAACCTCGCATTTATACACATTATACTGCATTTGCCATGCATCTGCCCAATCACCCAACCTGTCCGAATTGTACTGGAGTTTCTCTGCATCCTCCTCACAGCACACACGCCCACCCAGCTTTGTGTCATCTGCAAACTTGGAGATATTACATCTAGGTCCCTTGTCTAGATCATTTATATATATTGTGAATAGCTGGGGTCCTAGCACCGATCCCTGCGGTACCCCACTAATCACTGCCTGCCACTCGGAAAAAGACCCATTTATTCCAACTCTTTGCTTCCTGTCTGCCAACCAGTTCTCTATCCAAGACAGTACCTTACCCCCAGTCCCATGTGCTTTAACTTTACATGCTAATCTCTTATGCGGGACCTTATCGAAAGCCTTCTGAAAGTCCAAATACACCACATCCACTGGTTCTCCCTTATCTATTCTACCAATTACATCCTCAAAAAATTCCAGTAAGATTAGTCAAGCATGATTTACCTTTTGTAAATCCATGTTGACTTTGTCCGATCCTGTCACTGTTTTTCAAGTGCTCTGCTATTACATCTTTTATAACTAAACTAACTAGTGGGGGGGAGGTTCCTAGAGAGCAAATAATAAAAATGACAACAGAGAAGGTCATAGACTTAGGTAGCAGTGGGGAAATTAAAAACCAGAGCGTGTCAGGAAGGGGCAGAAGGTATGGAGTAAAAGGTAAAGTAATAAAAAGGGCAAAAGCAGGAACTAAGTGTCACAAAACATATTTGAAAGTTCTCTATCTGAATGCACGTAGCATTCGTAACAAAATAGACGAGTTAATGGCACAAATAACTACATATGGGTATGATCTTGTGGCTATTACAGAAACATGGCTGCAGGGTGACAATGTCTGGGAATTAAACATACCAGGTTATTTAACGATCAGGAAGGACAGGCAGGAAGGAAGGGGAGGTGGGGTGGCTATGTCAATAAAGGAAGGAGTCACTGTAATACAGAGAAATGATATTGGGGCAAAAGATCAGGATAATGAAACAGTTTGGGTGGAGGTAAGGAATAATAAGGGGGAAAAAACACTACTGGCCTTGTCTATAGGCCTCCGAACAGTGGCAACTCTGTTGGACGGAGTATCAATCAGGAAATAGTTGAGGCTTGCAATAAGGGAACATCTATAATTATGGGGGATTTTAACTATCATATTAATTGGACAAATCAAATTGGGCAGGGCTGCCTTGAGGATGAGTTCATTGAGTGTATTAGGGATGGGTTTCTTGAGCAGTATGTAACTGAACCGACCAGGGGGCAAGCAACCTTAGATCTGGTCCTGTGTAACGAGACAGGATTAATTAAAAATGTCCTAGTAAAGGATCCCCTTGGAATGAGTGACCATAACATGGTTGAATTCAATATTCAATTAGAGGGTGAGAAGGTTGGATCTCAAACAAGCGTGCTAAGCTTGAATAAAGGAGACTATGAAGGTATGAGAGCGGAATTGAGTAGAGTGGATTGGGAAAATAGATTAAAGGGTAAGACGATACATGATCAGTGGTGTACATTTAAGGAGTTATTTTACAACTTCCAAAAAAAATATATTCCACTGAGAAGAAAAGGGTGTAAAAGAAAAGACAGCCATCTGTGGCTAAGTAAAGAAATTAAGGATAGTATTCGAATAAAAACAAGGGCATATAAGGTAGCCAAATCTAGTGGGAGGATAGAGGATTGGGAAAACTTTAAAAGACAGCAAAAAATAACAAAAAGATTGATGAAGAAAGGGAAGATAGATTATGAAAGTAAATTAACAAAAAATATAAAAACAGATAGTACGAGTTTTTATAGTTATATAAAAAGAAAAAGGGTGGCTAAAGTAAATGTTGGTCCCTTAGAGGATGAGACCGGGAAATTAATGGTGGGAAATATGGAGATGGCAAAAACACTGAATGAATATTTTATATCAGTCTTTACAGTAGAAGACACTAAGAATATCCCAACACTGGACAAACAGGGGGCTAAAGGGGGGGAGGAGCTAAACACGATCAAAATCACTAAGGAAGTGGTACTCGGTAAAATAATGGGACTCAAGGCGGATAAATCACCTGGACCTGATGGCTTACATCCTAGGGTCTTGAGGGAAGTGGCGGTCGGGATTGTGGATGCATTGGTAATAATTTTCCAAAACTCCCTGGACTCGGCAAAGGTCCCGGCAGATTGGAAAACTGCTAATGTAACACCCTTATTTAAAAAGGGCAGTAGACAGAAGGCTGGAAACTATAGACCGGTTAGCCTAACATCTGTGGTAGGTAAAATTTTGGAGTCCATTATTAAGGAGACAGTAACAGGACATTTGGATAATCATAATTTAATAGGACAAAGTCAGCATGGTTTTATGAAGGGGAAGTCATGTTTGACAAATTTGCTGGAGTTCTTTGAGGAAGTAACATATAGGGTGGATAAAGGGGAACCAGTGGACGTAGTGTATTTAGACTTCCAAAAGGCATTTGACAAGGTGCCACACAAAAGATTATTGCTTAAGATAAAAAATCACGGGATTGGGGGTAATATTCTGGCATGGATAGAGGATTGGCTATCTAACAGAAGGCAGAGAGTTGGGATAAATGGTTCATTCTCAGACTGGCAATCAGTAACTAGTGGTGTTCCGCAGGGGTCAGTGCTGGGTCCCCAACTCTTTACAATCTATATTAACGATTTGGAGGAGGGGACCGAGTGTAACATATCAAAGTTTGCAGATGATACTAAGATGGGAGGGAAAGTAGTGAGTGAGGAGGACATAAAAAACCTGCAAGGGGACATAAACAGGCTAAGTAAGTGGGCAGAGATTTGGCAGATGGAATACAATACTGGAAAGTGTGAGGTTATGCACTTTGGCAGGAAAAATCGTAGAACAAGTTATTATCTTAATGGCAAGAAACTGGAAAGTACTGAAGTACAAAGGGATCTGGGGGTCCTGGTGCACGAAACTCAAAAGGTTAGTATGCAGGTGCAGCAAGTGATTAAGAAGGCCAATGGAATGTTGGCTTTCTTTGCTAGGGGGATAGAATATAAAAATAGGGAGGTATTGCTTCAGTTGTACAGGGTATTGGTGAGACCGCACCTGGAATACTGCGTACAGTTTTGGTGTCCATACTTAAGAAAGGACATACTTGCTCTCGAGTCAGTACAAAGAAGGTTCACTCGGTTAATCCCGGGGATGAGGGGATGGACATATGAGGAGGGGTTGAGTAGATTGGGACTCTACTCATTGGAGTTCAGAAGAATGAGAGGCGATCTTATTGAAACATATAAGACTAGCTGAAGTGCTCGGCGGTGCCGAGGCTTTTTCGAGGGAATGTTGTTGTTGGAAGAGAGAGAGAGAGCGACTGGGGGGAAGAGAGAGCGACTGGGGGGAAGAGAGAGAGCGACTGGGGGGAAGAGAGAGAGCGACTGGGGGGAAGAGAGAGAGCGACTGGGGGGAAGAGAGAGAGCGACTGGGGGGAAGAGAGAGAGCGACTGGGGGGAAGAGAGAGAGCGACTGGGGGGAAGAGAGAGAGTGACTGGGGGGAAGAGAGGGAGGGGAGGGGGGAGGGGGAGGGGAGGGAGGGGGAGGGAGGGGGAGGGGAGGGAGGGGGAGGGGGAGGGGAGGGAGGGGGAGGGGAGGGGGGAGGGGAGGGGGGAGGGGGAGGGGAGGGGGAGGGGAGGGAGGGGGAGGGGGAGGGGAGGGGGGAGGGAGGGGGGAGGGGGAGGGGAAGGCGGGGGGGCGGGGAAGGGGGGGAGGGGAGGGGGAGGGCGGGGAAGGGAGGGGGGAGGGGAGGGGGGAGGAAGGGAGGGCAGGGGGAGGGGAAGGGAGGGCGGGGGGGAGGGAAGGGAGGCGGGGGGGAGGGGGGAGGGCGGGGAAGGGAGGGCGGGGGAGGAAGGGAGGGAGGGGGGGAAGGGAGGGCAGGGGGGGAAGGGAGTGGGGGAGGGCGGGGGGGGAGAGGGAGGGCGGGGGTCGCCCCCCCCCGAGGGTCGCCCCCCCCCCCCGAGGTGAAGACCGCCGATTGCGCGCGCAGCAGGAGCTGAGACGCGGCGTCTCTCTCGGCCGGCGGGCCCGGTTGCCAGGGTAACCGTGATGCTGACCAAGCCAGAGAGAGAGAGACGCCGCGTCTCAGCTGCTCCTGCTGCGCGCGCGGCCCCCCACCCCCCCGCCCGAGGGTCGCGGCCCCCCCCCGCCCCCCCCCCGAGGGTCGCGGCCCCCCCCCCCCCCCCGAGGTGAAGACCGCCGATTGCGGCTGTGCGAGACGTCCGGCGGACCCGGTTGCCAGGGTAACGCTGGACGCTCAGCAAGCCCCGCCCCCCGGCCAGCCAGAGAGAGACAGCGCGTCTCCGCTCCTGCTGCGCGCGCACCCTAGCGGCGCTGGGCTGAGGCTCGGCCCTCCAGCCTTCGAGTGGGGCCGGGAGGTGCCTAGCTCGGGCGTGGGTGCGGCGGAGACGCCGAGGCTTCTAGGCCTACCTGGAAAAACGGGGAAAGGTAGGAAAATTAATGAGATTAGATAAGGTAATTACTTTCTAAATCATTTTTTTTAAAAACAATATGTGTTTTAAAAGCAACGTTTTTTTTTAAGACGCAGAAAGCGGGAAAAAGAAAGGAAAAGTTTGGAATCAAGATGGCGGCGACTCACCTCGGTTCAGAACGATAAAGCCCGGCCACACACGCACCGATTGGCCCGGCAGCACACGCCAGCAACCCGGCATACGATTGGTCGAGCTCGAGGTCACTCTGTCGCTAATGAGCGGATAATGAGATGCTAATGAGCGGAACGTTGAAGGTTTTTGGGATACCGCGGGCGCAATTTTAGCTCAGCCGAAACGTAAATACGCTTAAAACCGTCTCGGAAGCGTAAGCTTTCTTTGGAGGTAACGCGCGCGTAGGTACGCCCTGTAACTTTCGAGCGCATACCCGCAAGACGCACATGCGATGACAGACAGAATGACAGAATGACAGACAGAATGACAGAATGACAGACAGAAGTACCGATTTATATATATAGATTGTGAAGTGGTTGGATCGGGTGGATGCGGGGAAGATGTTCCCGATGATGGGTGAAACTAGAACTAGGGGGCATAGTCTTAGAATAAGGGGCTGCTCTTTCAAAACTGAGATGAGGAGGAACTACTTCACTCAGAGGGTGGTAGGTCCATGGAATATGCTGCCCCAAAAAGCTGTAGAAGCTACATCATTACATAAATTTAAAACAGAAATAGAGAGTTTCCTAGAAGTAAAGGGAATTAAGGGTTACGGGGAGCGGGCAGGAATTTGGACATGAGTCTAGGTTCGGATCGGTCATGGCCCTGTGGGTAGCGGAGCGGGCCCAGGGGCCGTGTAGCCTGATCCTGCTCCTATTTCGTGTGTCTAATTCTGTTAGATTCAGGAGATGGTTCTGTGATAGTGGATTGGCGGTTAGGATCAGATCAGCCATGATCTTATTGAATGGCGGAGCAGGCTCGAGGGGCCGATTGGCCTACTCCTGCTCCTATTTCTTATGTTCTTATGTTCTTATAATGGACTCTAGCATTTTCTCCACTACCGATGTCAGGCTTAGCGGTCTATAATTCCCCATTTTCTCTCTACCACCTTTTTTGAATAGTGGGGTTACATTAGCTACCCTCCAATCCATGGGAACTGTTCCAGAGTCTATAGAATTTTGGAAGATGACCAGCAATGCATCTACTATTTCTAGGGCCACTTCCTTAATAACCCTTGGATGTAGATTATCAGGCCCTGCAAATTCCTCCAATTAAACATTGGGAAGATCAAAGACATTGGCTGGATTTTGCCAGCCCCGAGGAGGCGGGACTGCCAGTAAAGTTGCAGAATGTGGGGGCGGCTGGCAAACCCACCCCCATCTCGCCTCCGTGCCCTTTTGCCAGGAGGCGAGAAGCTGTCCTGCCCCGGGTCCCGTCTCCTCAAGGCGGGAAAGGGATTAAATCCTATTAACTAGCTGTTAACAGGTAGCTAACAGGCAGAAAATAGGATTAGTCCCATTTTACCTTTCCAAGTGCAGGCTTCCCGACCTCGGGGAACCCCGCCGGCGTATAGGAGGTGAGTAGGAGGTCTGCGGGGGTTGGAGGGGTCTGAACGTGAGATGTAGAGATGAGTGATGGGTGCAAGAGTGGAGTGGTAAGTATGTGAGTGTAAAGTGTTAGAAAATGTTCACTTACCTTTGTTTCTGCCTACAGCCTTCAGCCGCTGTGGATCCGGAGTCTCGACATCTTCATTGTAGATTTCACAGACTGGCTGTTGGATCCTCCAAACCAACAGCCAGGAGATTTCTGCAAAGTTGAAAGGTTTGATGAGTCCTGAACACAAGGACTCATCAAACTATACAGAACGTCAGTGTTTGACAGCTTCACAGAGCTGTCAAACACTGACATTTCTTCTTTCAAGAAATCTTGACAGATGGCATGTCAGACGTTGACGTGCTCTGTCAGTGACTTCCCCCTAATTAACTTGCTGAGCCCGCTGGGCGGGCCTAACAAGGTCAATCAGGGGAAAATCCCGCTGGTTGGCCAGAAGCTAATGGAGGCGGGATTGAAAGCCGGCAAGCAGCAGTCCCGCCTCCAAAAGCTTCCCATTGACAAAATCCAGCCCATGGTCTTCGGCTTCCACCACAAGCTCCATTCACTAACTACTGATTCTATCCTCCTCCCTGGCCACTGTCTCAGGCTGAAAAAGACTGTTCGCAACTGTGGCAACTAATTGACTCCGAGCTGAGCTTCCAACCCCATATCCTCCCCACCACTGAGATTGCCTACTTCCACCTCCACAACATTGCCGATCTCAGCATCTGCCTCAGCCCATCTGCTGCTGAAAGCCTCATCCATGCCTTTGCTACCTGTTGACTTGACTATTCCAATGCTCTCCTGGCCGGGCTCCCATCCACCCTCCATAAACTTGACTTCATCCAAAACTGCTGCACATATCCTAATTCACAGCAATGTGTGTTCTCTGAGCTCGGTAGTGTTAGCACTGTGCGTTCTCTGAACTTGGTAGTGTTAGCACTGTGCATTCTCTGAACTTGGTAGTGTTAGCGCTATGCATTCTCTGAACTCGGTAGTGTTAGCGCTGTGCATTCTCTGAACTTGGTAGTGTTAGCACTGTGATGTCTCTGAACTCAGTAGTGTTAGCGCTGTGCATTCTCTGAACTCGGTAGTGTTAGTGCTGTGCATTCTCTGAACTCCAGAGTGTTAGCACTGTGATGTCTCTGAACTCAGTAGTGTTAGCGCTGTGCGTTCTCTGAACTTGGTAGTGTTAGCGCTGTGCATTCTCTGAACTTGGTAGTGTTAGCGCTATGCATTCTCTGAACTCGGTAGTGTTAGCGCTGTGCATTCTCTGAACTTGGTAGTGTTAGCGCTGTGCATTCTCTGAACTCCAGAGTGTTAGCACTGTGATGTCTCTGAACTCAGTAGTGTTAGCGCTGTGCATTCTCTGAACTTGGTAGTGTTAGCGCTGTGCATTCTCTGAACCCCAGAGTGTTAGCACTGTGATGTCTCTGAACTCAGTAGTGTTAGCGCTGTGCGTTCTCTGAACTTGGTAGTGTTAGCGCTGTGCATTCTCTGAACTTGGTAGTGTTAGCGCTATGCATTCTCTGAACTCGGTAGTGTTAGCGCTGTGCATTCTCTGAACTTGGTAGTGTTAGCACTGTGCATTCTCTGAACTTGGTAGTGTTAGCGCTATGCATTCTCTGAACTCGGTAGTGTTAGCGCTGTGCATTCTCTGAACTTGGTAGTGTTAGCGCTGTGCATTCTCTGAACTCCAGAGTGTTAGCACTGTGATGTCTCTGAACTCAGTAGTGTTAGCGCTGTGCATTCTCTGAACTCGGTAGTGTTAGCGCTGTGCATTCTCTGAACTCAGTAGTGTTAGCGCTGTGCATTCTCTGAACTTAGTAGTGTTAGTGCTGTGCATTCTCTGAACCCCAGAGTGTTAGCACTGTGATGTCTCTGAACTCAGTAGTGTTAGCGCTGTGCGTTCTCTGAACTCAGTAGTGTTAGCGCTGTGCATTCTTTGAACTCGGTAGTGTTAGCGCTGTGCATTCTCTGAACTCAGTAGTGTTAGCGCTGTGCATTCTCTGAACTCAGTAGTGTTAGCGCTGTGCATTCTCTGAACTCGGTAGCATTAGCGCTGTGCATTCTCTGAACTCAGTAGTGTTAGCGCTGTGCATTCTCTGAACTCGGTAGTGTTAGTGCTGTGCATTCTCTGAACTTGGTAGTGTTAGTGCTGTGCATTCTCTGAACCCCAGAGTGTTAGCACTGTGATGTCTCTGAACTCAGTAGTGTTAGCGCTGTGCATTCTCTGAACTCGGTAGTGTTAGCGCTGTGCATTCTTTGAACTCGGTAGTGTTAGCGCTGTGCATTCTCTGAACTCAGTAGTGTTAGCGCTGTGCATTCTCTGAACTCAGTAGTGTTAGCGCTGTGCATTCTCTGAACTCGGTAGCGTTAGCGCTGTGCATTCTCTGAACTCAGTAGTATTAGCGCTGTGCATTCTCTGAACTCGGTAGTGTTAGTGCTGTGCATTCTCTGAACTTGGTAGTGTTAGTGCTGTGCGTTCTCTGAACTCGGTAGTGTTAACGCTGTGTGTTATTTGAACTTGAGCAGGGGACTGGGGGCAGATGCAAGATCACAGAATCCAGTACAACAATGAGAAGTCTTATTATTATAGTCTCTGGCTCATGTTATTGTATAACGAGATGTTGCGCAGTAAAGGTATACTTCTGATTTTAGGGATGTTGCGTACCTTTACAGCAGTAACGAGTGATGCTGAACCCACAAGAATATTTAGCGATGGGCTAAAGTTTGTAACAACCTCACTAAAGAGTTTGCAAGACACACCTTAGCTGGAAAAGGCAAAACCCATAATCAGCAGCTAACATCATGGCTTCAGCATCACAGTGAATAAGACTATGCCAGTACTATGATTCTCATTTCCACATGGGGTAAAATATTATGGCCTAGAAATTCACTTGGGCGCGGGCAGCTCGCTCGCGCCCAAAAGTTAGCGCTGGGCGGGGAGGCATTAGCGCACGCCGTATATTCGTCTTCTGCGCCCCAATTCGGAAGCGGGCGCTATACCAGGGTGTGCCCGCCTCCGTTTGGGGCGCTGCAACTGAATATCGGCGCGCTAGTTGCCGCAGCGCCACCCGATGCGGTGCGGCAGGCTGCGGTACTGCAGGCCTCCCCCTTCTCTTAAGGGGGAGGTGCCTGCAACGGCCTGAGTCCCGATCGCGAGTGCCGGCAAAAGAGCCCGGCACAACGGAGAAGTGCCGGGCTCCACGGAAACCAGCCGGCAATGCCGCGGGGGGGGGGTGGAGGAGGCCGGGGAAGGAGGTGCGGGCAGGCGGCCGCCGAAAAAGCGGCCGGCCGCACCTTCAGCTTTAAAGCGCCCCACTATGGCAGCAGGACGGCCCCGTTTTCTGTTCGCTGTTTGCGCCCGCTTCGGAGGAGGCGGGCGCAAATAAATATGGGGATCGGCGCGGTTTCGGGGCGTTACGGGCCACCGCGCACACCGATGACGTCATCGGTCCCGGCGCAGCGCTAACGGCTACCGCCGCCAATACCGCTGCACTCAATTTCAGCGCTACCATCCCGCCGGCGCAAAAGACCTCTTTAGGCGCTAAGTGGGCACAAGGCCCACTGAATTTCTAGGCCATTGCATCTACTCTAACTGCTTATTTATGTTCATCATTTAGTGGTGTAAATCATTAGCAATGCTTCTTTTAGATGTCATTTATGTAAAATTACAGCACAGAAACAGGCCATTCGGCCCAACTAGTCTATTCCAGTGTTTATGCTCCACTCAAGCTTCCTCCCACCCTACTTCATCTAACCCCATCAACATATCCTTCTATTCCTTTCTCCCTCATGTGTTTATCTAGTTTCCCCTTAAATGCATCTATGCTATTCACCTCAACTACTCCCTGTGGTAGCAAGTTCCACATTCTAACCACGCTGTGGGTAAAGAAGTTTCTTCTGAATTCCTTATTGAATTTATTAGTGACTATCTTATTTATGACGCCTAGTTTTGGACTCTCCCATAAGTGTCTACCCTATCAAACCTCTTCATCATTTTAAAGACCTCTATCAGGTCACCCCTCAGCCTTCTCCTTTCCACAGACAAGAGCCCCAGCTGATTAGTATTTCCTGATAAGTATATCCTCTCAGTTCTGATATAATTCTTGTAAATCATTTTTGCACCTTCTACAGTGCCTCTATATCCTTTTTGTACTATGGAGACTAGAACTGTGCACAGTATTCTAAGTAAAAGGACAACTTGTCAGTTCCTACAGTACAAAGCAAGTCAATCTGTTCATCAAGTCCAAAAGTGCAGTGGTTTGAGCGTGTGTGTGTGTGTGTGTGTTTTTTTTCCAAAAACGATGAAATGTGCCTGTTTACAATGACCACATCTTTAAAGAGTCACACATCATTCACTTGGCATATCTGACCTACCCATGGTCTAACTGCACTAAAAGTACTCCAGTCAAACAGAGCAGAACATGTTGTACAGTAAAACGGGCTGTACAGTAACAGACTGCAATGCAAAAACATAATTCCTACCCTGGAGTAATTCACCAACGCACATGGTCCCACCTCTCGGGATACATTCATACTTGTAGCTACTGGGACTAGCAGTTAGTATTGATTTTAACTTTATCTATGCTGTCTGTCTCTGGTTCGAATTTTCCCAGTCAGGAGAGAGAGGGGCACAAGTTGTTGATAGTGCTGGTGGAAGATATTATCAGTACATTTAAATAAGCTCTGGGTAAATTTATGAAACAGGGTTTGACTCAGTGCTGGAGTTACGCTCTAACTTCTACCGCTGCACTATAGAGAGCATCCTGACAAACTGTATCACGGTATGGTACGGCAGCTGTAGCTCCCATGACCGGAAAGCCCTGCAGCGGGTAGTCAAAACTGCCCAACGCATTACCGGCACTCGGCTACCGACCATAGAACATATATATCAGAAACGCTGCCTACGGAGGGCACGGTCCATCATCAAAGACCCTACCCACCCCAGCCACAGTCTGTTCGCCCTCCTACCATCTGGAAGACGCTACAGATGCATTCGCACCCGTACGACCAGATTTAGGAACAGCTTCTTTCCCAGGGCTGTCATCCTACTGAACTCCACAAATAAACACTAAAGCCTGCACATCTGCCGATGCACTTTATTATGGTCATATTTATGCTAATATATATGTACAAATGTATGTTGAAATGTTTAAGTGTCCTAATCCAAATTGTACACTCTCGGGAGCCGCAAGCCTACATTTCGTTGTACTGCACTTGTGCACTAACAATGACAATAAAAGTTGATTTGATTTGATTTGATTTGATTTAATGAAACTTACCTGAACCTACTCCTGAATTTTGCCGGTTAACCGAGATTTCCGGTTATTTAGGTGCTGGTAAATCGAAAGTTTCCTGTACTTTTTAATGGCTGGGAGCAGAGTGTGCATGCACATAAGTACATTTGCACAGAGCTAAGAAAATAATCTAATTGGATCCAGCAGGAGCTAGACAGCTATGCAAAACACTTCACAGCAACGTTAAAGTTGCAGAATAACCACAACCACATCCACTGAATTAAACTTGTGACTTGAGTTTAAGATATACCTGGTACAGGTTGTAAAGTCTGGCGGTCAAATCCAGCTAGCCTTTCTATTCTGGTATTAAATTGTCACAAGGAGTCACCAAAACAAAGGGTTTAATCAGAGTGCTTAATATAGATTCGCCACTGAAGGGATAGTCACACCATTAGTATTTTTTTTCAATGTTAAACAGTTTAAAAAATGATTAACTTTTTAAAAGAAGTTGTGCTCATCTAGGCATGAAGGATGTTAATGCTAGGGAATTTCTTACATTTCAACAGTGACTACATTTCAACAGCACTTCATTGGCTGTAAAGCGCTTTGGGATGTCCTGAGTTTGTGAAAGGCACAATGGAAATGTAAGATCTTTCTTTCTAATGGAACGCTTCCCATTCAGCATCAAGCAATTTCAGGTCAGCTATTGCACAGTCAGGTGCAGAGTAAGGTTCCTGTGTTCTACCCCGACGATATGCCTCAACCCCAATCTCAGAGGGCCACCTCCTATTGCAGCAGTGTGACATTTTTCCATTTCCCACACCAGCCATCCTATGGCCTCTCTGAGTGATTTCTCAACCACTGCTGAATTAGGGATAGTTTTTTTAAAATTCGTTAATGGATGTGGGTGTCACTGGCAAGGCCAGCATTTATTGCCCATCCTTAATTGCCCTTGAGAAGGTGGTGGTGAGCCGCCTTCTTGAACCGTTGCAGTCCGTGCGGTGAAGGTGCTCCCACAGTGCTGTTAGGGAGGGAGTTCCAGGATTTTGACCCAGCGATGATGAAGGATCGGCGATATACTTCTAAGTCAGGATGGTGTGTAACTTGGAGGGGAACTTGGAGGTGGTGGTGTTCCCATGTGCCTGCTGCCCTTGTCCTTCTAGGTGGAGGAGGTCACGCGTTTGGGAGGTGCTGTCGAAGAAGCCTTGGCGAGTTGCTGCAGTGCATCTTGTAGATGGTACACACTGCAGCCACGTTACGCCGGTGGTGGAGGGAGTGAATGTTTAAGGTGGTGGATGGGGTGCCAATCAAGCGGGCTGCTTTGTCCTGGATGGTGTCGAGGTTCTTGAGTGTTGTTGGAGCTGCACTCATCCAGGCAAGTGGAGAGTATTCCATCACACTCCTTACGTGTACCTTGTAGATGGTAGAAAGACTTTGGGGAGTCAGGAGGTGAGACACTTGTAAAGTCTGTGGTTTGTATTGTAAATAATACACAGACTCCAAGATTAACAAACAAAACAGGTCTTTACTATTCAGAGGTTCAGGCGATTCTGCCCTAGTTAACGTATCACAACCCTTACATACTGGTGTGGTCACTATCGGTATTACAGTATACATGAGCCAACAAATAGTGCCACACCTAAAGTAGTGCTCTTAAAGGCGAACGGTTACATTCTATAGTTCCCTTAAAGGTAAACGGGTACATACACTACAATCCTCCCTTTTTAGCTTTTTACTTACAGAATCCCGTTAAACATACAATCTTCAACTTTATATAAACAGTTTGCAGATATACTCTCGATGGAGTCAACGTCATATAACAATTTACAGACATACTCTCGATGGAGTCAACGTCATATAACAGTTTACAAACATACTCTCAGTGGAAACAGTTTACAGGTTCAGTCTCTGTGGGAACAGTTCATAAATTCAGTCTCTGGTATTAATTCGTCCCAGACAGCATCTTTTTGGTGTAGCCGGTTCACATGGTAAACGTGACTCCTCCATAGCCTTTTTAACAGCTTGTACTTTCGTCCTGTTGAACCAGCAGTGCGGACTTATACAACCCACTGGCTGTCTTGATAATGTCCCCGGATTTTTTTTACAAATTTAGCACCTTTCGTAGTGTTCGGACTGAGGTAGTAGAAGTAATAATATTTTAAACAGTTATTATCTCCGGCTTCTTCTTTTTCTTTTCTGCCTTTTTGAAACTCTCGAAGCTCCTTTCTCGGCGGCCAGCTGTAGCGCCACCAACTCTCTATGTTCCTTAGACCTTAAGTGCTTCATCCGCATTTCAGCACTTTGGGAGTTTTCATCACACTTTGGGCAGACCACCTCCTCGTAATATTCAGTGTCACTCAACAGGTCATGGTCACATTCGGGGTCATCCTGAGTTAGTCCATCGAGAGGCCCTTCTACTTCTTCCTTACCCAACTGGACGCTAGCCGACTGCTGTTCCTTCTCTATCTCTCTTTCTTTAAAAGACTTCCTCATGCGTTCATATTCATTCCACTCCTCCAGGGTTGTCTGCCATTCCTTCACTACTGACCTCAATACCTCCCCTTCCATCGAGGATTGAGTTATCAGGTGATTTAATCCTTCTATCGCAGCAGCTGTTTCCACATCCAGACATCTCTCCTGAAGAGACTTCTTCATGTGTTCAGCTTCCTCCAGCTTTTTCTGCTCCAAACCCCTCTCCTT
This sequence comes from Somniosus microcephalus, assembly GCF_052327205.1. NCBI lineage: Eukaryota > Metazoa > Chordata > Chondrichthyes > Squaliformes > Somniosidae > Somniosus > Somniosus microcephalus. The sequence continues at coordinate 29,078,473 of NC_140991.1, read as the reverse complement.
TGACGATTTAAGCTCATGTTCAGGGCCCATTCTTATGATCTCTGTGTTTCTTACAGTTCCCTTTTCTTCCACTGAAAAGATTCCCAGTTGAATCTGTTCTTCAAGTCGTTGGACCTCGGCCATTGCCGCTTCATATTTATTTTGTGTTTCCTTTAATAATTTAACGAGTTCTTGGACATCCTGTGGACATCCTGTATTCCCTGTTCTGTTATGTCTTCCACCACTAATTTTTCCTCTATGGATTGAATCCCTAACGATGAGTCAGCCTTGGCCTGGAGCTCATCAAACATGTCCTGCAGTCTTTGTAATTCTTGCTCCTGTTCAGACTTTTGTTGTTCATATGCTTCCAGTAAAACTAACTTTTCGGAGGTTGCCAAGTTAACCCCTTCCAGGATTGTAGTCTGAGCCTGTTCATACTGTTCTTTCAACTCGTTACACTCTGCTTGCAACAAGTCGTAGAGATGAACTGGAATACCATCCTGACTTCCTGAAGATTCCTCTTCCTTTGGATCGTTCTGTGCATATTCTAGTTCCTGAACAGCCTCAGGGAGATGTGATTGGTACTTGGCCACGATGGCTCTATGGTCGCTCTCTGCTTGAGCTAGCTGTCTCTGTTGTCTTTCCAGGGTCTCCCATTCGGTGTCCCAGAACTTTTTCATTTTTTCCATCTCTTGTACGAGACGGGCACTCAACTGTTCTAATTGCCGTTGTACTTTGACATAAGTTTGGGACCGAGCTCGGTGTTCTTCCGTCGTGGATGAATCCTTAGCTTGAGCAGGCTCAGAATTCTCTGTCAACCTGGGGTTCTGCTCTACAGCTTGATTTTGCTTGGTAACATGGGCCTGCCTGCCTGTCTTCGTTTCCTTTCCCCTCATCAGCAATTCCCTTTTTGCCTTGTCTTCCATGTTTACATTGGTCGTCACGTCATCCATTTCAGAATCTGAGCTGATAGCTTGCACCGAGTCCTCCTTCCCTATGGCTTTTAGGTAGTGCCATTCTATGTTTATTTTCTGCATCCACTCCCGCCCTAGGAGTGGTGGTCCTCCCTCAGGTAATACGTACAGATTCATTCGTGGGTGTTCTTTGCCCCTATCTCTCACTTTGACTCGTATTTTTCCCATGGGGTATACATTATGCCCCGTGTATGTCTGTAATACGAATTTAGTATTTCTTAAGGGTATGTGAGAGAATAGCCGGTGGTAGTCCTTTTGGTTGATGACTGATACAGCTGATCCCGTGTCCAGCTCCATTCGTACTTGGACTCCAGCTATTTTTAGTGTGACCCAGATCGTCTGTAGATCAGTTACTTTACCCACATTGTGGATTCTCAGACTATCCAGCTCCTGGCTGTTTGGGTCTGAGTCTGAATTTTGTTCGTCTGAACTCTTTTCAGCCACCTGATGCACCTTGTTGTACTTTTCTTGTGGTGGTGGCTTCCTTTGCTTGTTGGTCTTCTTTCCGGACCTGCATACCTTCGCGATGTGACCCAGTTTGCCACATTTCCTGCACTCTTGGTTCTTAAACCAGCACTGATTCTGGTCGTGCGTTGTCTTTCCACAACGGTAGCATTTGGAAGTGCTTGCAGTAATTTGGTCCACCCCGAGTGCCGCCGCCTTTAGCTGCATTTCCGCCGTTCCTTTCGCTGCAGCTTCGTGCGATGAAGCTATGAGGACAGCCCTGTCCAGTGTGAGGTCGTTTTCTTCCAGAAGTCGCTTCTGCGTTCCTTCTTTGGCCAAGCCGCATACAAACTTGTCCCGCAGCGCCTCTGTCAAATTCCCTCCAAACTGGCAGTATTTCGCTAGCTTACGCAGTTCGACTAAGTATTCCGCATTGCTTTCATCTTTCCTCTGGGTTCTGGCGTAAAATTTAAATTGTTCAGCCAGCATCAACGGTGTGGGGTTCAAGTGATCCTTCAGCACTGCTACGATCTCTTCGAAGGTCTGGTCCACTGGTTTAACTGGTGCTATTAGATGTTTCAAGAGCCCGTATGTTTTTGCTCCCATCGAATTTAACAAAGTTATTGCCTTGTCGTCATCCTCAATTTCGTTGGCTTTGCAATATATTTCTATGCGTTCCACATACGTGGCCCAGTCCTCTATCTCAACATCAAAATCATTAATATTTCCTCGCTTAGGCATCTTCTTCTCTTCTCGAGAACAACACAAGTATTTCTTTACTTATTATTATTTTTCCTCTCTTCTTGAGAACAACACCAGTATTTCTGTAAATTCTTATTATTTTTCTAAGATGGCGGTTTCCCGCTTCTGTCTTCTTCCCCGGCGGTTTTCCCGCGAAAAATGGCGGCTTTCCCGCGCTTCTCGGCTCTCCCCGCCCACTTTAATGGCGGCTTTCCCCACGCTTTTCTGTTCTCCCCGCCCACGGCAATGGCGGTTTCCCGCTTCTTCCCCTGGCGGGAGGGGTACACTTTCCCCCGCGGGCGACGGCCGCTGGCTGCCGGTCCCCAGCCTGTGCATCGGCTTCAGCGCTCTCTGCTGGCTTTCAGACCCCCAGCCCGCGCGTCGGCTTCAGCGCTCTCCGCTGGTTTTCAGATCCCCAGCCCGCGCGTCGGCTTCAGCGCTCTCCACTGGCTTTCAGATCCCCAACCCGCGCGTCGGCTTCAGCGCTCTCCTTCCCGCGGCAGGCAACCGGCTCCGGGTACCCCCGATGACGGCGGACAGTTACAGCCTCTGAACTGGCTCTCGGCCAATTCCTGATTTCTCGGCTCTGTCTCACCCGGCCTGCTCCCGGTCTCAGCGCCTCTGGACCCGACTTTGTCTGGCTCCTTTCCCCCTCGACCGTGGTCGAGTGTACCGCCCTTATCCTCTGGTTTTACTCCTTCCTTATTTTCTTTTACTGTTCCCTTACTCACAGTCCGTGGCAGCCTTGCCTCTCTTGTCGATCGGCTCGCTCCTCACTGTGGCAGAAGGGACCGTCAGTGCCTGTTGCAGATGGAAGTTTTCAATGCCAAAATCTTCCTCTTTGCTATCGCTGCAGCCTCGAGTTTTCACCCAGCAGAACGACGAGGGCGGGTGCCTCACTTCGACGCTCCTTAGTTGCTTAGGAACTACTGTTGCCGCAGGGTACGATCGGCCTCATCGCCATTGTAAAGTCTGTGGTTTGTATTGTAAATAATACACAGACTCCAAGATTAACAAACAAAACAGGTCTTTACTATTCAGAGGTTCAGGCGATTCTGCCCTAGTTAACGTATCACAACCCTTATATACTGGTGTGGTCACTATCGGTATTACAGTATACATGAGCCAACAAATAGTGCCACACCTAAAGTAGTGCTCTTAAAGGCGAACGGTTACATTCTATAGTTCCCTTAAAGGTAAACGGGTACATACACTACAACACTCGCCACAAAATACCAGGCCTCTGACCTGCTCTTGTTGCCACAGTATTTATGTGGCTGGTCCAGTTAAGTTTCTGGTCAATGGTGACCCCCCAGGATGTTGATGGTGGGGGATTCGGCGATGGTAATGCCTTTGAATGTCAAGGGACGGTGGTTGGACTCTCGTTTGTTGGAGATAGTCATTGCCTGGCACTTGTATGGCACGAATGTTACCTGCCACTTATCAGCCCAAGCCTGAACGTTTTGTGATATAGGCCCATGCCCATTCGGGACTGTATTGAGACTACCCAAATTAATTTCACGTAAAATCCTTACAACCAGCAGACAGAGGAGACTTCCATTCCATCAGCAAAGCTAGATTTATATCTCCAATTATCTCTGGTTAAAACACTGTGGTGTGTGGGGTGCCAAACCATCAGGCTGAGCTGGATTTCAACCCGTATTCCAGAACTGCAAGGCCAGTATCTAACCCACTGCACCACCCAATTCCCCATGATTAATTTAATATATTCCTTCACTGAGTGGTGATGTTTGTTCAGCTCTGTGCAGCTACCCATCTGATTAATGTTATTTGTTTTTTGTTGCATTAGTTTTAAACTGGAAGGACAGCATTGTTCTGTGGATCCTTGTTTGCTAAAAACTGATCTAAACTAATTTCTCTTCAAACTCTTAAAGCTGGTTTTCCATCAATGAAGCTCCTGAGTCCCTGGGCTTATTTTGTAAGTTTTCATGTACAGAGCTGTGGCACTGAAAATAATCTAACGCGACAGTGATAAATTACATAGAAATTACAGCAAAGAAACAGGCCATTCGGCCCAACTGGTCCGTGCCGGTGTTTATGCTCCACACGAGCCTCCTCCCACCCTACTTCATCTAACCCCATCAACATATCCTTCTATTCCTTTCTCCCTCATGTACTTATCTAGCTTCCTCTTAAATGCATCAACTTTGAATAAGTTATTCAAACATTGTGATTACTGTAATGTTGACTCCAAACTATTGTAATCTACTGTAAAGCACCGATAATATTAATTGAAAAAGTAAACATTTGGGGTTGAATTTCCACAGAGTTCTCCTGATTGGCCTTCGTAACATAGAAACATAGAAGATAGGAGCAGGAGTAGGACATTCGGCCCCTCGAGCCTGCTCCGCCATTCAATGAGATCATGACTGATCATCCAAATTCAGTACCCTGTCCCTGCCTTCTCCCCATATCCCTTGATCCCTTTAGCCTTAAGAAATATATCCAACTCCTTCTTGAATATATTTAATGAACTGGCCTCCACCGCCCTCTGAGGCAGAGAATTCCACAGGTTCACCACTCTCTGGGTGAAGAAATTCCTCCTAATCTCAGTCCTAAATGGCTTACCCCTTATCCTTAGACTATGACCCCTAGTTCTGGACTCCCCGGCCATCGGGAACATCCTTCCTGCATCTAGTCTGTCCAGGCCTGACAGAATTTTATAGGTTTCGATGAGATCCCCTCTCAATCTTCTAAACTCCAGTGAGTACAAGCCCAATCGACACAATCTCTCCTCATACATCATTCCTGCCATCCCAGGTATCAGCCTGGTGAATCTTCGCTGCACTCCTTCCATGGCAAGAACATCCTTCCTCAGATAAGGCGACCAAAACTGCACACAATACTCAAGGTGCGGTCTCACCAAGGCCCTGTACAACTGCAGCAAGACATCCTTGTTCCTGTACTTGAACCCTCTTGCTACGAAGGCCAACATACCATTTGCCTTCTTAACCGCCTGCTGCACCTGCATGCTTACCTTCAGCGACTGGTGCACAAGAACACCCAGGTCTCTTTGCACTTACCCTTCTCCCAATCTATTGCCATTCAAATAATAATCTGCCTTCCTGTTTTTGCCACCAAAGTGGATAACCTCACATTTATCCACATTATAGTGCATTTGCCATGTTTCTGCCCAATCACCCAACCTGTCCAAATCGTACTGGAGTTTCACGACATCCTCCTCACAGCATACCCTCCCACCCAGCTTTGTGTCATCTGCAAATTTGGAGATACTACATCCAATTCCCTCGTCCAGATCATTAATATATATTGTGAACAGCTGGGGTCCTAGGACCGATCCTTGCGGTACCCCACTAGTCACTGTCTGCCACTCGGAAAACGACCCGTTTATTCCAAATCTTTGCTTTCTATCTGCCAACCAGTTCTCTATCCAAGTCAATACCTTGCCCCCAATCCCATGTGCCTTAATTTTGCAAGCTAATCTCTTATGCGAGACCTTATCGAAAGCCTTCTGAAAGTCCAAATACACCACATCCACTGGTTCTCCCTTATCTATTTTACCAGTTACATCCTCAAAAAATTCCAGTAGATTAGTTAAGCACGATTTACCCTTTGTAAATCCATGTTGACTTTGTCCGATCCCGTCACTGCTCTCCAAGTGCTCTGCTATTACATCTTTTATAATGGAGTCTAGCATTTTCCCCACTACCGATGTCAGGCTTACCGGTCTATAATTCCCCGCTTTTTCTCTACCAACTTTTTTGAATAGTGGGGTAATATTAGCTACCCTCCAATCCATGGGTACTGTTCCAGAGTCTATCGAGTTCTGGAAGATGACCAGCAGTGCATCTACTATCTCCAGGGCCACTTCCTTAAGTACCCTAGGATGTAGATTATCAGGCCCTGAGGATTTATCGGCTTTCAGTCCCATCAAATTCCCCAACACCATTTCCCTACAAATACTGATTTCTTTCAGTTCCTCCCTCTCATTAGTCCCTATATTCCCCGACATCTCTGGGAGGTTATTTGTGTCCTCCTTCGTGAAGACAGAACCAAAATGTGTATTTAATTGGTCTGCCATTTCTTTGTTCCCCATGTTTGTTTTAAACCCTTGATTTCTCTGATTGCCACCTTTGTTTTTCTCCTTCCTGTCTTTTGCTTCTATCCTTGTTTCCCTTTCCTTTGTCTCCCTGCTCAGGTTCCCAGCCCCCTGCCATTTTAGTTTAAACTCTCCCCCACAGCACTAGCAAACAGTCCCCCAAGGACATCGGTCCCGGTCCTGCCCAGTGGAAGATTCACAGAAACCCTAGCGAAATGACATCATTGCTGCTTAGACCATTTATCCGGGATTTCCATGGATCTTCCGTCAAATTTACATCGGCCGATTGGGAGATTCCCTCACTGCCATAGTTCCATTCACTATGCTGCCTCTATTCTCGCTTTCCCGTTTTCTAAACGTTGTGTTTTACTTTTATTAACGTTCATGTACCTTTTTCCAACTTAATCTAACCCATCATGTATATTTTTCTCGAATGTTTAAAAATCTACTTACATTTTTTTTTTGGGAGGGGGTTCCCACCCTCCCTTTTGGAAGAGGAAGCAAATTTTGTGCTAGGGTTTTCATTGAGTGAAAACCAGCTTAAAATGACTGCTTTTGCGAGTCCCTATTGTAAAGACTGACCTGGTTGCAGCATAAGTGCAATCAAGTTAATCTTTGATGTGTTTGTACAACTGAAAACTCAGAAGGCCAGATGTTGATCGGTATATACGTGGGTACAGTGAGGCAATTAACAATGTCATGAAGGCTTCCTGCCAATTGCCTCTATGCTAAAAGTAAAATCGAAAACTCATTAAAAAAAAAATGAAATCATTCTGGTAGCCACATGTTATGCTTTGAAGTAGATGTACCCTCTAACGTGATGCAAACTTTCCCCTGGTGAGTAATATACTGATTGTGAAGACGTGGGCCCTGACTATTTCAAGCAGGTAACATGCCTAAACTCAACAACAACAACTTGCAGTGATACAGCATCATTAATGAGGTAAAACGTACCAAGGCACTTCACAGGAGCATAATTAGACAGATAAATTGACACTGAGCCAAAGAAGCAGACATTAGGACAGGTGACCAAAAGCTTGGTCAAAGAGGTAGGGTTTAAAGAGTGTCTTAAAGGAGGAGAGAGAGGTAGAGAGGCGGAGAGGTTGCGGGAGAGAATTTCAGAGCTTAGGTCCTAGGCAGCTGAAAGCATGAGCACCAATGGTGGAGTAAAGAAAGTCGGGGATGTGCAAGACGCCAGAATTGGGGGAAGGCAGCGTTCTCAGAGGGTTGTAGTGCTGGAGGAGGTTACAGAGATAGGGAGGGGTGAGGCCATGGAGGGAATTGAAGACAAGGATGAGAATTTTAACATCGAGGCATTGCTTAACCGGGAGCCAATGTAGGCCAGCGAGCACAGGGGTGATGGGTGAACGGGACTTGGTGAGAGTCAGGATACGGGCAGCAGAGTTTTGGATGAGCTCAAGTTTGTGGAGGGAGGGAGATGGGAAGCTGGCCAGGAGAGCATTGGAATAGTCGAGTCTGGACTCATGAGCATGTGACAAGTGACAATGCTCCTTTAATGGTTGTCAGAAAGTCAACAGCTCTTTCATCTGGATTGAGGTCCAGTCCCACAGGTATTTTGTAATTCTCAGAAAACTAAATTCCTTCATCTTTGTCCAACTGCTGGTCAGGAATAATTGCTCTCTCTCTGCCAATTCTCTTCCCTCCTTGCCTGAAGTCATTGATTACTGGTTGTGTTATATTGGGTGAATTTCACCCATTTTGTCATAAATAGTAATTATGATGGTATATATTATTACTTGTATATGAGCAGAAACTTAAATCTTATAGCAAGGTAAAAGCAAGTCAGTGGGATTGGCGTGTTTTAAGTTCTGACAGAAAATCTAGATTCCAACAATGCCTGGTGTGAATATACAGCCAGCCAGACAAAGAAGGTCCTAGCACTGATCTCTGATCTATCAAGGGTTAGCTGATCTCAATCAGGATAGTTGTGAGAGTGCTACAATTGGTCTCAGTGCTCCCAGGTTAGAGAGAGAGAGAAACTCTATCAGGATTCCTGCTCCTGATGGCTGCCTATTGACTCTGTCGGAAGGGTGTGTGTATAGATGTTGACTGACGTCATGATCAGGTTTGGCTGTGATGCTTTTCATAAGCTGAATAGCCTGCTGACACTTTGTTTAGATTTATATCTGGATTAATTCCTGGAAGGCTGCCATTGTCTGTGGAAATGTAGCTGACAAGCACTGTTCCCTTTATATATTTTTTGGATGTGCGGCCTCTTAAAGGGGCTGCACGGCCCATTCAGAATAGAAACATAGAAGATAGGAGTAGGAGTAGGCCATTCGGCCCCTCGAGCCTGTTCCGCCATTTAATGAGATCATGGCTGATCATCCAAATTCAGTACCCTGTCCCTGCTCTCCCCATACATATCCCTTGATCCCTTTAGCCTTAAGAAATATATCTAACTCCTTCTTGAATATATTTAATAAGTTGGCCTCAACTGTCTTCTGTGGTAGAGAATTCCACAGGTTCACCACTCTCTGGGTGAGGAAATTCCTCCTCATCTCAGTCCTAAATGGCTTACCCCTTATCCTCAGACTGTGACCCCTGGTTCTGGACTCCCCGCCATCGGGAACATCCTTCCTGCATCTAGTCTGTCTAGTCCTGTTAGAATTTTATAAGTTTCAATGAGATCCCCTCTCATTCTTCTAAACTCTAGAGAATATAAGCCTAATCAACCCAATCTCTCTTAATACGTCATTCCTGCCATCCCAGGTATCAGTCTGGTGAATCTTCGCTGCACTCCCTCCATGGCAAGAACATCCTTCCTCAGATAAGGTGACCAAAACTGCACACAATACTCAAGGTGCGGTCTCACCAAGTTCCCTGTACAACTGTAGCAAGACATCCTTGCTCCTGTACTCGAATCCTCTCGCTATAAAGGCCAACATACCATTTGCCTTCTTAACCGCCTGCTGCACCTGCATGCTTACCTTCAGCGACTGGTGCACAAGGACACCCAGGTCTCGTTGCACTTCCCCTTTTCCCAATCTGTTGCCGTTCAGATAATAATCTGTCTTCCTGTTTTTGCCACCAAAGTGGATAACCTCGCATTTATCCACATTATACTGCATCTGCCATACATCTGCCCAATCACCCAACCTGTCCAAATCATACTGGCGTTTCTCTGCATCCTCCTCACAGCACACACGCCCACCCAGCTTTGTGCCATCTGCAAACTTGGAGCTATTACATCTAGTTCCCTCGTCTAGATCATTCATATATATTGTGAATAACTGGGGTCCAAGGACCGATCCCTGCGGTACCCCACTAGTCACTGCCTGCCACTCGGAAAAAGACCAGTTTATTCCAATAATACCGTGCATGTGCATTTTTTCCTATTTAAAAGCTGGTGAGCTAGCTGCACGGGAGCTGCAGGGCGTTGCGTGGCCTCGACAACCCCGTTACACTGGTCAGGAAACAACAGCAAGAAACAAAGGGCACAGTTGAAACCTAGCTGTTCCTCAAAGCCACTCTCCTTCAAAGGTCAAGAGACAGAAGAATTATGACCCACATCATTTTTGTGATAATTTCATGTGCATGCAAGCCAATGGTGGGTGTTGGCTGTAATTATGAATTTCAATGTGATTGACTAAAAAGGGCACTTTTTCTTGTTGCATTTTTAAGGCTTGAACACTGTTTGCCTCGGTTTTAAAGGCTGTTCGCTCTGCCAGTGCCTTTATGCCAGTAAAACAGGGTACCTGTGTTCGGATGAAAGGCCACCGACCTGAAACGTTAACTCTGTTTCTCTCTCCACAGATGCTGCCTGACCTGCTGAGTATTTCCAGCATTTTCTGTTTTTATTTCTCATCGCCAGCATCTGCAGTATTTTGCTTTTGTAACAGGGTCCCTATTCTGATGGTGATGGGATGTGGCTGTCCATTTTGTTTCTGTCATATGTTGCGGAACCTCGTCCGGTGCATTGCCCTCTTCTTTACAGAGAACCTTTCAACATGTCAGCTGTGGCTCAGTGGGTAGCACTCTTGCCTCTGAGTCAGAAGGTTGTGGGTTTACGTCCCACTCCAGGGACTTGTGCACATAAAGCTAGGCTGACACTCCAGTGCAGTGCTGAGGGAGTGCCCACTGTCGGAGGTGCCGTCTTTCGGATGAGATGTTAAACCGAGGCCCCATCTGCTCTCTCAGGTGGATATAAAAGATCCCATTGGAATATTTTGAAGAAGAGCAGGAGAGTTCTCCCTGGTGTCCTGGGCAATATTTATCCCTCAATCAACATAACAAAAACAGATTATCTGGTCATCGTCACATTGCTGTTTGTGGGAGCTTGCTGTGTGCAAATTGGTTGCCGCATTTCCCACATTACAACAGTGACTACACTTCAAAAGTACTTCATTGGCTGTAAAGCGCTTTGAGACATGCTGTGGTCGTGCAAGGTGCTGTATAAATGTGAATCTTTCTTTCTTTTTTGACAGAGTAAATAAGGAGAACATAAGAACATAAGAAGTAGGAGCAGGAGTAGGCCATATGGCCCCTCGGGTCTGCTCCGCCATTCAATAGGATCATGGCTGATCCGAACCTAGACTCACATCCACTTCCCTGCCCTCTCCCCGTAACCCCTAATTCCCTTATCTGCTAGGAAACTGTCTATCTCCGTTTTAAATTTATTTAATGTTGTAGCTTCCACAGCTCTCTGGGGTAGCAAATTCCATAGATTTACTACCCTCTGAGTGAAGAAGTTTCTCCTCATCTCAGTTTTGAAAGGGCAGCCCCTTATTCTAAGATTATGCCCCCTAGTTCTAGTCTCACCCATCAGTGGAAACATCCTTACCGAATCCACCCGATCAAGCCCCCTCACAATCTTATATGTTTCGATAAGATCACCTCTCATTCTTCTGAATTCCAATGAGTAGAGGCCCAACCTACTTAACCTTTCCTCATACGTCAACCCCCTCATCTCCGGAATCAACCGAGTGAACCTTCTCTGAACTGCCTCGAGAGCAAGTATATCTTTTCTTAAATATGGAAACCAAAACTGCACGCAGTATTCCAGGTGTGGCCTCACCAATACCCTGTATAACTGCAGCAAGACTTCCCAGTTTTTATACTCCACCCCCCTTGCAATAAAAGCCAAGATTCCATTGGCCTTCCTGATCACCTGCTGCACCTGCATACTAACTTTTTGTGTTTCATGCACCAGGACCCCCAGATCCCTTTGTACTGTAGCACTTTGCAGTTTTTCTCCATTTAGATAATAAGTTGCTCTTTGATTTTTTTCTGCCAAAGTGCATAACCACACACTTTCCAGTATTATATTCCATCTGCCAAGTCTCTGCCCACTCACTTAGCCTGTCTATGTCCTTTTGCGGGTTTTTTATGTCCTCCTCACTCACTGCTTTCCCTCCCATCTTTGTATCGTCAGCAAATTTGGATATGTTGCACTCGGTCCCTTCCTCCAAATCGTTTATATAGATTGTAAAGAGTTGGGGTCCCAGCACTGACCCCTGTGGAACACCACTAGTTACTGATTGCCAGCCCGAGAACGAACCATTTATCCCAACTCTTTGCTTTCTGTTAGATAGCCAATCTTCCACCCATGCCAGTATATTACCCCCATCCCGTGATTTTTTATCTTGATTAGTAATCTTTTGTGCGGCACCTTGTCAAATGCCTTTTGGAAGTCCAAATACACCACATCCACTGGTTCCCCTTTATCCACCCTGTATGTTACGTCCTCAAAAAATTCGAGCAAATTTGTCAAACATGACTTCCCGTTCACAAAACCATGCTGACTCTGTCCTATTAAATTATGTTTATCCAAATGCCCTGTTACTGTTTCCTTAATAATGGACTCCAACATTTTACCAACCACAGATGTTAGGCTAACTGGTCTATAGTTTCCAGCCTTTTGTCTACTTCCCTTCTTAAATAAGGGCCTTACATTAGCAGTTTTCCAATCTGCCAGGACCTTTCCTGAGTCCAGGGAGTTTTGGAAAATAATCACCAATGCATCCACAATCCCTACCGCCACTTCTCTCAAGACCCTAGGATGTAGGCCATCAGGTCCGGGGGATTTATCCTGCTTCCACTGCCAGGAGGTTCAGCAACCAAACTTAAAATAATTGGCAAAAGAAGTAGAGGGGCGGTGAGGGCTTTTTCTTTACCATGGAGTGGTTATGATCTGGAACGCACTTCCTGGAAGAAAGGGCAGTGGAAGCAGAGTCAATAGTAACATTCAAAAGGGAATTGGATAGATACTTGAAAAGGAAAAATGTGCAGAGCTATGGGGAAAGGGCAGGGCGAGTGGGGCTAATTGGATAGCTCTCTCAAAGAGCCGGCACAGGCAGGATGGGTCGAATGGCCTCCTTCTGTGCTGTGTGATTCTATGATCGTCAGGTCCCACCTCAAGCAAAAATAAATCTTCTACCAGTCCAACAACACACAACAAATACACTTCACGTTAAGATTGCAGCTAGCACCACACTGCCAGACCCACATTGCCAGTTATGGGTAGTAAGATCCTTTAGCCCGATTTATAAATGTTCGAGGACATTAACCACGCAAGTTTCACCTCCACAGAATTCAGCAACTTACCTGTTCTGAAAACAACATGTGTCTGTTCTTTCTGCTTCTGCCGTATGGAGTCATACTGCACTTCCAGTTCGTTTATATCCATCAGGGCCGAGTTGTCCTTCACACTGCTTCCCTTACAGTATTTGCCTGCAGTTTGGTTACTCCTGCCTATTACCTGAGTCAGGTACACTTTTGCCCGAACCACCTGTTCCAACACGCAGTTTAGCTTTGGGCAACAGCTAGATAAGAACATCCTGGTTTGCGTAAAGTTAGCAAACACACTTCGAGCGCATGAGTCACATCGAGAGACTCGCTGGTCACCAGGCTCCGAATTCTGCAAACTGCCCTTTCGGCTTGGCTCACTGAATGCTTAAAAGTCACTCAAGTGCAAAAATAAGAATCATCCCGAAAACACCGAGCAGAACCCTGTGTGCCAAGGAACACGTTACACTGTTTACCTTTGCAAAAACATAAAATAAAATATGAAGCGCCGCCAAAACTGCTGGGGGAAAAAATTAACACATTCCTTTCTGCCAATTTTGTGTTGCAAGGTGAAACTAAACAGGTTACTTAAAGCTGAGTAACTAAGGAGAAACGGTTTGCAGTGGCAGAAGGGTCGGTAACCAGAGGTCACAGATTTAAGATGATTGGCAAAAGAATCAAAGGGGACATGAGGAGAAAAATGTTTTCACAGCCAGTTGTTGTGATCTGGAATACACTGCCTGAAAGGGCGGTGGAAGCAGATTTAAAGTAACTTTCAAATGGGAATTGAATAAATACTTGATGGCAATATCTTACAGGGCTATGGGGAAAGAGCAGGGGAGTGGGACTAATTGGATCGCTCTTTCCATTACACAGGAGTGTAGCAGGTTTGCACCAAAACAAAAATAGGCCATAGCTGTGATCTTTGTTTTTATTCGTTCATGGGATGTGGGCGTTGCTGGCAAGGCTGGCATTTATTGCCCATCCCTAACTGCCCTCGAGAAGGTGGTGGTGAGCTGCCCTCTCGAACCGCTGCAGTCCATGTGGTGAAGGTACTCCCACAGTGCTGTTAGGGAGGGAGTTCCAGGATTTTGACCCAGCGATGATGAAGGAACGGTGATATACTTCCAAGTCAGGATGGTGTGTGACTTGGAGGGGAACTTGGAGGTGATGGTGTTCCCATGTGCCTGCTGCCCTTGTCCTTCTAGGTGGTAGCGGTTGAAGGTTTGGGAGGTGCTGCCGAAGAAGCCTTGGCGAGTTGCTGCAGTGTATCTTGTAGATGGTACACACTGCTGCCACGGTACACCGGTGGTGGAGGGAATGAATATTTAAGGTGGTGGATGGGGTGCCAATCAAACGGGCTGCTTTGTCCTGGATGTTGTCGAGTTTCTTGAGTGTCACTTTGGTGGCAAAAACAGGATGACAGATTATTATCTGTATGGCAATAGATTGGGAAAAGGGGAAGTGCAACAAGACCAGGGTGTCCTTGTGCACCAGTCGCTGAAGGTAAGCATGCAGGTGCAGCAGGCGGTTAAGAAGGCAAATGTTATGTTGGCCTTCATAGCGAGAGGATTCGAGTACAGGAGCAAGGATGTCTTGCTGCAGTTGTACAGGGCCTTGGTGAGACCACACCTTGAGTATTGTGTGCAGTTTTGGTCGCCTTGTCTGAGGAAGGATGTTCTTGCCATGGAGGGAGTGCAGAGAAGATTCACCAGACTGATACCTGGGATGGCAGGAATGACGTATGAAGAGAGATTGGGTCGATTAGGCTTATATTCGCTAGAGTTTAGAAGAATGAGAGGGGATCTCATTGAAACTTATAAAATTCTAACAGGACTAGACAGACTAGATGCAGGAAGGATGTTCCCGATGGCGGGGGAGTCCAGAACCAGGGGTCACAGTCTAAGGGTAAGGGGTAAGCCATTTAGGACAGAGATGAGGAGGAATTTCTTCACCCAGAGAGTGGTGACCCTGTGGAACTCTCTACCACAGAAGGCAGTTGAGGCCAATTCATTAAATATATTCAAGAAGGAGTTAGATATAATTCTTAAGGCTAAAGGGATCAAGGGATATGGGGAGAAGGCAGGGGCAGGGTACTGAATTTGGATGATCAGCCATGATCTCATTGAATGGCGGAGCAGGCTCGAGGGGCCGAATGGCCTACTCCTGCTCCTATCCTCTATGTTTCTATGTTTCTCTATGTTGTTGGAGCTGCACTCATCCAGATCTAAAAGTTTATGTATGACCTTTACAAACACTAGAAATAAGGGAACGTTTGGTACAGTAATTCCAGACTGCTTCTCTGCCTCTAAATACTTGAAGCCCTAAGCTTTGGAATTCCCTGCCTAAACCTCTCCACTTTTCTACCTCTCTTTCCTCCTTTAAGATGCTCCTTAAAACCTACCTCTTTGATGAAGCTTTTGGTCACCTGTCCTAATTTCTCCTTATGTGGCTCGGTGTCAAATTTTTTGTCTTAAACTACTCCTGTGAAGCGCCTTGGGATGTTTTACTACATTAAAGGTGCTATATAAATACAAGTGGTTGTTGTTGATGGGGAGAACATTGTAGGGCTATGGGGAAAGAGTAGAGCTAATTGGATAGATCTTTCAAGGAGCTGGCACAGGCATGATGGGCTGAATGGCTTCCTTCTGTGCTGTATGATTCTATGATTCTATTGAAGAAAGAGTTTCCCTGAACAGTTAAGGATTAACATTGATCTTTCCTTCTACAGCACATATACATAGGATTACATAGGATATACGGCACATTAACAGTGACTGTTAATGATATAATCAAGGGCCTTTGCTCCTGGAGAGTTACTGAGCCCTGTGGCTTTAATTTAATTTGGAACAACAGAGATACAGTCAGTAACCCAGTGGAAGGTCTCATGTTCTTGCATTTCAATTGTGTGTTCATTCATCTTCCTGGCACTGTTCCTCAAGGATGTCATCAACAATTCACTACTTAAGCTAAGCTATCAGTTTATCAAAAGAATGTTAAAAGCAACTCCAATTCATCTTGTCCTCCAATCTTGTCCTGTAATTTTTTCCCCTTCACCCTTCATTTCTCAAGGAGGTGACTCATACTGGGGTTCAGTTCCACATCGAGCCCAAATGGACAATTCTGGGACTTTGAGTGTCACTGGACTATTTGAGCATGGGGGGTCATCACAGCCAAGCCCAATCATATCTTCACCCACCATTCAGGCATGTATGCTTCCAGCAGATATGAATGAATAGCAATTAGGAGTATAGGCTTTTGGTGATTTTTTTGGCTGCATATAGTGACACCACTATTCCCAGCCAGAATGTATATGCTTGGGTAATTCCCCTGTCAATCACGCCTAGAGACCGCATTGCTGTAAGTGACTGGGATTGACTTTACGTACATAATTTGTATTATGCAACTATCCTCCACTCACTGTGTTTTTCTAGAGAGATCACTCTGCTTTTATCGGGAGAAGTTGCTGCAGTTTCGGTCATGAGTTCTGTTTGCTGTAGTTCGTAGAGACTCTTTTTAAATAGATTCTGTAAATAGACTTTGTTTGCTGTAAAATGCATTGTTTGCCATAAGCCCCGCCTTGCCTCCAACTCATTGGCTGACACAGTGCAACTCATTGGCTGGCACAGTGGTGTCAAGAGACATTCCGGATTTTTTTTAAACAGAGATATGGATAGCTTGATGCCCCTATAAGCAGAACCAATTTAGAAATGAGTGTCTTGATCATTTATGCCCTTTGATAGTGGCAAAGAACATGAACTACTCAAAAGATTAATTTTTCGAGGAGCTGACTTGGATTGGGGCACAGAACTGTAACACAGATGAGGACTTCCAAAGATTTAATAAACTATGAAAGCAAAGCTTGATCAATTTGTAGTCATCTAAACTCTGCCATGTGTTACAACTGAGCCAATGAGTGCTTTTCAAAATTCTTTTATTTGTTCTCAGGATGTGGGTGGCATTGGCATGGCTACATTTATTGCCCATCCCTAGTCATAGTGTCATATGGCACAGAAGGAGGCCATTTGGCCCATCGAGTCCGTGCCGGCTCTGTAGAGCAATTTGCAGGGCTATGGGGAAAGGACAAGGGAGTGGGACTAATTGGATAGCTCTTTCAAAGAGTCAACACAGGCACGATGGGCCGAATGACCTCCTTCTGTGCAGTTGGTAGCACACTCGCCTCTGAGTCAGAAGGTTGTGGGTTCAAGTCCCACTCCAGGGACTTTAGTACATAAAGCTAGGCTGACACTCCAGTGCAGTGCTGAGGGAGTGCTGCACTGTCGGAGGTGCTGTCTTTCGGATGAGACGTTAAACCGAGGCCCTGTCTGCTCTCTCAGGTTGACGTAAAAGATCCCATGACCACTATTTCGAAGAAGAGTAGGGGAGTTATCCCCAGTGTCCTGGCCAATATTTATCCCTCAATCAACTTCACTAAAACAGATTATCTGGCCATTATCACATTGCTGCTTGTGGGACCTTGCTGTGTGCAAATTGGCTGCTGCGTTTCCCACATTACAACAGTGACTACACTCCAAAAGTACTTCATTGGCTGTAAAGGGCTTTGAGACGTCCGGTGGTCATGAAAGGCACTATTTAAATACAAGTCCTTCTTTCTTTCTGTATGATTCTATTATATAAATACTAGTAGCGCTGCTCTGGTGAATCAGAGGATATGCTATTTTATAAACAGGAGCTTTATACGAAGCAACACAATGCATTATAATGGCCCGGATTTTGCAGTCAGCGGTGAATGAACAGCAATCAGACAGTGAAAGCAGTGCGGCGCCCTCTATAGGGGCTCCGGGACCTGTGTGAACAGGGCAAGCAATGGTGTTTCTCCTTAGATTGAAGAATCCTTACTGAGGTACACAGAGTCTAAACCAGGAAGTGTAAGTTAGAATATTTAATTCAATGTAAAATCATGTACAGAAAGCAAAATAAAGGGACAGAATGAAAAAAATTATTTAAATTTTTTAAAGTCTCCAACAATAATTAAAATCTGAAGTAATGAGACTCCACACCTGAAAAAGAAAATTTTCAGCACCAGAGAGGTTGCTTGGCAGTAATTAAGACTTTATCACATCGTTAAAAATTCACTTACACTTAAATAGACAAGACCTAACTTTTTCTGGCGAGTTTAGTGGGTATCTAGTGGGTAAGTACTGCAACTTCATATCCTTTATGTGTTTCTCGGTGAGATACTAGTATAACAAAGCTTGTGGAGGAGCAGTGCAAATTGGACAGCAACTTCCTGATTTTTGCGTTTAACTGCGCATGTGCGGACACCAGAAGTTGTTGTCCGATTTTCTCCTTAACGGTGAGCACTGATAGCCTCACTGTATTCTTACTACAAAAATGCCCTGCTGTATGCCTGAGAGACATGGACCATGTACAGCAGGCACCTCAAAGCACTGGAGAGGTACCACCAACGCTGCCTCCGCAAGATCCTGCAAATTCATTGGCAGGATAGGCGCACCAACGTCAGTGTTCTCGCTCAGGCCAACATCCCCAGCATCGAACCGTTGACCATGCTCGATCAGCTCCGATGGATGGGTCACATCGTCCACCTGCCCGATATGAGACTCCCAAAACAAGCGCTCTACTCGGAGCTCTGGCACAGCAAGAGAGCCCCAGGTGGGCAGAGGAAACGCTTCAAGGACACCCTCAAAGCCTCCTTGAAAAAGTGTAACATCCGCATCAACACCTGGGAATCACTGGCCCAAGACCGCACAAAGTTGAGGAGAAATATCCGGGAAGGCGCCGAATACCTCGAGTCTCTTCGCCGGGAGCAAGCGGAAGCCAAGCGCAAACAGCGGAAGGAGCGCAAGTCAACCCAAGCACCCCACCCACCCGCCCCTTCAACCACCGTCTGCCCCACCTGTGACAGAGACTGTAGGTCCCACATTGGACTCATCAGTCACCTGAGAACTCATTTTTAATGTGGAAGCAAGTCATCTTCGGTTCCGAGGGACTGCCTAAGAAGATTCTTACCACAAAACCATTGTAATTAATCTCCCATGAAATAGCTAACAGACAAAAAGATTACACATTTTCCTGTGTCCACTTCCTTTGTACTCTCTAATTCTTTCTGTGTTGCCCTATCTTTGTCTTCAAGCCTATTTTTCTCTCTTACTCCTCAACTCAATGGGCCAGTAATTCTTGTCCCAACGCGTGAGTACGGTCGGGGTACTCATGCGTTTGGCCGGAGGAAATACCGGTTTTCAGCATGCACAGCGCATGCGGGGAAAACCGGCATTTCCTGCCCTCTGAACGAAGGGGTTCAGAGGCAGAACGCGCGCGACTGCACAGGCAGCGCGTGCGCAGTAAAATTCCTTTTTTTTTTCAAAGTTGCCTCCGGTCTTTACGCGTGGAAAAACAAGACGTAAGTATTTAGTTTTTCAGGTAAGTGGGCTTTTAGTACAATGTAGAATTTTTTTTTCCACAGGTTTGTTATTTTTAAAGAATTTACAGGATGGTAAGTTTAGTTTTAGACCCTATTTTAAAAAAATCCATTTTTTGAAAAAAATTAATTAATTGTTTAAAACATTTTTTAAAACTTATTTATAGTTATTATAATCAGTGGGATGTTTTTTAAAATTTTATTTAAAGTTAAAGTAGTGTTTTAGCATCCCATACTTTTCATGAGTTTGACAGCTCTTACTGTCAAACTCATGAATGAGTTTCCCCTCCCCTGATTGGCTGCACAGTGCTCACCTGATCCCAGCCGGCACATCGCACTAACTACGCCGCTGGATCAGGTAAGCACATTGCACCGACATCTGAACCAGGCCTGTGACAGGAAATGCAAGCAGGCCCGGGCTTCAGATGTCAGCGCGCAGGATGAGTGCAGATCGTGGGCTTGCACGCGCGGCAAGCCCCCAATCCTAATTTCAGGGCCAATAAGGTTCTTATACATTGAATATCAGGTATCACAGATTTATTAAGCATACAGTACATGTAATAGTACGTAAATAGACACTTAAATGGTAATAGTTACAACCAGACCTAATGATGCTTGGTTGGGGACGTGCTACAGTTCTGAGCTCTGTATCTTAGGCCTTTACGAATCTAAATACTCATCACAAAAACCCAATTTTTAAACATTTCTTTTGCTCCTTCCACATTACAATCCACACAATTTTGCATTACGTAATACGACTCCATATAAGCGTCAGCTGTGGCTCTGGTAGCGCTCTCGCCTCTGAGTCAGAAGGTTGTGGGTTCAAGTCCCACTCCAGAGACTTGAGCACAAAATCTAGGCTGACACTCCAGTGCAGTACTGAAGGAGTGCTGCACTGTCGGAGGTGTCATCCTTCGGATGAGACATTAAACCGAGGCCCCGTTCTGCTCTCTCAGGTGGACATAAAAGATCCTATGGCACTATTTTGAAGACGAGCAGGGGAGTTCTCCCCGGTGTCCTAGCCAATATTTATCCCTCAATCAACATCACTAAAAACAGATTATCTGGTTATTATCACATTGCTGTTTGTGGGAATTTGCTGTGCACAAATTGGCTGCTGCGTTTCCTACATTATAACAGTGACTACACTTCAAAAGTACTTAATTGGTTGTAAAGTGCTTCGGGACGTCTGGTGGTCGTGAAAAGCGCTCTATAAATGCAAGTTCTGTCTTTCTATATGGAGAACTTTAATGAGCTTGTCCCTTATCAATAACTTTAGTTTCAACAAGTTATTTTTCTGTAGACCGGTACAACCCCCTTACGTTGTTATCGTATCGCTAGTTTCACTCTTGTTACATATAATTGCTATTCCATCAAGTGAAACTTTTAATTATAAGTTTGTCTTTGATTCAGTACCATTTCGTACCAATCTCCTGCTTCCCTAAAGGATGATTTCTACTCGGATGTTTTTCTTTTGCAGGACTAACTGTTTTTCCTGCACTTGTTATCAACTGATTAAATGTCAGTATGCACAAACATGTCTTTCAATTAGGTTTACTGAAGTGACTAAACTGACCAGTGCTTTCAGGTCAGTCTTAGTTCAACAGTTCAGTGGTCACTGTATCTAAATCGACTTTTACTTCCTCGCCCAACAGGCAAAAGCTAAAGGTTACTATTACTACTATTATAAAGAGAAATCAATAGCAGTGTAACATTAGCAGACTTCAGGGCAATCTGATTAACCCTTTCCTTACAGTATGACTGCCACAGAATTTTCATGTTGTGGTTTCACTTTAACTCTTTTTCCATTGTCGCCCCTCCCTATCTCTGTAATCTCCTCCAGCCCCACAACAACCCTCTGAGATATCTGCACCCCTCTATTTCTGGCCTCTCGAGCATCCCTGATTTTAATCACTCCACCATTGGCGGCCGTGCCTTCAGCTGCAAGGGGCCTAAGCTCTGAAATTCCCACCTAAACCTCTCCGCCTCTCTTTCCTCCTTTAAGACGCTCCTTAAAACCTACCTCTTTGACCAGGCTTTTGGTCACCTGCCCTAATATCTCCTTATGTGGCCCGGTGTCAAATTTTGTTTTATAACGCTCCTGTGAAGCGACTTGGGAAGTGTTACAACGTTAAAGGCGCAATATAAACGGAAGTTGGTGTTGCTTCTCTCTCGTTCCTCAACTTCATAGAGGCAGGGTGTGGCTGCCCCAGTGCCGTGACACAGAACCGCAGAGAGGCATGGTTCCAATGACTGCATCGCGACTGGCCATCTGGTTTACAGAGCAAGCCCTGAACCAAAGTGCTGCTGCATGCAGCCCTCTGCCACTCATGAGCTGAGGCAGGTGGCAGCCCAGCCAGAAGCAAAAAAGCAAACCAGCAATGACACGGAAGCGAGTGAGCCACTGAGGATTTCAGCCGGCCCCGGAAGAGCTGTGTTCCAAGCCCTGCGATTTGCGGCTGAAAAACCTGATGTTCGCTCCAAAAGCAGACGATTGGCAACTATGCACATACGAGGCCACTGGGTTTCAGCTTTCACAGATAAATAAACTGAATTGCGGAAAGTGATCCTAAAACACAAATAAAAATTCTGAAATCCCACGTAATAAAAAGGAATTTAACTTATTCAGTCTCCTTGAAGCAATGGGCCTGGTCCGTGGTCCTTTATTCAAGGCAGTTTTTCCAACTTTGAGTTGTCAGCTTTTCCTTGAGGCGGTGCCAGTTTTTTTCTAAAGCCGTGCGTCAGCTTCTCCCAGTTTTGTAGGTTGGCATATATAGTGTCGACTCAGATGCTGGCCTAGGTCAAGGTGTGGCAAAACCAGGGAACAGAGCACAGGCACTGACCGGAAGCGCAATAGAGCTGCTGTGCTGGAGCACCGAAGTAAAAGCATCGGCAGCAGGCACGAGACAGGCAAAGAAAGCACGGCTGAAGAGACTGCGAAGATATTAGCGTCTAGCTTCTAATCTCTTTTACTTCTTTTGTTTCTTTTATTCTTTTGTCCGATCGCAGCCCTGCCTTCGATCTAGTTTTTTTCTTTCCAGTTTTGAAGAAGGGTTCGACCTGAAACGTCAACTCAAATTTCTCTCCACGGATGTTGCCTGACCTGCTGAGTTTTTCCAGCATTTTCTGTTGTTATTTCGGATTTCCAACATCTGCAGTATTTTGCTATCGTACTGGTTAAAAAGGCATATGGGATACTTGCCTTCATTAGCCGAGGCATAGAATATAAAAGCAGGGAGGTTATGATGGAGCTGTACAAAACGCTGGTTAGACCACAGCTGGAATACTGTGTGCAGTTCTGGTCGCCACACTATAGGAAGGATGTGATTGCTTTGGAGAGGGTGCAGAGGAGATTTACCAGGATGTTACCTGGGCTGGAGCGCTTCAGCTATGAAGAAAGACTGGACAGGCTGGGGTTGTTTTCCTTGGAGCAGAGAAGGCTGAGGGGGACCTGATTGAGGTGTACAAAATTATGAGGGGCATAGATAGGGTAGATAGAAAGGAACTTTTTCCCTTAGTAGAGGGGTCAATAACAAGGGGGCATAGATTCAAGGTAAGGGGCGGGAGGTTTAGAGGGGATTTGAGGAAGAACTTTTTCACCCAGAGGGTGGTTGGAATCTGGAACTCACTGCCTGAAAGGGTGGTAGAGGCAGGAACCCTCACAACATTCAAGAAGCATTTGGATGAGCACTTGAAATGCCATAGCATACAAGGCTATGGACCAAATGCTGGAAAATTGGATTAGATTAGACAGGGCTTGATGGCCGGCGCGGACGCGATGGGCCGAAGGGACTCTATGACAAACAAATATATGAGTCAAAATAAACTATCTGATCTTTTACATCAATTGTGGGGGTTATGATTTCTTCAATATGCAACTATTTCATTCACAAGAAGAATGTGCTAAGCAAATGCCCAGTCCCTGAGGTTTACATATAACTCCTTCATTCTTAGCCAGTTGACTGTTCTTAGATTGTTTGAATAGGATAACTGAATGCAAAGCTGGATGAAGAGAGATCACAGTTATAGTTTAAAACCACCAAAAAGGTTCCAGTTAGAAAGCCTCAAAACACAAATAGAACCAAAGTGCAACCAGGTACAGTATATCCAACCTCTGCTGTTTCAAGAAGGGAGTGAGTAACCTGAACACTAGTTGGCCCATTGCCTGTGCTGTGGGCACAATAGGACAAAAAGACAGGCCTATCAGAGAAGCACTGAATATGCAAGCTCAGGATTTCTCTCCTAAATGTGCGATACGCATTAAAAAAAATTCATTCTCAGGATGTTGGCTTGCTGGCAAGGCCGCCATTTATTGCCTATCCCTAGTTGCCCCGAGAAGGTGGTAGTAGTCATTCTTGAACTGCTGCAGTTCTTAAGAAGTAAGAAATAGGAGCAGGAGTAGGCCAAACGGCCCCTCGAGCCTGCTTCGCCATTCAATAAGATCATGGCTGATTATTGACCGCAACTCCACTTTCCCGCCCGATCTCCATATCCATTGATTCCCCTAGAGTACAAAAATCTATCTAACTCAGCCTTGAATATACTCAAAGACTCAGCATTCACAGCCCTCTGGGGCAGAGAATTCCAAAGATTCACAACCCTCTGAATAAAGAAATTCCTCCTCATCTCAGTCTTAAATGGCCGACCCCTTATCCTGAGACTATGCCCCCTAGTTCTAGACACTCCAGCCAGGTCCTATAAAAAGTGAGTCTGGGGAATTAATAATGGAAAATAAGGAGATGGCAGTTGAATTGAACAGGTATTTTGCATCGGTCTTCACTATAGAGGATACAAGTAACAACCCAGAAATAGCTGCAAATCAGGAAATGGAAGGGAAGGAGGAACTCAAGAAAATTATAATCACCAGGGAAGTGGTACTGAGCAAATTGTTGGAGCTGTGGGCTGACAAGTCCCTGGATCCTGATGGACTTCATCCCAGGGTCTTAAAAGAAGTGGCTAGTGAGATAGTTGATGCGTTGGTTTTAATTTTCCAAAATTCCCTAGATTCGGGGAAGGTTCCATTAGATTGGAAAATAGCGAATGTAACTCCTTTATTCAAAAAGGGAGGGAGGCAGAAAACAGGAAACTACAGGCCAGTTAGCTTAACACCTGTCATAGGGAAGATGTTAGAAGCTATTATTAAAGACGTTCTAGCAGGGCATTTAGAAAAGTTCAAAGTAATCAGGCAGAGTCAACATGGTTTTGTGCAAGGGAAATCATGTTTAACCAATTTATTGGAGTTCTTTGAGGAAGTAACATGTGCTGTGGATAAAGGGGAACCGGTGGATGTACTGTACTTAGATTTCCAGAAGGCATTTGATAAGGTGCCACATCAAAGGTTATTGTGGAAAATAAAAACTCATGGTGTAGGGGGTAACATATTGGCATGGATAGAAGATTGGCTAGCTAACAGGAAACAGAGAGTAGGCATAAATGGGTCATTTCTGATTGGCAAGATGTAACGAGTGGTGTGCCACAGGGATCAGTGCAGGGGCCTCAACTTTTTACAATTTATATAAATGACTTGGATGAAGGGACCGAAGGTATGGTTGCTAAATTTGCTGATGACACAAAGATAGGTCGGAAAGTAAATTGTGAAGAGGACATAAGGAGGCTACAAAGGGATATAGATAAGTTAAGTGAGTGGGCAAAGATCTGGCAGATGGAGTATAACATGGGAAAATGTGAAATTGTCCATTTTGGCAGGAAGAATAAAAAAGAAGCATATTATCTAAATGGTGAGAGATTGCAGAGCTCTGAGATGCAGAGGGATCTGGGTGTCCTAGTGCATGAATCACAAAAGGTTACTATGCAGGTACAGCAAGTAATTAGGAAAGCTAATACAGGAAACTCTCGATTTACTGGCATATAAATAACCGGAAATCTCTGTTAACCGGCAAAATTCAGGAGTAGGTTCATGTAAGTTTTACTTCATATTAGTGGCCGTTCCTGGATCTGTGGCTGTGTAATCGGGGTTCCTGCACTTTTGCTAAGCAACAGGGATGCTTGGTCTGTGGCCGGGGTTCCTGCACCTGTTGCTAAACAACAGGGAAGCCAGGATTTGTGTACGGAGCTCTCGTACCTTTTAACTATACCTCTCTGTAATCCGGACTTTTTGATAAACCGGCACCACATTGGTGCCGGATAAAAAAGAGTTTCCTGTAGAATGTTATCGTTTATTGCGAGGGGAATTGAATACAAAAGTAGGGAGGTTTTGCTTCAGTTGTACTGCACATTGGTGAGACCACATCTGGAGTACTGTGTACAGTATTGGTCTCCTTATTTAAGGAAGGATGTAAATGTGTTGGAGGCAATTCAGAGAAGGTTTACTAGACAATACCTGGAATGGGCGGGTTGTCTTATGAGGAAAGGTTGGACAGGCTAGGCTTGTATCCGCTGGAGTTTAAAAGAATAAGAGGTGACTTGATTGAAACATATAAGATCCTGAGGGGTCTGGACAGGGTGGATGTGGAAAGGATGTTTCCTCTTGTGGGAGAATCTAGAACTAGGGGTCACTGTTTAAAAATAAGGGGTCGCCCATTTAAGACAGAGATGAGTAGAAATTTTTCTCACAGAGGGTCGTGAGTCTTTGGAACTCTCTTCCTCAGAGGGTGTTGGAAGTGGAGTCTTTGAATATTTTTAAGGCAGAGGTAGATAGATTCTTGGTAAGCAAGGGGGTGAAAGATTATCGTGGGTAGGCGGGAATGTGGAGTAATCAGATCAGCCATGATCTTATTGAATGGCGGAGCAGGCTCAAAGGGCCGAGTGGCCTACTCCTGCTCCTAATTCGTATGTTCGTAACCTCTCAGCATCTACCCTGTCAATCCCCTTCAGAATCTTGTATGTTTCAATGAGATCACCTCACATTCTTCTAAATTCCAGAGAGTATAGGCCCATTCTACACAATCTGTCATCATAGGACAGTCCTCTCATCCCAGGAATCAATCTAGTGAACCTTTGTTGCACTGCCTCCAAGGCAAGTATATCCTTCCTTAGATAAGGAGACCAAAACTGTGCACAGTACTCCAGGTGTGGTCTCACCAAGGCCCTGTACAATTGTAGCAAGACTTCCTTACTCTTATACTCTAATCCCCTTGCAATAAAGGCCAACATACCATTTGCCTTCCTTATTGCTTGCTGTACCTGCATGCTAGCTTTCTGTGCTTCTTGCACGAGGACACCCAAATTTCTCTGAACACCAACATTTGAAAGTTTCTCACCATTTAAAAAATATTCTGTTTTTCTATTCTTCCTACCAAAGTGATTAACCTCACATTTCCTCACATTATACTCCATCTGCCACCTTACTGCCCACTCACTTAGTCTATCTATATCCCTTTGTGTTCTCCTTACAGCTTACTGTCCCACCTAGCTTTGTATCATCAGCAAACTTGGATACATTGCACTCTGTCCCTTCATCTAGGTCATTAATATAGATTATAAATAGCTGAGGCCCCAACACTGATCCTTGCGGCACCCCACTAGTTACAGTCTGCCAACCTGAAAAAGACCCGTTTATCCCTACTCTCTGTTTTCTGTCCGGTAACCAATCCTCTATCCGTGCTACTATATTACCCCCAACCCCATGAGCCCTAATCTTGTGTACTAACCTTTTATGTGGACCCTTATCGAATGCCTTTTGGAAATCCAAATATACTACATCCACTGGTTCCCCTTTATCTACCCTGCTAGTTACATCCTCAAAAAACTCTAATAAATTTGTCAAACACGATTTCCTTTTCATAAATCCATGTTGACTCTGCCTAATCATGTTATGATTTTCTAAGTGTCCTGATACCACTTCCTTAACAATCTATAGTCCAGTCGTTAAAGTAACAGTAAGGTCTCTAGTTTAGAGTAAGTAGTGTTTAAAGGGAAGTAAGGTCCCTAGTGTATTTAATATTCTTTAATTTAAAGGAAGTAAAGGGAGTAAATTAAGGGTAGGACATGGCAGGGCAGCTCGGCAGTGTGGAGTGCTCCTCCTGTGCTATGTGGGAAGTCAGGGAAACTATTGGTGTCCAGGGTGAACACATGTGCAGGAAGTGTCTCCAGCTGCAGCTACTCGAAATCCGCGTTTCAGAGCTGGAGCTGCGGCTGGAGTCACTGTGGAGCATCCGTGAAGCTGAGATCTTCGTGGATAGCACATTTAACGAGGAGGTCACACCGCAGGTAAAGAGTGCACAGGCAGACAGGAAGTGGGTGATCGCCAGACAGAGTAAAATAACTAGGAAGGTAGTGCAGGAGTCTCCTGGGTCCATCTCCCTCTCCAACAGATTTTCCGTTTTGGATACTGATGGGTGAGATAGTTTCTCAGGGGAATGCAGCAAGAGCCAAGTCCGTGGCACTATGAGTGGCTCAGCTGCACAGGAGGGGAGGAAAAAGAGTGGGAGAGCAATAGTGATAGGGGATTCTATCGTAAGGTGAACAGATAGGCATTTCTGTGGCCGCAGATGTGACTCCAGGATGGTATGTTGCCTCCCTGGTGCCAGGGTCAAGGATGTCACTGAACGGCTGCAGGGCATTCTGAAGGGGGAGGGCGAACAGTCAGAGGTCGTGGTTCACATTGGTACCAATGACATGGGTAGAAAGCGGGATGAGGTCCTGTAACAAGAATTTAGGGAGCTAGGTAGCAGATTAAAAAGCAGGACCTCAAAGGTTGTAATCTCTGGATTACTCCCGGTGCCACGTGCTAGTGAGTATAGGAATAGGAGGATAGAGCAGATGAATGCATGGCTAAAGAGTTGGTGCAGGAGGGAGGGCTTTAGTTTCCTGGATCACTGGGTCTGCTTCTGGGGAAGGTGGGACCTGTACAAATTGGACGGGTTGCACCTGAACCGGAACGGAACCAACATCCTTGCGGGGAGGTTTGCTAATACTGTTGGGGGGGGGTTTAAACTAACTTGACAGGGGGATGGGATATGGAGTGGAGCTATAGTAGGGGGTGATGCACAGTCAACGGCACAAGGGAGTATGGCAAGGCTGGATGGCATTTATTTCAATGCAAGGAGTCTTGCGAGTAAGGCAGGTGAATTGAAGGTGTTGATGAACACATGGGAGTATGATATTGTTGCTATCATGGAGACATGGTTGAGGGAGGGGCAGGACTGGCAACTCAATATTCCGGGGTATAGAATCTTCAGGCAAGACAGAGGGGGGTGTAAAAGAGGAGGGGGTGTCACAATATTAATCAAGGAGTCAATTACTGCTGTGAGGAGGAATGATATCTTAGCAGGTTCCTCTAATGAGGCCATATGGGTAGAACTTAAAAACAAAAAGGGGGCAAGCACTTTGCTGGGAGTGTACTATAGGCCCCCAAACAGTCAGGGGGAGATAGAGGAACAGATATGTAGGCAAATCTCAGAGAAGTGTAGAAATAATAGGGTAATAATAGTAGGGGATTTCAACTTCCCCAATATTAACTGGGATAGTCAGAGTGTGAAAGGCTTAGAGGGTGCGGAATTCTTAAAGTGCATCCAGGAGAGCTTTTTGAGCCAGCATGTAGAAAGTCCTACAAGAGAGGGGGGCGGTACTGGACCTAATTCTAGGGAATGTAGCCGGGCAAGTGGTAGAAGTGTCAGTAGGAGAGCATTTTGGTGAGTGTGACCATAATTCGGTGAGATTTAAGGTAGTCATGGAAAAGGACAAAGATGGACCGGAAATAAAGGTTCTAATTTGGGGGAAGGACGATTTTAATATGATAAGGCAGGATCTGGCCAAAGTGGACTGGGATTAGCTACTTGTAGGAAAATCCACAT
Source organism: Somniosus microcephalus (assembly GCF_052327205.1). Classification (NCBI taxonomy): domain Eukaryota; kingdom Metazoa; phylum Chordata; class Chondrichthyes; order Squaliformes; family Somniosidae; genus Somniosus; species Somniosus microcephalus. The sequence continues at coordinate 29,049,571 of NC_140991.1, read as the reverse complement.
CAGAGCAGTGGGAGTCTTTCAGAAAGGAAATAGAGAGAGTACAACGCCAACATGTTCCCGTAAAGGTCAAGGGTGGGACCAACAAGCCCAGGGAACCCTGGATGTCAAGGGATATACAAGAATGGATTAGGAAAAAAAGGGAGGCTTTTGGCAGGTACAAAGGACTAAAAACAGTGGAAGCCCTAGAGGAGTATAGAAAGTGCAGGGGGGTACTAAAAATTGAAATTAGGAGAGCAAAGGGGGGGCATGAAAAAACACTGGCGGGCAAAATAAAGGAAAATCCCAAGGTATTTTGTAAGTATATTAAGGGCAAGAGGATAACCAGGGAAAGAGTAGGGCCCATTAGGGACCAAAGTGGCAAGCTGTGTGTAGAGCCAGAAGATGTAGGTGAGGTTTTAAATTAATATTTTGCATCTGTGTTCACTATGGAGAAGGACGATATAGGCATAGAAATCAGGCAGGGGGATTGTGATATACTTGAACAAATTAGTATTGAGAGGAAGGAGGTACTAGCAGCTTTAGTGGACTTAAAAGTGGATAAATACCCAGGCCCGGATGAGATGTATCCCAGGCTGCTGTGTGAGGCAAGGGAGGAGATTGCAGGGGCTCTGACACAAATTTTCAGAACCTCTCTGGCCACAGGGGAGGTGCCAGAGGACTGGAGAACTGCTAACGTAGTACAATTATTCAAGAAGGGTAGTAGGGATAAACCAGGGAATTACAAGCCAGTGAGCCTAACATCAGTCGTAGGGAAATTATTGGAAAACATTCTGAGGGACAGAATTAGTCTCCACTTGGAGAGACAAGGATTAATCAAGGATAGTCAGCATGGCTTTGTCAGGGGGAGGTCATGTCTAACCAATTTGATTGAATTTTTCGAGGGGGTGACCAGGTGTGTGGATGAGGGTGGTGCAGTTGATGTAGTCTACATGGGCTTCAGTAAGGCTTTTGACAAAGTCCCGCATGAGAGACTGGTCAAGAAGGTAAGAGCCCATGGGATCCAGGGCAACTGGGCACATTGGATCCAAAATTGACTTAGTGGCAGGAGGCAGAGGGTGATAGTCGAAAGTTGTTTTTGTAACTGGAAGCCTGTGTCAAATGGTGTACCACAGGGATCGGTGCTGGGTCCTTTGCTGTTTGTAGTGTACATTAATGATTTAGATATGAATGTAGGAGTTCTGATCAGTAAGTTTGCAGCTGACATGAAAATTGGTGGAGTGGTAAATAGCGAGGAGGGAAGCCTCAGGCCACAGGATGATATAGACGGGTTGGTCAGATGGGCAGAACAGTGGCAATTTAACCCTGAAAAGTGTGAGGTGATGCATTTTGGGAGGACTAACAAGGCAAGGGAATACACAATGAATGGTAGGACCCTAGGAAGGACAGAGGATCAGAGGGACCTTGGTGTGCATGTACATAGAATATAAGAGCAGGGAGGTTATGATGGAGCTGTACAAAACGCTAGTTAGGCAACAGCTGGAGTACTGTGTGCAGTTCTGGTCGCCACACTATAGGAAGGATGTGATTGCATTGGAGAGGGTGCAGAGGAGATTCACCAGGATGTTACCTGGGCTGGAGCGCTTCAGCTATGAAGAGAGACTGGACAGGCTGGGGTTGTTTTCTTTGGAGCAGAGAAGGCTGAGGGGGGACCTGATTGAGGTGTACAAAATTATGAGGGGTATAGATAGGGTAGATAGAAAGGAACTTTTCCCCTTAGTAGAGGGGTCAATAACCAGGGGGCATAGATTCAAGGTAAGGGGTAGGAGGTTTAGAGGGGATTTGAGGAAAAGCTTTTTCACCCAGAGGGTGGTTGGAATCTGGAACTCACTGCCTGAAAGGGTGGTGGAGACAGGAACCCTCACAACATTCAAGAAGCATTTAGATGAGTACTTGAAACGCCATAGCATACAAGGCTACGGACCGAGTGCTGGAAAATGGGATTAGAATAGACAGGGCTTGATGGCCAGTGCGAACACGATGGGCCGAAGGGCCTTTTTCTGTGCTGTATAGCTTTATGACTCTATGACAATGGATTCCAGCATTTTCCAACGACTGATGTCAGGCTAACTGGCCTGTAGTTTCCTGTTTTCTCTCTCCCTCCTTTCTTGGTGTTACATTTGCGACCTTCCAATCCGCTGGGGCCATTCTAGAATCTAGGGAATTTTGGAAATCAAACCAATGCATCCACTATCTCTTCAGCCACCTTTTTTAGAACCCTAGGATGTAGGCCGTCAGGTCCAGGGTATTTGTTGGCTTTTTGTTCTATTAGTTTCTCCAGTACTTTTTCTATACTTATATTAATTACGTTAAATTCCTCACCCTCATTAGACCCTTGGTTCCCCTGATGCTGTTAGTTCTCCTTACTCTGTTGGTACTCCCACTATGGTGCTAGGTACGGAATTCCAAGAATTTGATCCAACCTAGACAAAGGAATGGGGAACCTAGAGAATGTTTCCATGCACTTGCTGCCCTTGTCCTTCCAGGTGGTGCCGAAGAAACCTTGGCGAGTTGCTGCAGTGCATTCTGTGGATAGTACACACTGCAGTCATGGAACATCAATGGTGATGGGGATGGATGTTTAGGCCAGTGGATGAGGTGGCGATGAAACAGACTGCTTTGTCCTCAATGGTGTTGAGATTCATGAGTGTTGTTGCAGCTGTACCCAACCAGGAAAGTGGAGAACATTCCTATGCATTCCTGACATACCCTTTAGATGGTGGAGAGGCTTTTTGGAGTCAGGTGAGCCACATACCACAAAATACCCAGTCTCTGACCTGCTCTAGTAGGCAGGGCATTTATGTGGCTGGTCCAGTTGAGTTTCTGGTCATTGGTGATTCCCAGGATGTTGAAGGTGGGGACTCGATGATGGTAATGCCATTGAATGTCAAGGGGATGTGTTCTCTTTTGCTGGAGATGTTCATTGCCTGGCATTTGTATGGTGCAAAGTTACTTATCACTTATCAGCCCAGGCCTGGATGTTCTCTAGTTCTTGCTATATGTGAGCATTGACTGCTTCATTGACTGATGAATTGTCTTTTAATGCCTTTATCAGCGAAAAGCCCCACTTTTGACCTTACGATGTAGGGAGAGTGATTGGTGAAGCAGCTGAAGACAATTGGGCCTAGGACGCTGCCCTGAGGAACAGCAATGTTCTGAGGCTGAGATGATTGGCTTCCAACAATCACAATCATTGTCTTTTGTGCCAGGTATGACTCCAGCCACTTGAGAGTTTTCCTCCTGATCCCCTTTGACTTCAGTTTTACAAGGGCTCCTTGGTACCACACTGGATCAAATACTGCCTTGATGTCACTCTTTCCTCGCAACTGGATTTCAGGTCATGTTGAGACCCAGCCTGTCATGTCCATGTTGGGACCAAGCCTGTAATGAGTTCTGAAGCCAAGTGGTCCTGTCAGAATCCAAACTGAGCATCAGTGAGCAAGTTATCGGTGAGTAAGTACTGCTTGATAGCACTGTTGATGACACCTTTCATTACTTTGCTGATGATTGGGAGTAGGTTGATAGGCCGGTAATTGGCCGGGGTGGATTTGTCCTGCCCTTTGTGGACAGGGTTTACCTGGGCAATTTTCCACATTGTTGGGTAGATGCCAGTGTTGAAGCTGTACTGGAACAGCTTGGCTAGAGGCATGTCTAGTTCTGGAGCACAGGTCTTCAGTACTACAGCTGGGATATTGTTGGATCTCATAGAATCATAGAATAATACAGCACGGAAGGAGGCCATTCAGCCCATCGAGTCTGCGCCAGCTCCTTCGAAGAGCAATCCAGTTAGTTCCACTCCCCCACTCTTTCCCGATATCCCTGCAATTTTTTCACCTTCAAGTATTTATCCAATTCCCTTCTGAAGGCTACTATTGATTACATAGGATATACAGCACAGAAACAGGCCATTCGGCCCAACCAGTCAGGGCCGTAGCCTTTGCTGTATCCAGTGCACTCAACCATTTTTTGATATCATGTGGGGTGAATTGAATTTGCTGAAGACTGACATCTATGACAGTGGGTACCTCAGGAGAAGGCAGAGAAGGATCATCCACTCAGCACTTCTGGCTGATTAAATGCAAATAAACACAGCAGTAAGCCTACACAGACAGAAAGGTATCACGTGTGTAATGCATGGAGAGAGTACAATGCAAGCTTTCCCTTGGATCTGTGAGTACCAATGTTTGTGTGTTGTATGTACATTGTTTTACCCAGTGATATCTACTCATGTCTTCTCTCAGCCAGTCCTTACGTACATAATTCAAGAAAAAGCATTTTGCAAGTAGTAATTTAGGATGGGAAATGGACCAAGTAAACGAACATAAGAAATAGGAGCTGGTGTAGGCCATTTGGCCCTTCGAGCCTGCTCCGCCATTCAACATGATCATGGCTGATCTTCTACCTCAACTCCACCTTCCCATACTATCCCCATATCTCTTAATTCCCTTAGTTCCCAAAAATTTATCGACCTCTGTCTTGAATATACTCAATAACTAAGCTCTCTGAGGTAGAGAATTCCAAAGATTCACAACCCTTTGAGTGAAGAAATTTCTCCTCATCTCAGTCCTAAATGGCCGACCCCTTATTCTGAGACTGTGACCCCTGGTTCTAGACTCCCCAGCCAGGGGAAACATCCTCCCTGCATCAACCCTGTCAAGCCCCTTAAGAATGTTATATGTTTCAATGAGATCACCTCTCATTCTTCTAAACTCTAAGGAATATAGGCCTAGTCTACTCAATCTCTCCTCATTGGGCAATCCCCTCATCCCAGGAACCAGTCTAGTGAACCTTCACTGCATTCCCTCTAAGGCAAGTATGTCTTTCCTTAGGTAAGGAGACCAGAACTGTACACAGTACTCCAGGTGTGGCCTCATCAATGCCCTGTATAATTATGGTAAGACTTCTTTACTCTTATACACTAATCCCTTTGTAACAAAAGCTAACGTACCAGTTGCTTTCCTAATTGCTTGCCGTACCTGCATGTTAACTTTCTGTGATTCATGTACAAGGACACCCAGGTCCCTCTGAATGCAAACATTTCCCAGTCTCTCACCATTCAAAAAATATTCAGCTTTTTTGATTTTCCTACCAAAGTGGATAACTTCACACTTCCCCACATTGTATTCCATTTGCCATGTTCTTACCCACTTAGTGAACCTGTCTATATCTCTGCAGCCTCTTTGCGTCCTCCTCACAGCTTACTTTTCCACCTAACTTTGTATCATCAGCAAACTTGGATGTGTTGCACTCAGTCCCTTCATCTAAGTAATTAATATAGATTGTAAATAGCTGAGGCCCAAGCACTGATCCTTGCAGTACCTCGCTAGTTACAGCCTGCCAACCCCAAAAAATTGGTTTATTCCTACTCTGTTTTCTGTCCATTAACCAATCCTCAATCCATGCTAATATATTACCCCCAATCCCACGAGTCCTAAATTTGTGTAATAACCTCTTGTGTGGCACCTTATCGAATGCTTTTTGAAAATCCAAATACACTACATCCACTGGTTCCCCCTTATCCATCCTGCTAGTTACATCTTCAAAAAACTCTAACAGATTTGACAAACACGATTTCCCTTTCATAAAACCATGTTGACTCTACCTAATCATATTACAATTTTCTAAGTGCCCTGTTACCACGTCCCTAATAATAGATTCTAGCATTTTGCCGACTACTGATGTCAGGCTAACTGACCTATAGTTCCCCGTTTTTCTCTTCCTCCGTTCTTAAATAGCGGGCTATGTTTGCTACCTTCCAATCCTTGGGGACTGTTCTAGAATCTAAGGAATTCTGGAAGATTAATACCAGTGCATCCACTATCTCTGCAGCTACCTCTTTTAAAACCCTAGGATACAGGTCTTCAGGTCCAGGGGATTTGTCACCACTTAGTCCCATTAATTTCTCCAGTACTATGGGCTGAATTTTGCCAGTGCTCAGAGGCCGGGTTCGGAGGCGGGTCCGCTGTCAAAATAGCAAAGATTTTGACACCAAACGGCAGGGGAGGCAATTCACAGCATTAAATGGATTGTTAACATCCAATTAACTGTTATTTTAAGCCTACATTTCAATTTTACGTGCTCCCCCACAGGTTACCCACTGCTCAGGGAACACATCAGCTCAGCATGTCGTGAGTGGATTCAGCATTGAACTATCTCATGAGCTGACAGCTGCCAAAGTTGTATGAAAGATCCCATGTTACAGCTATTCACTTTCAAAGCTCAGAAACTGTTGGTTACTGCATTTGGAAGACATATTGAGCTTTCTGCAGCTTGCAAGTGTTTGGAGCCAACTCTCTATCCAGTGTTACCTCATTGGAACAACCTCTCTCACCATTGACAGATCGCTTCTGTCATCTCAATCTCACCTGCCATCTATTCCATCAGCATCGTTGCCCTTGAAAATATCTCACCTTGGTCCTCAGAATCCCACCAAGATCAGCCCCAACACCAGCATCACCGGGAACACCAGCAGCAACAACAACAACACCAACCTTCTCCGTAATCAACTGATGCTGCACAGGTCACAGGGCATCAGCACCTGACCACATTGCTGCCCGGGACGCCAGGGATGGTCTCACCGTGGTCAGATTTACTTCACTTGACGCTGTACACCCTGGATGCCAAATGATGCGTCAGGTTGGCACCACCCCACACCAGCACCATAAAGCATCTCTGCAATGGACAAGCCATTCCTTTCACACTCGTCACCATTGCGGCGGTGGGGGGGGGGGGGGTGGGGGGTACCCTTATATCTCACTATTCACTGCAACTCACTAAACCATTTCCAAAGGTGTACACAAATCTGTCCAAGAATGCAAAGTTCTGAAAATAAAGGTTTCAATGTTTGACATCACATTACCAGAAATTTCACATGAACATTGGCTAAACCACCCAAGTACCTACCCTTGTGTTGGTATGATTGGACTAGGATGAGGGTGAGTGTGAGGGGTGGCTAGTGAGATGGGGAAGTGATAATGTAGATAGAGAAGGATGGGTGGAGGTGCAAGGTAAGTTGATGTGAGTAAAGATGTGCAGGAGTAGGGTAGGGAAGGCAGAGTGATGTGGATGTGATGAGAGGCACAGGAGGATGAGGTTGAATGTGGCTTGGCAGTAACGTTTAGTGATCTACTGGAATCATTGCGCCACTGCAGCCTGGTCCTCCTGACCACATCCCTGCTTGTGCCCTCCTGTGCAATGTTCAACCAGGCTGCGTTGATCTCCTGGGGAGGTCTCTTCCGCCCATGGGAAGAGAAGGGAACCTCCCTGCATGCTGTGGCTCTCTCCATAAACATATGGAGGGAGTCATGGGAGAGCCTGGGTGCAGCCGTCTGTGGTAAACCACTGTTTGTATTCCTGTTTGTCCTGTTTGTATTCCACTGTGTACATGCCTGGACATGCCTCGGCTGACTCCTCCCACAGGTCCTAGTATAAAGGTGACTGCTCCCCAGCCCTTAGTATCATGGACCGGTCGACCACGCGAGGCAGACCTCCATTCTGTTGTTAATAAAAGCCTTCAGTTACTCTTCTAACTCTCAGTCTTTTATGAGTAATTGATAGCGCATCAATTTTATTAACAACATTTTTATAATGGAGAAGATCCTCACACCAGCATGCCTGGACTTAGATCATCGGGAGGCGGACTCATCCACCAAGTTTACTCACTGGCTTAAGTGTTTCGAAAAATTCCTGACCGCCTCCGAAGCAATCAAATCGGACGAGGACAAACTGGATGTCCTGACCTCCAAAGTGAACCACCGAGTGTACTCGGTCATCCAAGACGCGACCTCGTACGCGGACGCTATCAAGCTCCTCAAGGACCAGTACACGCGCCCAGTGAACGAAGTGTACGCCAGGCACCTCCTGGGGAGTCGTAAACAACAACCTGGGGAATCGACCGTGGAATACCTTCAGGCACTGTCTGTGCTTGGCCGGGCCTGTGGTTGTAAGGATGTAAAGGCCGCCGTGTACACAGAGGAACTTATCCGGGACGCTTTTGTAGCGGGCCACAGATCCAATTACACCCGACAGCGACTGTTGGAGCAGAGTAACCTCGACCTCAACAAGGCCTCTGAACTCGCACTATCGTTGGATGCAGCCTACCAGGGCATGGATGCCTACTCCTCTGCACCGTGGACGCCGCGGGGAATGACAGCCTGGGACACGGTAGGACCGCCTCATAGCGCCGTGCCACCCCAGCCACACCCCAACAACGGCCCAACTACCGCAGCAGTGTCCCAAGGCCAGGCAGCAGTGCCCCAAGGCCAGAAATGCTACTTCTGTGGCCAGGCAAAACACCCCAGAGCGCGCTGCCCGGCGAAAAACGTGATCTGCTCGGGCTGCGGGAAGAAGGGACACTACGCTAGCGTCTGCATGGCCAAAGCCACCCCGAACCCCAGCAGCGCCGCGTGTGGGCCATGCGGGCCGCCACCTTGGACCTCCCCGGCCATGTGCGAATCACCGGTACAGCAGCCATTTTGGACGCCTCCAGCCACATGGGGATCATGGACGCCGCCATCTTGGACGACAGCCGGGACGCAGCAGGCCCCCGACACCGCCTCATCTGATACCCGCAGCGACACACCGACCCCTACGCTGGCATCCGTTACACTGGACCAAGCGAGACCGCACCAACTGGCCAGTTCCACAATGGACATTAAGGTAAATGGTCACGATACAATCTGCCTTTTTGACTCTGGGAGCACGGAGAGCTTCATCCACCCCGACACGGTGCGGCGTTGCTCTCTCCCAGTCCTGCCTGCGCAACAGCGGATTTCTATGGCCTCCGAGTCCCAGTCGGCGGACATCGGCGGCTACTGCGTGGTGACACTCGTAGTAGACGGGACCGCGTACGATCATTTTAAACTTCTGGTCCTGCCTGACCTCTGCGCTGCCGTCCTGCTGGGGTTAGATTTTCAGTGCCACCTTAAAAGTGTTACGATGGCGTACGGTGGACCCCTACCCCCACTCACAGTCCGCAGCCAGCAGCTTCCAAACTGCCCGCCGCGCACCAGGTGCAACCTCTCCACACTCAGAGTCACCCCCCCCCAACTGTTTGCTAACCTCACCCCCGACTGTAAGCCCATCGCCACAAAGAGCAGGCGATACAGTGCCGGGGACAGGGTTTTCATTAAAACGGAAGTGGAGCGGCTCCTGAAAGAAGGGATTATTGAGGGCAGCACCAGCCCCTGGCGAGCCCAGGTTGTGGTCGTTAAGACCGGCGAGAAGCAGCGCCTGGTCATCGACTACAGCCAGACAATAAATCGCTACACCCTGCTGGACGCCTACCCACTCCCCCGTATAGCTGATATGGTCAACCAGATCGCGCAGTACCGCGTCTTCTCGACCATTGACCTGAAATCAGCGTACCACCAGCTCCCCATCCGCCCTGAGGACCGCCAGTACACTGCCTTTGAGGCAAACGGCCGCCTCTATCACTTCCTTAGGGTTCCCTTTGGCGTCACCAACGGGGTCTCCATCTTCCAAAGGGAGATGGACCGGATGGTAGATCAAAATGCGTTGCAGGCCACTTTCCCATATCTGGACAATGTGACCATCTGCGGCCGTGATTTGCAGGACCATGACGCAAACCTCGAAAAATTCCTCCGCACCGCCCAACTCCTAAACCTGACATATAACAAGGAGAAGTGCATATTCCGCACAAACCGCCTTGCCATCCTTGGCTGTGTTGTGGAACACGGAGTCATCGGCCCCGACCCCGACCGGATGCGTCCCCTTATGGAACTTCCACTGCCCCACTGCCTCAAGGCCCTGAAGAGGTGCCTAGGGTTTTTCTCCTATTACGCCCAGTGGGTCCCCTACTATGCGGACAAGGCCCGTCCGCTGATCAAGTCCACCTCTTTTCCCTTGACGGCAGAGGCCCGCTTAGCCTTCCACCGTATCAAGGAGGACATTGCCAAAGCCACCATGCACGCAGTGGACGAATCCATCCCCTTCCAGGTGGAAAGCGACGCGTCTGACTTTGCCCTGGCCGCTACCCTCAATCAGGCGGGGAGACCCGTGGCCTTCTTTTCACGAACCCTCCAAGGCCCGGAGACCAGACACTCCGCTGTTGAGAAGGAGGCCCAGGCGATTGTGGAGGCTGTGCGTCATTGGAGGCACTACCTGGCCGGAAAACGATTTACCCTGCTCACTGACCAGCGTTCAGTTGCTTTTATGTTTAACAACAAGCAGAGGGGCAAAATCAAAAATGACAAGATCTTGAGGTGGAGAATCGAACTTTCCACCTACAACTACGAGATCTTGTACCGGCCCGGGAAGCTAAATGAACCCCCGGATGCGCTATCGCGTGGCAACTGCGCCAGCGCGCAGATCGATAGACTGCGGGCCCTCCACAATGACCTCTGCCACCCGGGGGTCACCAGGTTCTTCCACTTCATCAAGGCCCGCAACCTGCCTTACTCTATTGAGGAGGTCAGGACCATGACCAGGAACTGCCAAGTCTGCGCTGAGTGCAAACCGCACTTTTATAGACCAGACAGGGCCCACCTGATAAAAGCCACTCGCCCCTTCGAGCGCCTGAGCGTCGATTTTAAAGGGCCTCTCCCCTCCTCCGACCGCAATGTGTACTTCCTCAATATTATTGATGAGTACTCCCGTTTCCCGTTCGCCATCCCCTGCCCGGACATGACCAGTGCCACGGTCATTAAATGTCTGAACAACCTCTTCACCCTGTTCGGCTTCCCCAGCTATATCCATAGCGACCGGGGCTCATCGTTTATGAGCGACGAACTCCGTCAGTACCTGCTAACTAGGGGTATTGCCACAAGCAGGACCACCAGTTACAACCCCCGGGGGAACGGACAGGTGGAAAGAGAAAATGCGACAGTTTGGAAGGCCGTCCTGCTAGCCTTAAAGTCTAGGGGCCTTCCAACCTCCCGCTGGCAGGATGTGCTCCCCGATGCGCTCCACTCTATTCGGTCGCTGCTCTGCACTGCCACTAACGCCACCCCTCATGAGAAAATGTTTGTCTTCCCAAGGAAGTCCACATCGGGGACATCGCTACCGCCATGGCTGACGTCCCCAGGGCCGGTCCTACTGAGAAGACACGTGAGGATCCATAAAACGGACCCCCTGGTCGAGAGGGTCGACCTCCTCCACGCCAACCCCCAGTATGCTTACATCGCATACCCGGACGGGCGGGAGGACACAGTCTCCATAAGAGACCTTGCACCCTCGGGGGCCGCAGTAACCCACTACCCACTACCACCCCCCCCCACGATCCGATATCCAGCCCCAGCAGACGGCAGGCCTGGGCCCCGCGACCCGCTCGACATCTACGAGGACGACACGCCTGTGCCACAGCCTACGCTGGACTCGACGCCGGAAACTTCACTACCCCTGCCGTCGCCACGCAGATCACAGCGGCAGACAAGACCTCCGGAGAGACTCCAATACACTAACTTTTAATACACTTCACCCCGCCGGACTCAATTTTAAACAAGGGGTGAATGTGGTAAACCACTGTTTGTATTCCTGTTTGTCCTGTTTGTATTCCACTGTGTACATGCCTGGACATGCCTCGGCTGACTCCTCCCACAGGTCCTAGTATAAAGGTGACTGCTCCCCAGCCCTTAGTATCATGGACCGGTCGACCACGCGAGGCAGACCTCCATTCTGTTGTTAATAAAAGCCTTCAGTTACTCTTCTAACTCTCAGTCTTTTATGAGTAATTGATAGCGCATCACCGTCCACCTTTGTGCAGTGCTTGTCAGTGTTCGCAGCTCCTCAATGCTGTAGAACACTGACAACAGAACTGTCAAAATCAAGTTGGACATAGCCCCTTTAAGGAAACCAGCTGATGAGGCATCATCAAATGATGTCATCAGACCCGTTTCCTTTTAATTGTCCGGGAACCTCGCAGGGCGGGCTTAACAAGCCCAATCAATGTAAAATCGCTTGGAGAGTGCGGGCTGCAGTAGGCAGCGGACTGGGATCGTGACACCGACCCCAGCCGCCCCGGACCCACCTCGATCAGCGAAATCGCAGCCTATGTCTTTATTTATACAGATTTCTTTAAGTTCCTCATTCTCTCTAGACCCTCGGTTCCCCATTATTTCCGGAATATTTTTTGAGTCTTCTACCGTGAAGACAGATACAAAGTATTTGTTTAATGTCTCTGCCATTTCTTTATTGCCCATTATAATTTCTCCTGTCTCTGCCTCTAATGAGCCCATGTTTACTTTCACTAATCTCTTCCTATTTACATACCTATAGAAACATTTACAATCTGTTTTTATGTCTCTTGCTAATTTACTCTCATATTCTTTTTTCTCTTTCCTTATCAATTTCTTGGTCCTCCTTTGCTGAATTCTAAAATCCTCCCAATCCTTAGGCTTACTGCTCTTTTTGGCAACATTATAAGCCTCTTTCTTTGATCTAATACTATCTTTAACTTCTCTTGTTAGCCACGGTTGGACCACCTTTCCTGTGGGATTTTTGTGCCTTAAAGGAATGTATATTCGTTGTAAATTATGTATTAATTCTTTAAAGCTAGCCATTGCTTGTCTACCGTCATACCTTTTAATGTAGTTTCCCAATCTACCCTAGCCAACTCACCCCTCATACCTACGTAGTTTGCTTTGTTTAGATTTAAGACCCTAGTTTCGGACTTAACTAAATCACTTTCAAACTCAACATAAAATTCTATCATATTATGGTCACTCTTCCCTAAAAGCCCCTTTACTGCAAGGTTATTAATTAACCCTTTCTCATTGCACAATACTAGATCTAAAATAGCCTGTTCCCTAGTTGGTTCCTCAACATACTGATCCAGAAAACTATCTTGTATACATTCCATGAACTCGTCCTCCACACTAATACTGGTTTGCCCAGTCTATATGTAGATTAAAGTTCACCATGATTACTGTATTACCCTTGTTACATGCGCCTCTAATTTCCTGATTTATACTCTGCCCTACATTACAACTACTGTTTGGGGGCCTATAAACAACTCCCACCAATGTTTTCTGCCCCTTGCTGTTTCTTAGCTCCACTCGAACTGATTCTACGTCTTGATTTTCGGAGCTAAGATCCTTTCTCGCCACTGTCTTTATCCCATCCTTTATTATCAGGGCTCTCCCGCCTCCTTTTCCATTTTGCCTATCTCTTCTAAAAGTTAATTATCCTGGAATATTTAGTTCCCAACATTGGTCACTTTGCAACCCCATCTCCGTAATGGCTATTAGATCAAACCTATTCATTTCTATCTGCGCTATTAATTCATCTATTTTGCGCATTCAGATATAGTGCCTTTAGCTTTGATTTTTTTCTATGTTTCCCTGATGTCACCTTAGTCACTGATGCCCTATTACCTTTGTTACTCTCTCTGTGCCTTCCTGACCCACACTGTTTATTTTTACCCAAAACTCTGCTCTGCTCTAGAGCCTTGACATTTCCCTTGCTGCTTTTAAATTTACTCTTTCCTGAATCCTCCCACCCCCACTTCATCAGTTTAAACCCCTGTCTACTGCCCTAGTTATTAGATTCGTCAGGACACTGGTTCCAGACCGGTTTAAGTGGAGCCCGTTCCAATGGAACAGCTCCCTCTTTCCCCAGTACTGGTGCCAGTGGCTCTTGAAGCGAAACACCTGCCTCCCACACCACTCTTTCAGCCACGCATTTAACTCTCTGATCTGCTTATCCCTATGCAAATTGGCACGTGGCTCAGGTAACAATCCAGAGATTATTACCTTTGAGGTTCTGCTTTTTAATTTGGACGCCAACTCCTCAAACTCTCTCAGCAGAACCTAATTCCTAGTTCTAACTACGTCGTTGGTTCCTACGTGGATCCTCCCCTTCCCACTCCAAGTTCTTCTTCAGCCGCAAGGAGATGTCTTTAACCCTGGGAACACAGCCTTTGGTACTCCCTGTTGCAGCTGCAGAGAACAGTATCTATCCTCCTGACTATACTGTTGCCTACCACTACCACATTCCTTTTTACTCCCCCCCCCCCCTTGAATGGCCTCCTGTACCATGGTGCTATGGTCAGTTTGCTCATCCTCCCTGCAATCCTTGTTCTCATCCATAGAGGCAGCAAGTACTTCGTACCTGTTGGACAAGGTCAAGGGCTGAGGCTCCTCCATCACTATATCCTGGGTCCCCATACCTTCCTGACTCGCAGTCACACCATGCTGTCCCTGACCAGAGACTAACTCTAAAGTACTACTTAACCTAAGGGGTGTGACTGCCTCCTGGAACAAAGTGTCCAGGTAACTCTCCCCTTCCCTGATGCATTGCAATGTCTGCAGCTCGGACTCCAGCTCAACAACTCTGAGCCGAAGTTCCTCGAGCTGCAGGCACTTACCGCAGATGTGGTTGCTCAGGATCTCATTGGTCTCCACCAACTCCCACATGCTGCAGTTATGACACACCACCTGCACTGCCATCTCTATCTAACCTTATTATATTTATATAATTAGTGACAGTTTTTATTGAAACGATTATTTTTAGTTTTAATTTTTAGTTTTAATTTAGTTTAAGTTATTAATTCAATAAAGTTATAGTAGTTAATCCTCTCCCAATTCTGAATTTAAACCACTTACCTAACCTAGAGCAAAAGAGCTGTAATACTCACCAACCAATCACCTACTTGCTGTCCTGTGACATCACCCCTTTTTTTTGTTTTTATGCCGCTGCCTCCGCTGCCGCCACTCTCACTCAGGTCCACGCTGAGGGACATCTGTAAATAAAAAAGTTGCCAGTATTTCATTGAAAATGCTGCTCCTTTAAGACACTGGTATGAGTATTGTTTTGCATAGTCAAGATCACAAGACAGACTTTGTTCCTAAAATTTTATTTATTAAGAGGGTGAGTCTGTTATATATTCCTCCTTTGGTAAACCAGATTTCACAAAGATTGCTCAAGCAAGACAATGTGGTTCACCGAACAACAAACTTGCCAGTCAATAACTTTTATTATTAAGCAAGTATCTAAATAATAATTTGATATATTGGACATCAATATGTGAGGTTGTGAAGGGTTGGTTTGGGGAATATGTTAGGAAATAGTTATTGGCACAGGATCATAGAATGGTTACAGCACAGAAGGAGGCCATTCGGCCCATCGAGCCTGTGCCAGCTCTCTGCAAGAGCACTTCAGCTAGTCCCACTCCCCGCCCTTTCCCCGTAGGTCTGCAATTTTTTTCTTTCAGGTACTTATCCAATTCCCTTTTGAAAGCCACAATTGAATCTGACTTCACCACCCTTTCAGGCAGTGCGTTCCAGATCCTAACCACTTGCTGCGTAAAAAAGTTTTTCCTCATGTCGCGTTTGGTTCTTTTGCCAATCACCTTAAATCTGTGTCCTCTGGTTCTCGACCCTTCCGCCAGTTGGAACAGTTTCTCTCTATCTACTCTGTCTAGACCCATCATGATTTTGAACACCTCGATCAAATCTGCTCTCAACCTTCTCTGCTCTAAGGAGAACAACCCCAGCTTCTCTAGTCTATCCACATAACTGAAGTCCCTCATCCCTGGAACCATTCTTGTGAATCTTTCCTGCACCCTCTCTAAGGCCTTCACAAAAGTGCGGTGCCCAGAATTGGACACAATACTCCAGTTGAGGCCGAACCAGTGTTTTATAAAGGTTCATCGTAATGGTCTGGCACAGTTTGCCAGGAAGGATGGTGAGGTCAGAAAAATTGAGTGATTTAAAAAAGCTAGATGTTGTCGTGAGAAGACAGTAGGGTTGGTGTTCTGGAACGGTCAGATAAAATGGGCCACCTTCATCCAAATCCATCTTGTGAACCATTGCAAACATTCAAATTGGATGCTTGCTTATATTTCAGCAATCCATGGAAAAATTATTTTAAATAAACAGATCAATGTTCCCTCCAAGGTGTGCATGTGCCACGCAGCAATCTGGAATGTACCGTGCGCTGAATACACAAGCCATGCACAACAGTGAGCTCAAACAGGAGAGGGGATGAGCATCAAAACCCAACGGCAAAAGGGTGAGCGGCTAGAGAGAGCGGGAAAAAGTGCAGCTGTGATTGGAGGAGCAGCGAGCTCGAATGGGGGGAGGTGTGTCCAGAAGTGAGCAGTGTGCCAGGAGAAGGACGGGAGGCGAGGAGCCCCAGGACAGACTGAGCTTCAGAAAGTGAGAGCGCTCCAGGTTCATTGTCAGTGTGTCAGCTGTGGCTCAGTTGGTAGCACACTCGCCTCTGAGTCAGAAGGTTGTGGGTTCAAGTCCCACTCCAGAGACTTGAGCACATAAAGCTAGGCTGACACTCCAGTGCAGTGCTGAGGGAGTGCTGCACTGTCGGAGGTGCCGTCTTTCGGATGAGACGTTAAACCGAGGCCCCGTCTGCTCCCTCAGGTGGACGTAAAAGATCCCATGGCACTATTTTGAAGACGAGCAGGGGAGTTATCCCCGGTGTCCTGGCCAATATTTATCCCTCAACCAACATAACAAAAACAGATTATCTGGTCATTATCACATTGCTGTTTGTGGGACCTGGCTGTGCGCAAATTGGCTGCTACATTACAACAGTGACTACACTCCAGAAGTACTTCATTGGCTGTAAAGTGCTTTGAGATGTCTGGTGGTCGTGAAAGGCGCTATATAAATGCAAGTCTTTCTTTTCTTTTATTGGTCAAGGTTTGTGCGAGGAGACTTGGAAAAATTCCCTGGTAGCCGGTTGGTCTGTGAGAGCCCGCGGAGCGTCTGGTTGACAGCCCTGGATTAGAGCGAGACTCGGGAATGCTCCTCATTCAGCAACTCTCAATGCCCCAGGACTCAACCTAGAGCCAAATGGCCCAGAAAGGCCCACAACAACTAAAGGTCACAAAACCAGTGGACACAGCCCATCCTGGCCAGATAAACACACACAGACTCCCTTCTTCTTCTTGGGCAGTCCCTCGGAACCGAGGATGACTTGCTTCCATCTCTAAAAATGAGTTCGCAGGTGACTGGTGAGTCCAATGCGGGACCTACAGTCTCTGTCACAGGTGGGGAAGAGGGTGGTTGAAGGGGTGGGTGGGTGGGGTGCTTGGGTTGACGTGTGCTCCTTGCGCTGCCTGCGCTTGGCTTCCGCTTGCTCCCGACGAAGAGACTCGAGGTGTTCGGCGCCTTCCTGGATGCTTCTCCTCCACTTTGTGCGGTCTTGGGCCAGCGATTCCCAGGTGTCAGTGGGGATGTTACACTTTTTCAAGGAGGCTTTGAGGGTGTCCTTGAAGCGTTTCCTCTGCCCACCTGGGGCTCTCTTGCCGTGCTGGAGCTCCGAGTAGAGCGCTTGTTTTGGGAGTCTCGTATCGGGCATGCGGACAATGTGACCCGTCCATCGGAGCTGATCAAGCGTGGTAAAAGCTTCGATACTGGGGATGTTGGCCTGAGCAAGAACACTGACGTTGGTGCGCCTATCCTGCCAATGGATTTGCAGGATCTTGCGGAGGCAGCGCTGAGGTGCCTGCTGTACATGGTCCATGTCTCTGAGGCATACAGCAGGGCGGGTATCACAGCTGCTCTGTAGACCATGAGCTTAGTGCCGGGTTTGAGGTCCTGGTCTTCAAACACTCTCTTCCTCAGGCGACCGAAGGCTGCACTGGCACACTGAAGGTGGTGTTGGACTTCGTCATCGACGTCTGCCCTTGTTGACCGTAGGCTCCCGAGGTATGGAAAGTGGTCCACGTTGTCCAAGGCCTTGTCGTGGATTTTGATAATCGGGGGGCAGTACTGTGTGGCGGGGGCAGGTTGGTAGAGGACCTTTGTCTTACGGATGTTTAGTGTAAGGCCCATGCTCTCGTATGCTTTGGTGAAGGTGTTGACGATGGTTTGGAGTTCGACCTCCGAGTGAGCGCAGACACAAGTGTCGTCTGCATACTGTAATTCGACGACAGACTATGGGACGACCTTGGATCTGGACTGGAGGCGACGGAGGTTGAACAGTTTCCCGTTTGTTCTGTAAATTAGCTCCACTCCAGCGGGGAGCTCACTGAGGGTAAGATGGAGCATTGCAGCAAGGAATATTGAGAAGAGCGTTGGTGCGATGACACAGCCTTGCTTGACCCCGGTTCGTATGTGAATTGGGTCTGTGGTGAAACCGTTGGTCAGGATCACAGCTGGCATGTCGTCATGAAGCAGGCAGAGGATGGTGATAAACTTTTGAGGGCAGCCGAATTTGAGAAGGACACTCCATAATCCCTCACGATTGAGTGTCGAAGGCCTTTGTGAGATCAAAGAAGGCCATGTACAGCGGTTGGTGCTGTTCCCTGCATTTCTCTTGTAATTGACGTGCAGTGAAGATCATGTCCATTGTGCCCCTTAGTGGGTGGAATCCACATTGTGACTGGGAGGAGCTCTTCGGCCACTGGGAGAAGGCGATTGAGGAGGATTCTTGCGATGACTTTCCCTGTGGCAGACAGCAGGGAAACTCCTCTGTAATTACCGCAATCGGACTTGTCGCCTTTCTTGAAGATGGTCACAATTAAGGCATCGCTGAGATCCCCTGGCGTGCACTCCTCCTTCCAGATAAGAGAAATGAGTTCATGAATTCGCGCCAGTAGTGCTTCTCTGCTATGCTTTAGTGCCTCGGCGGGGATTCCATCTGTTCCTGAGGCCTTGTTGTTCTTCAGTTGTCGGGTGGCCTTTTCAACCTCATACCGGGCTCGGGTTGTGCTGAGATGGTGGCGGGTAGCATGCTGCAGGTTGGAGTGGAGGACACTCGCGTCGAAGACAAGAGTCGCAGTTAAGGAGATCTTCAAAATGCTCCTTCCAGCAGGCACTGATTGCCTCTCTGTCCTTGATGAGTACCTCTCCGTTCTTGGCCCGCAGTGGGGTAGGGCCTTGGGTGCTTGGGCCGTAGACATACTCAGACTGGGGTGAAGTTGATCAATGGATTTAGTCTCAATGAGCACCTAATGCTTTCTGACGGGCAGGTTTATGATGAATGTGTGAGAGTAGAAGTATAATGTGACCTGTTAGAGGAGAGGCAGATTGTTAACCTTGGCAGAATCTTCCATCACTGGAAAACAGAGACAGACGGGAGAAATTTCCAGACAACTGCAAAACAGCTAAAGTTACATCACAACCAGGGAAGGAGCTGATTGGTGAGTAGCTGGTAAGTGTTTCTAGTTAATAGTCTATTAAGTAAAGGCATGGCAGGGCAGCTCAGTCCTGTGGAATGCACATCCTGTGCCATGTGGAGATTCCAGGACGCTTCCCTTGTCCTGGACAACCACATGTGCAGGAAGTGTCATTGGCTGGAGGAGCTCGAGCTCCGGGTTTTGGAACTTGAGCAGAAGCTGGCGTCACTGCAGTGCATCCGTGAGGCTGAAGGCTTTGTGGACAGCTTTGTGGACATTCAGGAGGTGGTCACCCCGCAGATAAAGAGTGTGCAGGCAGAAAGGGAATGAGTGACCACCAGACAGAAGAGGAGGACCAGGCAGGTAGTGCAGGAGTCCCCTGAGTGCATCTCGCTCTCCAACCAGTATTCTGAATACTGATGAGGGCGATGGTTCCTCTGGGGAGTATAGCCAGAGTCAAGTCTGCGCCACCACGGGTGGCTCAGCTGTACAGGATGGGAGGAAGAAGAGTGGGATAGCAATAGTGGGAGGGGATTCGATAGTTAGGGGAGCAGACATGCGTTTCTGTGGCTGCAGATGAGACTCCAGGATGGTATGTTGCCTCCCTGGTGCCAGGGTCAAGGATGTCACAGAGCGACTGCAGAACATTCTGAGGCAGGTGGATGAACAGCCAGAGGTCGTGGTCCATATCGGTACCAACAACATAGGTAGAAAGAGGGATGAGGTCCTCCAGGTGGATTTTAGGGAGCTAGGAAAGAGATTAAAAAGCAGGACCTCAAACGTAGTAATCTCCGGATTACTCCCGGTGCCATGCGCTAGCGAGTATAGAAATCGGAGGATAGCGCAGATGAATGCGTGGCTGGAGAGATGCAGGAGGGAGGGCTTTAGAATTCTGGGGCATTGGAACCAGTTCTGGGGGAGGTGGGACCTGTACAGGCCGAATGGGTTGCAACTCAACAGTGCTATTGGGGAGGGTTTAAACTAATTTGGCAGGGGGATGGGCACCAGGATGTAACATTAGAAAGGGGAAATAAAGTGCTCAAAGGATTGGTAAAGCGAGCACTAAAGTAAGAAATAGTAAGGTATTAGGTGGGGTCAAACTAAGAGAGAATACAGGATGGTCTAAGATGGGTTTACTGTGTATGTATGTGAACGCACAAAGTGTAGCAAACAAGGTAAGTGAGCTGCAGGCACAAATAGCCACAAGGGAATATGATGTGGCAATAACTGAGACCTGGCTCAAAAAAGGGCAGAATTGGGTATTAAATATTCCTGGTTATAAAGTGTCAGGAAAGATAGGAGGTGGTGTGGCAGTATTAGTCAAGGAGAATGTTACAGTGTTGGAGAGGGAGGATGTCCTGGAGGGGTCAAGGACAGAATCTATATCGCTAGAGTTAAGAAATAATAGAGGTGCTATTACTCTACTATCGGTGTTTTCTATAGACCACCAAATAGTGGGAAAGATATGGAGGAGCAAATTTGCAGAGAAATTACAGAGAGGTGCAAGAACTATAAAGTAGTAATAATGGGGGACATCAACTATCCTAATATAGACTGGGATAGTAATAGTCTAATGGGCAGAGAAGGGGAAGAATTTCTGAAATGTGTTCAGAACTTTCTTGATCAGTATGTTTCCAGCCCGACGAGGGAGGAGGCATTGCTGGATCTGGGGAATGAGATAGGTCAAGTGTCAGTAGGTGAACATTTAGGGAACAGTGATCATAGTAACATAAGGTTTAGATTAGCTATGGAAAAGGACAAGGAGCAATCTAGAGTAAAAATGTTTAACTGGGAGAAGGCCAATTTCAGTGGGATGAGAACGGATCTGGCCCGGGTAAACTGGAATCAAAGATTGGCAGGCAAAACTGTAATGGAACAATGGGCTGCCTTTAAAGAGGAAATAGTTCAGGTACAGCTGAGGTACATTTCCACTAGGGTGAAAGGCAGGGCAACTACAGGCAGGGCTCCCTGGATGACGAAAGAGATAGAGAGTAAGATGAAGCAGAAAAAGAGCGTATATGACAAATGTCAGGTTGCAAATACATCTGAGAATCAGGCTATATATAGAAAGGTCAGAGGAGAAGTGAAAAAGAAGGGCAAAGAGAGGTATGAGAATAAAATGGCAGCCAACATAAAAGGTAATCCAAAAGTCTTCCATAGGCATACATATAGTAAAAGGGCAGTAAAAGGAGGGGTGGGGCCAATTAGGGACCAACAAGGAGATTTATGCATGGAGGCAGAGGGTATGGCTGAGGGGCTAAACGAGTACTTTGCATCTGTCTTCACCAAGGAAGAGGATGCTGCCATAGACATAGTAAAGGAGGAGGTAGTGGAGATACTTGATAGGATAAAAATTGATAAAGAGGAGATATTAGAAAGGCTGGCTGTACTTAAAGTAGATAAATCACCAGGAGCGGATGGGATGCATCCTAGGATGCCGAGGGAATTGAGGGAGGAAATTGCGGAGGTACTGGCCATAATATTCCAATCCTCCTTAGATACGGGGGTGGTGCCAGAGGACTGGAAAATTGCAAATGTTACACAATTGTTTAAAAAAATTGTTGTAAAGATAAACCCAGCAACTACAGGCCAGTCAGTTTGACCTCGGTAGTGGGGAAACCCTTAGCAACAGTAATCAGGGACAAAATTAACAGCCATGTGGACAAGTGTGGATTAATTAAGGAAAGCCAGCAGATTTGTTAAAGGCAAATCGTGTTTAACTAACTTGATTGAGTTCTTTTATGAGGTAACAGAGAGGGTTGATGAGGGTAATGCAGTTGTCGTAGTGTACATGGATTTCCAAAAGGCGTTCGACAAAGTGCCAAATAATAGGCTTGCCAGAAAATTTGAAGTCCATGGAATAAAAGGGACAGTGGCAGCATGGATACGGAATTGGCCAAGTGACAAGAAACAGAGAGTAGTGGTGAACAGTTGTTTTTCAGACGGGAGGAAGGTATACAGTGGTGTTCCCCAGGGGTCGGTTCTAGGACCACTGCTTTTCTTGATATATATTAATGACTTGGACGTGGGTGTACAGGGCAGCTAATTTACACAAAACAAGCTCCCACAAACAGCAATGTGATAATGACCAGATAATCTGTTTTAGTGATGTTGATTGAGGAATAAATATTGGCCAGAACACCGGGGAGAACTCCCCTGTGCTTTTCTTCAAAATAGTGCCATGGGATCTTTTAGAAACATAGAAACATAGAAGATGGGAGCAGGAGTAGGCCATTCGGCCCCTCGAGCCTGCTCCGCCATTCAATGAGATCATGGCTGATCATCCAAATTCAGTACCCTGTCCCTGCCTTCTCCCCATATCCCTTGATCCCTTTAGCCTTAAGAAATATATCCAACTCTTTTTTGAATATATTTAATGAACTGGCCTCCACCGCCCTCTGTGGCAGAGAATTCCACAGGCTCACCACTCTCTGGGTGAAGAAATTCCTCCTCATTTCAGTCCTAAATGGCTTACCCCTTATCCTTAGACTATGACCTCTGGTTCTGGACTCCCCGGCCATCATAAACATCCTTCCTGCATCTAGTCTGTCCAGGCCTGACAGAATTTTATAAGTTTCGATGAGATCCCCTCTCAATCTTCTAAACTCCAGTGAGTATAAGCCCAATCGACACAATCTCTCCTCATATGTCATTCCTGCCATCCCAGGTATCAGCCTGGTGAATCTTCGCTGCACTCCTTCCATGGCAAGAACGTCCTTCCTCAGGTAAGATGACCAAAACTGCACACAATACTCAAGGTGCGGTCTCACCAAGGCCCTGTACAACTGTAGCAAGACATCCTTGTTCCTCTACTCCAACCCTCTTGCTACAAAGGCCAACATACAATTTGCCTTCTTAACTGCCTGCTGCACCTGCATGCTTACCTTCAGCGACTGGTGCACAAGAACACCCAGGTCTCTTTGCACTTCCCCTTCTCCCAATCTATTGCCATTCAAATAATAATCTGCCTTCCTGTTTTTGCCACCAAAGTGGCAAGGTGGATACATCCACCTGAGGGGACAGACAGGACCTTGGTTTAACATCACATTCGAAAGGCGGCACCTCTGACAGAGCAGCACTCCCTCAGCACTGCACTGGAGTGTCAGCCTAGATTTTGTGCTCAAGTGTCTGGAGTGGGACTTGAACCCACAACCTTCTGACTCAGAGGTGAAAGTGCTACCCACTGAGCCACAGCGGACGCATTGACTGATTGACACAGGCCATATTCCACATTTACCTACTGGCCTCCTTCTGTGCTGTAACCATTCAATGATCCTAATTAGTTGTACCAGAAGAATGTCATTCCCCAAAGTTTTTTTTATGGTGTGGAGATGCCGGTGTTTGACTGGGGTGGACAAATGTAAGAAGTCACACAACACCAGGTTATAGTCCAACAGTTTTATTTGAAATCACAAGCTTTCGGAGCGCTGCTCCTTCATCAGGTGAAGTGGAGAGATGCCTATAGACACAGATTATATAGTCAGAGAATAATGCCAGATGATTACAGGTAATCTTTCTAACTGCCATTTATCACACCTCGGCAGAGAGATAATCACAGCAATCAAAGGTGTGAATGGTGTCCAAACAGGTCAGTCAGGAAAACATTACATCAAAGAACAATGAGGTGGGGTCACAAGGGGTAAAATGTTGCAGATGCTGGGGTCTGTATGAAAAACAAAAAACAGACAAAAAACATTTTCTTTGCTGGAAATCACAGCAGGTCCAGCCGATCTGTGTAGA
This sequence comes from Somniosus microcephalus, assembly GCF_052327205.1. Classification (NCBI taxonomy): domain Eukaryota; kingdom Metazoa; phylum Chordata; class Chondrichthyes; order Squaliformes; family Somniosidae; genus Somniosus; species Somniosus microcephalus. Next base: position 29,025,795 of record NC_140991.1, on the reverse strand, counting down.
GAGAACAAGCCAACGACGACTCGAGTCTGGATGACCCTACGTCAGGTGGGGTTACATGTAGCGTGACATGAACCCAAGATCCCGGTTGAGGCCATCCTCATGAGTGCGGAACTTGGCTATCAGTTTCTGCTCTACGATTTTGCGTTGTCCTGTGTCTCGAAGGCTGCCTAGGAGAATGCTTACCCGAAGATTGGAGGCTGAATGTCCTCAGCAGTCAAGGACATTCAGCCTCCGATCAAAGTTAAAAGCCCATGGGATCCAGGGCAAAGTGTCAAGTTGTATTCAAAACTGGCTCGGAGACAGGAAGCAGAGGGTAATGGTTGGTGGGTGTTTTTGTGACTGGAAGGCTGTTTCCAGTGCGCTTCCGCAGGGCTCAGTACTAGGTCCCTTGCTTTTTGTGGTATATATCAACGATCTTGACTTAAATATAGGGGGTATGATTAAGTTTGCAGATGATACTAAAATCAGCTGTGTGGTTGATACAGAAGAGGAAGCTGTAGACTGCAGGAAGATATCAATAAATTGGTCAGGTGGCCAGAACAGTGGCAAATGGAATTCAATCCGGAGAAGTGTGAGGTAATGCATTTGGGGAGGGCTAACAAGGAAAGGGAATACACATTAAATGGTAGGACACTGAATAGTGTAGAGGAACAAAGGGACCTTGGAGTGCATGTCCACAGATCCCTGAAGATAGCAAGCCAAGTAGATAAGGTGGTTAAGAAGACATATGGAATGCTTGCCTTTATTAGCCGTGGCACAGAATACAAGGGCAGGGGGTTTATGCTTCAACTGTATAAAACACTAGTTAGACCTCAGCTACGTGCTGGTCACCACATTACAGGAAAGATGTGATTGCACTAGAGGGGGTACACAGGAGATTTACAAGGATGTTGCCGGGAGTAGAGAATCTTAACTGTGAGGAAAGACTGGGTCTGTTTTCTTTGGAACAGAGGAGGCTGAGGGGAGACCTTATTGAGGTGTATAAAATTATGAGGGGCATAGATAAAGTGGATAGAAAGGACCTATTTCCCTTAGCAGAAGGGTCAAAAACCAGGGGGCACAGATTTAAAGTTATTGGGGAATGTTTAGAGGGGATTTGAGTGGAAATTTCTTCACCCAGAGGGTTGTGGGGGTCTGGAACTCACTGCCTGAAAGGGTGGTAGAAGCAGGAACCCTAACCACATTTAAAAATACTTGGATGTGCACTTGGGATGCTCTAACCTGCAGGGCTACAGACCAAGAGCTGGGAAGTGGGATTAGGCTGGATAGCTCTTTGTTGGCCGGCGCGGACACGATGGGCCGAAATGGCCTCCTTCCGTGCTGTAACTTTCTATGATTCTAGAGCGGGGAATGGGACTGACTGGATTGCTCTGCAGAAAGCCGGCGCGGACTCGATGTGCTGAATGGCCTCCTTCTGTGCTGTTATCATTCTATGACTCTTTGTTGACTTTGCCCAGGCAGCTTTGGAGGGGAGTATAATGTATTCGCTACTCACGATGCGGTCTCCTCGACATTGGGGAGACCAAACGCAGATTGGGTGACCGCTTTGCGGAACACCTCCGTTCAGTCCGTAAAGGTGACCCTGAGCTTCCGGTGGCCTGTCACTTTAATTCTCCGCTCCACTGCCACTCGGACCTCGCCGTCCTCGGCCTCTTACACTGTTCCAATGAAGCTCAACATAAGCTCGAGGAACAGCACCTCAGCTTTCGATTAGGCACTTTACAGCCTTCCGGACTCAACAATTTCAGACCATAACCTCAGCCCCTATCATTTTTTTCTCTCTCACATGGCAGATGTACATCATTCTGCCATTGCCATTTATACTTCATCTAGTCATCATTTGTTTCTTAACTTGTCCCATCATACCTTTTGTCTCTTAATCTCTCCTGCCTTCCACCCTATCACAGGCCTTCCCTTTTGTTCTTTCCTCCCCTTCCCTGCCTACTGTTAAGTCTGTGTGTCCCAGTTATGCTTATTATAAATCACTGGACACAGACCACAAGAATAACTTTAACAGGTCTTTACTATTCGGAGGTCAGGGCTGAACTGCCCAGCAAATCCCTACACAACACTTATATACCGGTGTGGTCACCACCGGTATTACAGTATACAGCAGCCAAGAGAAAGTAGTACATCTCTTAAGGTAGTTCTCTTAAGGTGGAACAGGTTACATACACCACAATCCTCCCTTTTTAGCTTAACAGTTATATCCCCATTTAACATAACATAATAACATATATATATACAACTTCATGCAAAACAGTTCAAAGATTCAGTCTCTGAGGAGGCCTCCTGATTCAAGTTGGATAACGCCTTTCAGGGGTCTCTGATTCTCGTTGCTGGGGTGACTCATCTAGTTGGTCTCTTATGGATTGGACATCATCATCAGGTACATTCACTTCTGAGGTAGATGCTTCAGGTTCACTAACTTCTTCCACGGTTGTCTCTGCCGTAACCATGGGTTCGACCCTTGTTCTCGATTCTACAAGTTGGTCAGCATGACGTCGTATTACGTTTTCACCAATATCCACCGTGTACATCAGGGGTCCTTGTCTGGCACGAATTGTTCCAGATTGCCATTTCTCATTCTTATAGTCCTGGGCTAACACTGGTTGTCCTATTTCGAAGCTCCGAGTGGTCTTGTTATTTATATGCTGGAACTGTTTGTTTTCAACTTCCCTCCGCACATTTGGTTTTAACAAGTCCAACCTGGACCGCAACCTCCTGTTATAGAACATCATGGCAGGACTTTGGTTTGTCACTGCATGAGTGGCGTTTCGATATGCCAGTAGGAATTTGTCCACCTTGTGTTGTAGTGGAATCTGATCTTCGCTCATGGCCTTTATTGCTTTTTTGAACGTTTGTACAAATCTCTCAGCCAACCCGTTTGTAGCCGGATGATATGGGGCAGAGGTATAATGTTTCACCCCATTCTTCTTCATGAATTTCTGGAATTCTTCTGACACGAACTGCGGTCCGTTGTCTGAACATATTTGTTCTGGCAATCCATTTCTCGCAAATATCGTTCTTAGCACCGCGATCGTCTTTTCCGAGGTAGTGGTAGTCATCTTAATCACTTCTGGCCATTTAGAATGTGCGTCCACCGCAATTAAAAACATGGAGTCCATGAATGGACCAGCAAAGTCAATATGTACACGTTGCCATGGGGTTGAAGGCCATTCCCATGGATGCAGCGGTGCAATCGGAGGTGCATTTTGCACTTTTTGGCACCCTGAGCAGCTTTTCGTCAGATCCTCTATCTGTTGGTCGATACCCGGCCACCGCACATAAGCCCTAGCAAGGCTTTTCATCTTGACTCCCCCCAGCTGACCTTCATGCAGTTCCTTTAGAACTCTCTCTCTTAACTTAGGAGGAATAATCACCCTTGTTCCATACATCAATGTTCCTTGACAGACGGACAGCTGTTCTCGTCTTGCTGAGAATGCCGGTAACAGTGGATCACCATGTGCTGGCCATCCCTTCACTGTCACTTCGTAGACCTGGGACAGTGTCGGGTCGTTCCTGGTTTCTCTTTCAATACTTGCATTGGTGACTGGTAAACATTCAATGATGGTCGAGTGAAATAACTCAACAGGGTCAACCGTCGGTGCCTCCTCCTCTGTAGGTAGTGGCAGGCGCGACAGCCCATCAGCATTACCATGCTGCTTTGTACCTTTGAATTCGATCTGATATTGATGTGCCCCTAGGAAAAGGGACCATCTCTGGAGCCTCTGTGCTGTCATCACCGAAACACCCTTCTTAGGGTTAAAAATGGATACCAATGGCTGGTGGTCTGTCAGAAGCGTAAACTTTTGGCCCTGCAGGTAATGATTAAACTTCTTTACTCCCCACACAAGGCTGAGAGCCTCCCTATCTATCTGAGCATAGTTGTGCTCAGCGGAGGTCAATGATCTGGATGCGAACGCAACTGGCCTCTCCAGGCCATTTGGCAACTTGTGTGAGAGTACTGCCCCAATACCATATGGAGAAGCATCACAAGCCAAACGAATAGGCAGCGTTGGGTTGAAGTGAGCCAACACTTCCTCTGAGGTGATCAATGCCTTGCTTTTGCGAAAGGCCCTCTTACAGTCCTCGCTCCACTTCCATGGTACTCCCTTCTGCAAAAGAGCGTTCAGTGGGTGCAGCACCGTGGATAAATTTGGCAGAAACTTATGGTAATAGTTAATCAACCCTAGGAACGACCTCAACTGGGATACATTATCCGGAGCGGGAGCCTTCACAACAGCTTCGATCTTGTCAGGAGACTTATGAAGCCCCTCCTGGTCAATGACATGACCACAGCACGAGATCCGCTTCTGAAAGAACTCACATTTCTGGCGATTAACTCGAAGTCCATATTCTTTCAATCTGGTGAGCACCAGTTCCAAATTTGCAAGGTGTTCCTCGTCATCATCTCCTGTAATCAGGATATCGTCCAGGTAACATTGTGTGCCTGGAATTCCCTGTAATACCTGCTCCATGGCCCTCTGCCAAATTGCTGGAGCCGATGCCACTCCAAAAACCAGTCTATTATACCGGTACAAGCCTCTATGCGTGTTGATCGTGAGATACTGGCGTGACTCTTCCTCAACTTCCATCTGTAAGTACGCCTGCGCCAGGTCTATCTTGGTGAAGTGTTTCCCGCCAGACAACGAAGCGAAGATATCCTCAATCCGCGGAAGCGGATACTGCACCGTGTGAAGCACCGGATTAACAGTGATCTTGAAATCTCCACAGATGCGAACCTTCCCCGGTTCCCCCGGCTTGTTGCTCGATGAACGCTTCATGACGGGGACAATGGGCGTGGCCCACTCACTCCAGTCTACCTTAGACAGTACTCCTGAACGTTCTAGCCCTTCCAGCTCAGCTTCCACAGCAGGTCGTATCGCATAAGGTACCGGTCTGGCTTTGAAAAATTTTGGGTTTGCATGTTCTTCAACCTTGATGTTTGCCGTAATTCCTCTCAGTGTTCCCAGTCCCTGTTGGAACACCTCTTTAGCATCGTCCAATATTCTGGACAATCGTTTAGGTTTGACATCTTTTTTACCGGAATCTACTGTTAGTGCTTTTAAGGAATGCCAGTCCATATTTATTTTCCTAATCCACTCCCGTCCCAGTAGTGGTGGACCTCCCTCAGATAGCACATATAAGTCCATTCCTCGGCTTTCTTTGCCCTTGTGGACCACCTTTACCTCTATCTTCCCGATGGGGTATACTCTTTGCCCCGTGTATGTTTTCAATACAATCTCCGTATCCCGTAGGGGAATATGTGGGAATAACCTTTTGTAATCTTGCTTATTCATGACCGTCAATGCCGATCCAGTGTCCAATTCCATCTTCACTTGGACTCCTGCTATCTGAAGTGTGACCCAGATTGTTTGGAGGTCTGCTTCATTACCAACATTGTGTACTCTTAGACTACCCAGTTCATTACTGCTGGAGTCTGAATTTGACTTCTGTTCGTTCGAACTGTTCTCTGTCACCTTGTGTACCTTTCTGTACTTTTCCTGCGGTGACTTTTTGTTGCTGGTCTTCTTTCCTGACCGGCATACTTTAGCTATGTGACCAAGCCTGCCACATTTTCTGCATTCCTGATTTTTGAACCAGCACTGGTTCTGATCGTGCGTTGTCTTTCCACAAAGATAACATTTTACTGTACCCAAGACCATTTGATTGGTGCTGAGTTCCGGTGACCGTAGCTGCATTTCCGCAGTGCCTTTTGCTGCGGCTTCGTGCGATGCTGCAATAGTGACAGCTTTATCAAGCGTAAGATCATTCTCCTCAAGCAGTCGCTTTTGTGTTCCTTCTTTTAACAATCCACACACAAATTTATCTCTCAGCGCATCTGCTAGTCCTGTTCCAAACTGACAGTACTTTGATAGCTTACGCAGTTCAATTAAAAATTCAGCGTTGCTTTCGTCTTTCAACTGCGTTCTTCTGTAAAATTTAAATCGTTCCGCTATCATCAGCGGCGTGGGGTTTAAATGATTTTTCAGGACAGTAACAATATTCGTGAAAGTCTGATCCGCCAGTTTATCTGGTGATAGAAGGTGCTTCAATAGCCCGTATGTCTTCGCACCCATTGAGCTTAATAAGGTTAGTGCTTTCTCATCATCTGGTACCTTATTTGCTTTACAATAAACTTCCATGCGTTCTACATACGTGGTCCAATCTTCGATATCGCTATCAAAGGTATTAATGTTCCCATGTTTCGGCATCCTTGCAAGTTTTTTAATTTTTCTTTTTCTCAAAATGGCGGCTTCCCGCGCTTGTCTTCTTCCCCCGCCTACTAAAATGGTGGCTTCCCGCGCTTGGCGGTCTTTCCCGCGCTCGTCTTCTTCCCCCGCCGACTACAATGGCGGATTCCCGTGTTTGCCTTCTTCCCCCGCTGGCTGCAATGGCGATTGCCGTGCTGCTGCCGTTCTCGCCTCCCCAGCGGTTCTCAATTCCCCGACGCTGCTTTTAAGCCCTGCATGCAGGCCGGTCCTTTACACCGGCTGCGTTTGAGTTCTCCGCGGCTCTCGTGCCTTAAGCTGCCCCAGTCGCTGCGCCTGTTGGCCTCGATTGCAGCCCGGCCCTTTTCACCAGCCGTGGTCGAGTTCTCCGCCCTTTTTCCTCCGTTTTCCCTCCCCCACTCCACAGTCAACGCGGCCGACTTTCTGCTCGTGTCGCTGATCGGCTTACCCACCACCGTGGTAGAAGGGATGGTCACTGCCTGTCGCTGATGGAGGGCTTCGTGGTCAGAATTTTCCTTTTTAACCCGGGTTCTCGATGCCTCCCGTGCGATGGTGCTCAGCAGGATGATGAGGGCGGATGCCTCTTCTCGACGCCCGTTCTGAGGACGAAGCTGCCTTGGATGTAAAACTGCCGCAGGGTAAGATCGGACTCGTCGCCACTGTTAAGTCTGTGTGTCCCAGTTATGCTTATTATAAATCACTGGACACAGACCACAAGAATAACTTTAACAGGTCCTTACTATTCGGAGGTCAGGGCTGAACTGCCCAGCAAATCCCTACACAACACTTATATACCGGTGTGGTCACCACCGGTATTACAGTATACAGCAGCCAAGAGAAAGTAGTACATCTCTTAAGGTAGTTGTGGCGGATCGCCACCTAAACGGGCGCAATCCACTTTTCCGTCCGTGGACAATAAATCGGGCACCTTGCCTTTAAGAAGCATGCTGCCTTTAAGGCATGACAAAGGAGCGGGCGTTGCCCTCAGTGTGTACTCAAAAGCGCGGGTGTCGCCCTCAGTCTGTTTTCGGGTTTAGCAGAGAGAGGAGCTGGGGCAGCCATCTCTCAAGAGAATGTAATAAAAGCCATGTGTTCCTCAGATCGGTTCGGCCTCCATTCGTGTTCCGCGGCAGCCGCAACATTGGTGACCCCGACGCTCAGAACATATTCCGAGCACTGCAATGGCGGACACGAACGCAGTTTCCGTGAAACTGCCGGAGTTTTGGGAAAACCAGCCCGAAGCCTGGTTCCTCCAAGCTGAGTCCCGATTCCGGCTGCGACACATCACCACAGATGGGACGAATTATGACTACCTCGTCGCATCACTCGGTAGCTCCACAGTCACGAAGGTCTGGATAGCGCTGCAGAACTCACCAGAGGAGGGCAAGTATGCACATCTTAAGGCCGCGCTCATTAAAAAATTTACGACCTCGACATACCAGCGAAACTGCCGCCTCCTCGACCTTCCAGGCCTCGGTGACGCCTCACCGTCAGACCTCCTCTCCAACATGCTCTCACTCACCGACGAGAGCCCACCCGGGTCCCTCTTCCGCACGCTGTTCATCCGCCAGCTACCTCCCAGCATCCGCCCAGCGATCGTGGCGTCCGGCCTCACGGACCTAGAAGCCCTGGCCGACGAGGCCGACAAGCTGCTGTCCGCTCACTCCAGCCGTGACGTCGCTCCGGACCTGGCAGCCACAGCCTGGGCGCGCCCCTCACCGGCCACCACGCGGCCACAAGGCCCAGCCACGGGGCCCACGCGCCCCACAAACCCGGGCTACTGTTACTACCATGCACGGTTCGGCGCCAGGGCACAACGGTGCACACCTCCCTGCTCCTTCAAGTCCGCCCCCGTACCAGCCCCCGCGATGGCCGTGGGCCACGCGGGCTCCCTGCTGTACGTCACGGATGACAAAACCGGCCGCCGGTTCCTGTGCGACACTGGAGCTCAGCACAGCATCATCCCGGCCTCCGCCCTCAACATCCAAAAGGGCGAACGAGGACAGGCGCTGGCTGCCGCTAACGGCTCGGACATCCGGACGTACGGCACCCGCACAGTCACCCTCGACCTCGCTGGTCGCCGCTACCGATGGGAGTTCATCACTGCCAAGGTACTCTCCCCTCTCATCGGCGCAGACTTCCTGTGCACCCACGGCCTACTGGTAGACATCCCTCGACACCGCCTCGTGGACATGAACACCATGTCCCCCATCCTGGGCGCCATGGCCCCCCGTCAACCCGCCGACATGGCGTCACAGTGCCACGCTCGGGCCACGGATGACTACTCGGCACTCCTGGCCGAATTCCCGGCCCTCACCAACCCGACCTTCTCCGCGGAGGTCGCCAAACACGGGGTGGAATACTTCATCCCCACCACAGGCACCCCAGTGTACGCCCACGCCCGCAGGCTGGACCCGGCCAAACTGGAGATCGCGCGGACCGAGTTTGCCACTATGGAACAGCTCGGCATCATCCGCCGCTCCAACAGTCCCTGGGCCTCCCCACTCCACATCGCCCCCAAACCAGGCGGGGGTTGGCGCCCCTGCGGGGATTACCGCCGCCTCAACGATGCCACCACCCCTGATCGGTACCCCGTGCCGCACATTCAGGACTTCTCGGCTAGACTGGCCGGCCGCTCAGTCTTTTCCAAAGTCGACCTGGTGCGCGGCTACCACCAAGTCCCCGTCCACCCCGCGGACGTCCCCAAGACGGCCGTAATCACCCCCTTCGGGCTTTTCGAGTTCCTGCGGATGCCCTTCGGCCTCAAAAATGCGGCCCAGGCATTCCAACGGCTCATGGACTCGGTCCTTCGGGACCTGAAGTTCCTGTTCGTCTACCTGGACGACATCCTGGTAGCCAGTTCCTCCAAGCAGGAACACCTCGAACACCTTCGCATCCTGTTCGGGCGCCTCAGCGACCACGGGCTCATCCTCAGCCCAGCCAAGTGCCAGTTCGGCCTGGACAAGATCGACTTCCTCGGCCACCACATCACCCATGCCGGGGCCATTCCCCTGCCCACCAAGGTGCAGGCCGTCCAGCAATTTCCCCGCCCCACCACCATCAAAGGACTCCAGGAGTTCCTCGGGATGGTGAATTTCTACAACCGCTTCATCCCCAAAGCGGCGTCCCTCATGAGGCCCCTGTATGAAGCCCTCCGGGGCAGGAGCGGCAAGATGGCGGTCGAATGGACGGCAGACGTATCAGCCGCCTTCAACTCCACCAAGACCGCGCTCGCCGACGCCACCCTGCTCGCGCACCCACGGCCCAATGCCAGAGTAGCGCTCACCACGGACGCCTCCGACCACGCGGTCGGCGCCGTGTACGAGCAGTGGGTCGACGGCGCCTGGCAACCACTTGCCTTCTTCAGCCGCCAACTACGCCCCCCGGAGGTCAAGTACAGCACCTTCGACCGCGAGCTCCTCGCGCTGTACCTGGCGGTCCGCCATTTTCGGTTTTTGCTGGAGGGCCACCCCTTCATTGCGTTTGTCGACCACAAACCCCTGACATTCGCAATGGCAAAGACAACCGACCCCTGGTCCGCCAGGCAGCAGCGCCAGCTCGCGGCAGTGTCCGAGTTCACCACGGACATCCAACATGTCTCCGGCCGAGACAACGTGGTAGCCGACTGCCTCTCCCGCCCCGCCATCCACGCCGCACACCTGGCAGTCGACTACACTCAACTCGCAGCAGACCAGCTCACGGACCCCGATCTGCTCTCCGCACCTACCAACCTACCAGGGCTACGCCTGGCCGACATTGCCTGTGGCCCGACCGCAGTCACGGTCAAGTGCGACATATCCCTATCTCAACCTTGGCCCGTCGTCCCAGCGCCGCCGGGTATTCGAGATTCTCCACAACCTCTCCCACCCCGGCGCCCGCGCATCCATCAAATTGGTAACCAACCGCTTTGTGTGGCGCGGCCTTCGCAAGGATGTGCGTACTTGGGCCAACTCCTGCCTAGCCTGCCAACGGGCCAAGGTGCAACAACACACGAAAGCACCCCTCGAGGAGTTCACCGTCCCTTCACGTAGATTCGACCACATCCACGTGGACATCGTCGGGCCCCTGCCGCCGTCGCAAGGCCACAGGCACTTGCTGACGATCGTCGACTGCACCACGCGCTGGCCTGAGGCAATTCCACTGACCTCTACCACCACCGCCGACATCGCCAGAGCCTTCGTCAGCACCTGGGTCGCACGGTTCGGCGTCCCCTCTGACATGACGTCGGACAGAGGTCCGCAATTTACCTCTGAACTCTGGACCGCCATCGCACGCAATCTCGGGGTGACCATTCACCGTACCACAGCATACCACCCCCAAGCCAACGGACTGTGTGAGCGGTTCCACAGATCCTTGAAGGCATCTCTTCGAGCCAGCCTCCAGGACGGCGCCTGGACCGACCGACTCCCGTGGGTCCTCCTCGGCCTGCGCTCCGCGGTTAAAGAAGACCTCCACGCATCGGCAGCAGAGCTCGTGTACGGCCAGCCGCTGTGCGTACCCGGCGAGTTCCTGCCCACCGCCACGACACCCTGGTCAGCCGACCAGCAACGCCACGACTTCGCCTCACCGGCGCTACAGTTCGCCCCGGTGCCCATTGCCCGGCACGACGAATCCACCTCACACGTCCCGCTAAGTCTGCACCAGGCACGGTTCGTTTTCATCCGGCACAATGCCCACCGCGGACCCCTTCAACCCCCGTACGATGGGCCCTACAAAGTGCTACAGGCTGGGGACAAATTTTTCGACCTACAAGTGGGCGACAGGACTGAAAAAGTGTCGGTTGACCGACTCAAGCCAGCACACTCGGAGCCCGGTGAGCAGGTCCCAGTAGCTCGTCCACCGCCACGCGGCTGACCTGCCCTCAAGCCAGTACACCCGGCTGCTCCACGCCCGGCCGTTCCACGTCCACCGGCGTCCTACAAGAGCCGCTCCGGCTGGCCCATCAGACCGCCGCACCGTCTCGTCCACACTTCCTAAGCGGATTCTGGGGGGAGCTGTGTGGCGGATCGCCACCTAAACGGGCGCAATCCACTTTTCCGTCCGTGGACAATAAATCGGGCACCTTGCCTTTAAGAAGCATGCTGCCTTTAAGGCATGACAAAGGAGCGGGCGTCGCCCTCAGTGTGTACTCAAAAGCGCGGGTGTCGCCCTCGGTCTGTTTTCGGGTTTAGCAGAGAGAGGAGCTGGGGCAGCCATCTCTCAAGAGAATGTAATAAAAGCCATGTGTTCCTCAGATCGGTTCGGCCTCCATTCGTGTTCCGCGGCAGCCGCAACATAGTTCTCTTAAGGTGGAACAGGTTACATACACCACACCTACACTTGCTTAAAAACCTGTTCCATCTCCAACTTTTTCCAGGTTTGACAAAGGGTCATCGACCTGAAACGTTAACTGTTTCTCTCTCCACAGATGCTGCCTGACCTGCTGAGTGTTTCCAGCGTTTTCTGTCTGTATTTCAGATTTCCAGCATCTGCAGTATTTTGCTTTTTTGTTGGAAGGAGGTTGGACACAGGGAGGTAGATTTAAATGATAAATAACAGAAAATGCTGGAAAAACTCAGCAGGCCAGGCAACATCCGTGGAGAGAAAATAGAGTCAATGTTTCGGGTCAAACCCTTTGTCAAGACTGAAGGCCAGGCTGGGAGAGAACAAAAGAGAAGTGAAGAGACATTAAGAGGTATTCAAAACGGGACCAGATGGTGATAGGACTAGTGGAGACAAAAGACGGCTCTAGATTAGGTTCTGCCAGCATATTTTGCTATCGTACTAGATTTAAATGATGGTGGGGGGGGGGCGGGGTGGCGGCGGTTGGGGTTCAGAGCGGTCTTCTTTTAAGGAAGGAGGTTGCTCACAACACTGTTGAAATAGAAGGCGGGGAACCTGTGGAAAGGGATCTTGCTTGTGTCACACGCGGCGCGCTCCCTGTGCGGCTCCTTTAAGAGGAGCCCGGAGCGGCGGGCTGGTAACTGCCGCTGCGCGAAACAGGCGCTCGAACCGAGCCCGAGCCTCCCATCCCCCCACACCGCGCATGCTCCCACGCAGCTCCAGGCTCGCGCTCCTCCCCTCTGCCACGCCCACTCCCACTCAGCCACGCCCACTCCCCCCCATAGCTACGCCTATTTCCACACGAGCCACGCCCAATTACGTCCTTCCCCCGCCCATTTCAACACGAGCCACGCCTCGCGCGCTTTCTCTCAGTCACGCCCACTTGCGGTGCTGGCGCCGCCTCCTCTCTGCCTTGGTCTTTCCCCCGCCTCGACCGCCCCTTTCTCTCCGGCAGTGCCCCGGCCGGGTCGGCGGCGAATCGGCACCATGGCGGCTGGAGGTGATTGTTACCTGGGCGTCGACCTTAGCACCCAACAGGTAGGAGGTGGGCTGACGGGGAGTGCCTGATCTCTCCCCGCTGATTGGCTTACTCAGCTTTTGGGGGTGTTGAGTGGTTGCAGCCTCTCTGCATCTTCTGCTGACTGGTTTGGGAGGGGGAGGCGGCTGTTTTGATGGGCAGTAGGTTGGAGGACGCTTGGGGAGTTGGAAGATAATTCAGTGATTGGGTTGGGGGTTTGGAATGATTTAGGGTTTCGGGATGGGCATTGATATGATTTAGGGGTTCGGTGGGGGATTGGGATGATTTAGGAGTTCGGTGGGGGATTGGGATGATTTAGGGGTTCGGGTGGGGATTGAGATGATTTAGGGGTTCGGGTGGGGATTGGGATGATTTAGGGGTTCAGGTTGGGGGGGATTGGGATGATTTTGGGGTTCAGGTTGGGGGATTGGGATAATTTAGGGGTTCGGTGGGGGATTGGGTGAGTTAGGGGTTCGGTGGGGGATTGGGTGAGTTAGGGGTTCGGGTTGGGGGTTCAGGGTGAGGGATTGGGGTGATTTAGGGGTTCAGGTTGGTGGATTGGGATGATTTAGGGGTTCGGGTGGGAATTGGGATGATTTAGGGGTTTGGGGTGGGGAGGGATGATTTAGGGATTCGGTGGGGATTGGGATGATTTAGGGGTTCGGTGGGGATTGGGATGATTTAGGGGTTCGGGTGGGGATTGGGATGATTTAGGGGTTCAGGGTTGGGGATTGGGATGATTTAGGGGTTCAGGGTGGGCGATTGGGATTACTTAGGGGTTCGGGGTGGGGGATTGGGATGATTTAGGGGTGAGGGTTGTGTAGTGTATGTACCTTGAAGAAGGAACTATATTCTGCAGCCCCTGTATACTGCAGTACCAGTAGTGACCACCCCTGTATATAAGCCTGTGCAGTAACTTTGTATAGTAGTTCCAGTTTTGTCTCCATTCAGTAAACACCTGTTATAACCAACTTCTGCAGTCCGTGTCTCAATTACACACGGACATTACAGGTTGGGGGATTGGGATGATTTAGGGGTTCGGGGTGGGGATTGGGATGATTTAGGGGTTCGGGGTGGGGGGATTGGGATGATTTAGGGGTTCGAGGTGGGGGGGATTGGGATGATTTAGGGTTTCGGGGTGGGGATTGGGATGATTTACATAAGAAAATAAGAACATAAGAAATAGGAGCAGGAGTAGGCCAATCGGCCCCTCGAGCCTGCTCCGCCATTCAATAAGATCATGGCTGATCTGATCCTAACCGCCAATCCACTATCACAGAACCATCTCCTGAATCTAACAGAATTAGACACACGAAATAAGAGCAGGATCAGGCTACACGGCTCCTGGGCCTGCTCCGCTACCCACAGGGCCATGACCGATCCGAACCTTAGACTCATGTCCAAATTCCTGCCCGCTCCCCGTAACCCTTAATTCCCTTTACTTCTAGGAAACTGTCTATTTCTGTTTTAAATTTATGTAATGATGTAGCTTCTACAGCTTTTTGGGGCAGCATATTCCATGGACCTACCACCCTCTGAGTGAAGTAGTTCCTCCTCATCTCAGTTTTGAAAGAGCAGCCCCTTATTCTAAGACTATGCCCCCTAGTTCTAGTTTCACCCATCATCGGGAACATCTTCCCCGCATCCACCCGATCCAACCCCTTCACAATCTTATATGTTTCAATAAGATCGCCTCTCATTCTTCTGAACTCCAATGAGTAGAGTCCCAATCTACTCAACCTCTCCTCATATGTCCATCCCCTCATCCCCGGGATTAACCGAGTGAACCTTCTTTGTACTGACTCGAGAGCAAGTATGTCCTTTCTTAAGTATGGACACCAAAACTGTATGCAGTATTCCAGGTGCGGTCTCACCAATACCTTGTACAACTGAAGCAATACCTCCCTATTTTTATATTCTATCCCCCTAGCAATGAAAGCCAACATTCCATTGGCCTTCTTAATCACTTGCTGCACCTGCATACTAACCTTTTGAGTTTCGTGCACCAGGACCCCCAGATCCCTTTGTACTTCAGTACTTTCCAGTTTCTTGCCATTAAGATAATAACTTGCTCTACGATTTTTCCTGCCAAAGTGCACAACCTCACACTTTCCAGTATTGTATTCCATCTGCCAAATCTCTGCCCACTTACTTAGCCTGTCGATGTCCCCTTGCAGGTTTTTTATGTCCTCCTCACTCACTACTTTCCCTCCCATCTTAGTATCATCTGCAAACTTTGATATGTTACACTCGGTCCCCTCCTCCAAATCGTTAATATAGATTGTAAAGAGTTGGGGACCCAGCACTGACCTCTGCGGAACACCACTAGTTACTGATTGCCAGCCTGAGAATGAACCATTTATCCCAACTCTCTGCCTTCTGTTAGATAGCCAATCCTCTATCCATGCCAGAATATTACCCCCAATCCCGTGATTTTTTATCTTAAGCAATAATCTTTTGTGTGGCACCTTGTCAAATGCCTTTTGGAAGTCTAAATACACTACGTCCACTGGTTCCCCTTTATCCACCCTATATGTCACTTCCTCAAAGAACTCCAGCAAATTTGTCAAACATGACTTCCCCTTCATAAAACCATGCTGACTTTGTCCTATTAAATTATGATTATCCAAATGTCCTGTTACTGTCTCCTTAATAATGGACTCCAAAATTTTACCTACCACAGATGTTAGGCTGATTTAGGGGTTCGGGTGGGGGAGTGGGATGATTTAGGGGTTCGGAGTGGGGTTTGGGATGATTTAGGGGTGAGGGGTGGGGGATTGGGATGATTTAGGGGTTCGGGTGGGGGAGTGGGATGATTTAGGGGTTCGGAGTGGGGATTGGGATGATTTAGGGGTGAGAGGTGGGGGATTGGGATAATTTAGGGGTTTGGGGTTGGGGATTGGGATGATTTAGGGGTTTGGGTTGGGATTGGGATGATTTTGGGGGATTGGGGTGATTTAGGGGTTTGGGTTGGGTGATTGGGATGATTTAGGGGTTTGGTTGGGATTGGGGAGATTTAGGGGCTCGGGTTGGGGGATTGGGATGATTTAGGGGTTCGGTTGGGATTGGGGTCATTTAGGGGCTCGGGGTGGGGATTGGGATGATTTAGGGGATCGGGTTGGGTGATTGGGATGATTTAGGGGTTCGGTTGGGATTGGGATGATTTAGGGGTTTGGGTTGGGTGATTGGGATGATTTAGGGGCTCGGGGTGGTGATTGGGATGATTTAGGGGATCGGGTGGGGGATTGGGATGATTTAGGGGTTTGGTTGGGATTGGGGAGATTTAGGGGGTTGGGATTGGGATGATTTTAGGGGATCGGGTTGGGTGATTGGGATGATTTAGGGGTTTGGGTTGGGTGATTGGGATGATTTAGGGGTTTGTTTGGGATTGGGGAGATTTAGGGGTTTGGGTTGGGTGATTGGGATGATTTAGGGGTTTGGTTGGGATTGGAATGATTTAGGGGTTTGGTTGGGATTGGGGTGATTTAGGGGTTCGGGTGGGGGATTGGGATGATTTCGGGGTTCGATTGGGGTGATTTAGGGGCTCGGGATGTGGTGATTTCGGGGTTCAGGTGGGGGTCGGCTGATTTAGGGGTTCCGGATGGGTCGGGTGATTTAGGGGTTCGGGTTTAGGTTGGGGGTGTTCAGTTGATTTGGGGTTTGAGTTTAGGCTGGTGATTGGATGATGAGATGTGTGTTTGAGGGTAAGGGTGGGGGGTTTGCTTTAGGCTGGTGTTTTGGACGATGATTCATGGTTTTATGTCGGAGATTGGGGTACAACTGACAACTTGCTGAATGGTTTTTATATGGCAACCGCAGCAAATCCCACTAACCGTCCTGTAATATAACCAGTGTGACTTGTGGTTCCCTTATTAAGCTTATCAGTCACCAGTGAACTTAAAAAACTTCTGATGATCCAACCATCCGCTGTAAGAGTGACAACCAAAAGCAGTTTTACATGATGAGGTGCAGTTGCTATGGCATCAGAGACTCCAAATCACGGGCTACCATTGGCTCTCCACAGGCGCGAAGGGCCGAACGGCCCACTCCTGCTCCTATTTCTTATGTTCTTATGTTCTTAATATGAAAGGTGGAAGAGGTACAAGGTTATCATGCAATTCTTAAACAAAAGTTCAGTCAGTGGGGCTGGTAGACCTACATCAGCCTTGACACTAACTTCTATTTTTTTTTTAACATTTATTTTTCCTTACTTGCTTTTCTTACCGCTCTTAACTGAAACTTTTGCTTTAAGTTCAACACAGCTACTGACTAATAAAAACTCAATGAAAGCCTAATTCTTCAACTATTCTCTGAAATCTTTTAATTTTAACCCAGCCTGACGCTGTACTTTGATCCCAGCTGTCACATGCAATCACTGACTGTAGGAGTCCAGCGTGTTTTTATTAAAGGGGAATAGTCTTTCTGAAGAAAGTATTTGTAAAACTTTTTTCTCTATCCTGCCCACTCCGATTGCCAAACTCTGACGTGATGCAAATTTTGTTAAGGCATCCACCTTTATCCCCAAGTTGTGAGTAGTTAATGGACTTCTTTGTCACTAAAATTGAGACCATCTGTTCAGATGCCTCTATTGCTTCCCCCCTTCTTGCCAGCCAAGCCAAATACCCCGCCAGTCTCGCCCCTGCCCTAACCCTGAACCTGTGTCTTGAGTTTCTCTCCAATCTCCCCTCATGCTCTCTCTGAGCTTACACAAATAGGAACAACTCACGATTTGCAATTGAGTGCAACATTTTCTATTGCACGCCTGTTATTCAACATGAGACCCACCTCGCTGCCTTGACCCCATTCCTACTCAACTGCTGACCACCCACTTTCCCTTTCTGGCCCCATGCTCGCTGACATTGTAAGTGGTTTCCTCTCCTCGGGCACTGTCCCTCTCGCTTTTAAAACTGCTGTCATCATTCCAATCCCCATCTCAAAAAATACACCCTCGACCCCTCTGTCCTTGCAAACGACAGCCCCATCTCCAACCTCCCTTCCTACCGTGGTGCGTTATTCCTCCATGTGCTCCGCAACCTCACTGCGACCACGCCAGCCTCCAATGCCTTTCCTCTATTGTCCAGCTAAGTGGGATTGCTCTTGCTTGGTTCCGCTCTTACCTATTCATTCATAGCCAGACTATCTGCAGCAATGGCTTCTCTCCCTGCCCCCCACAATGTTGCTTCTGAAATTCCCCCAAGAATCTGTCCTTGGCACCCTCCTTGTCCTCATCTACCTGAAGACATGGGGGTCAGTATCCACATGTACATCGATGACATCCAGCTCCACCTCTTCATCATGTCTCCCGACCCCGCCTATGCCTGTGCTGTCAGACTGTTTGCCCAACATTCAGTCTTGGATGAGCTGCAATTTCCTCCAGTTAAACATTGGGAAGAATGAAGCCATGGTCTTTGGCCCTGACACAAACTCCATACCTTCACCACTGATGATCCATTTCCCTCACTGACCATTGCCTCGGGCTGAAACAGGCTGTAAGACACAGCAAAGTTCTAGAAGAGTACTTAAAACAATCAGTCCACATAGGGCTGAAATGTTTTTTTTAAAAGAACAGTACACAGTGATACTTTTCAATGAAACAGTCTTTGGAAGAACTTCAACAGCACAGTGCTGGGGGGCGGCTCGCCACCATCTTCTCAAGGGCAATTGGGGATGGGCACTAAATGCAGGCCTAGCCAGCCAGCGACGCCCACATCCCATCAATGAATAAGAAAGAAAAAAGTCAGCCCACTAGAATTTAAGTATCAGTGTCAGGAACTGAACTAAAAGATTGCAGGGAATGACCCATGGCTCATATATCGATGGATATTCAAAGACAGCTTCCAGGACCCAAGACCAAAGACACATTGTGGAGGACCATTGCATGGGATACTAATGAGCAATTTGACACATGGTCTGGGTCTCACCTGCCAAGATCTTAAACAACATATCTTTGAATTTCTGCTAGAACAAA
This sequence comes from Somniosus microcephalus, assembly GCF_052327205.1. Taxonomy (NCBI): domain Eukaryota; kingdom Metazoa; phylum Chordata; class Chondrichthyes; order Squaliformes; family Somniosidae; genus Somniosus; species Somniosus microcephalus. The sequence goes on along the minus strand of NC_140991.1, from coordinate 29,007,251 downwards.
TATAGCCTTATCAGCTTAAATTACCCAAACAACACCAATTTGCATTTACAGGAAATTTTCATTTAACCGGAGGTTAAATGTCCGGAAAGCTCTATCTACCAGCAAAATTCAGGAGCAGTTTCCTATAAGTTTTTTTACTTCTCGTTGCTTTTTTTTTCCAGTCAGGCTCTGCAAGGTCTAGCTGAAGCTGTTGCTTAGCTACAGAGACGCTTTTAAGCTGCGGCCGACTGTTTTGAAGCTGTAGCAACAGGGTTTGTTGATTCACGTGGAGCTCAAAAGCTCCGTATGTTTTAACATTAGCGCTGGTTTCTACGGCAGTTTTGATGGTACGGCACCAGCTCGGTCCCGTCAGTGCCGGATACCAGAAAGTTTCCTGTATATAGCGCCTTTAACGTAGTGAAACATCCCAAGGCGCTTCACAGGAGTATTATAAGGCAAAAAAAATTGACACCGAGCCACATAAGGAGAAATTAGGGCAAATGACCAAAAGCTTGATCAAAGGTTTTAAGGAGCATCGTAAAGGAGGGAAGAGAGGTAGCAAGGTGGAGAGGTTTAGGCAGGGAATTCCAGAGCTTAGGGCTGAGGCAACACAAGGCACTGCTGTGGTGTATGTGCCTTTAAGAGCCCCTGTATACTTGTGGTAAACCACTGTCATACCTGTCTGTGTCTGTATGTGTATTCCACTAGGTACAGGTCTGGACATGCCTCGGCTGACTCCTCCCACTATTCCAGGTATATAAGTGACTACCTCCCAGTCCCTTAGTATTCTGGACGGGTCGACCACTCGAGACAAGACCTTCATTCTTTAGTTAATAAAAGCCTGATTGTTACTCGCTCAACTTCAGTCTTTTGAGTAATTGATGGCGCATCAATACTGTAATGCCGGTAATGGCCACTCGGGCAATATAAGCCTGTATAGTGTCTTGTATCTGTTAGTTCACCTCCAGACTTTGTTCAGTAAACACCTGTGAAACCTACTCCTGCATTCCGTGTCTCCATTAACACACGGATACAACAGTGGCGACGAATTGGAAACGGACTTACCTGCAATTCGGCAGCACCTCAAGGAGATCGATTCCTCAGACGAAAGTCGAAGAAAAACAAGAAAGAAAAGGGAAAGGCTGTGGTTTCACCGGCTGGCCGAGCTGGTGGCAGGTACTGCAGTGGTCCTTCCTGGGCGGCGGGCTGGGGCTCCATCGGCTGGCTCTGCAGCGGAGCCGAGCAGCGAAGGCGGAGGCAAACAGAGACAGAGGGGGGGAGCACTCGGGAGACGGCCGGCACTGCAAAGCAGGTCGGCGTTCGGACCAAGCAGAGGGAGGGAAAAGTCCCAGAGAGTCCGGCGGGAACGAGTCTCCACCTATTGGAAAAAAAAACCTACGTAAATAAAAACCGCGGAGAACAGCGTTGTCAGCAGCAGCAGCAGCAGCGGCGGGAAAGCGCGGGAAGCGCCATTTTTTTTCTGCAGGGAAGAAAGGAAGGCGCGGGAGGCGCCATTTTTTTTCGGGATGCCTAAAGCTGGCAATATTAATGCTTTCGATAGCGATATAGAGGATTGGACCACATATGTGGAAAGAGTGGAGGTATATTGCACAGCAAATGAAATAGAAGATGATAAAAAGGCATCAGTACTTCTAAATCTAATGGGCGCAAGGACATGCGGGCTATTACGAAACTTAATCACTCCAGCCAAACCAAAGGACAAGAATTTTAAGGAGATTGTTGATACCCTACAGGAGCACTTAAACCCAACACCGCTGCTGATAGCGGAACGATTCAAATTCTTCAAGAGGAATCAGCACAAGAATGAAAGTAACGCTGATTACCTCACCGAATTAAGGAAGCTGTCAAAGCACTGCCAATTCGGGGCAGGACTGGCAGATTCTCTTCGAGACAAATTCGTCTGCGGTCTCCTAAGTGAAGGAACACAGAAAAGGCTACTTTCTGAGAAAGATTTGACACTGGACAAGGCTTTCAGTATGGCTGTATCATACGAAGCAGCCGCAAGAGGAGCTGCAGAGATACAGCAAAAGCCACAGGACTTCGGCACCCATGAAATGACACAGGGTTTCGAGATATGTTATCGCTGCGGCAGATCCACCCATGACCAGAGGGACTGCTGGTTCAAGGACAAAGCATGCAGGCAATGCGGAAAGATTGGACACATTGCACGTGTATGCCGATCTGGAAACAAAAAATCCACGGACAGGAAAAAAATCAATAAGGAAAAGTACAGAAAGGTACAAATGATGACGGACAGTAGCTCCGAAGACCAGAAGAGCGATAGCGACTCCGGAAACAAGAGACTAAGCTGTCTCAAATTACATAATGTAATTGCCAAAGAAGATTACCAGACCATTTGGGTTACCCTCACGATAGCGGGGTCCCCAGTTAAAATGGAGCTAGATACAGGATCAGCTCTGACCGTCATAAGTCGACAGGATTACGAGCGGCTATTTCCGCATATACCTTTGAAAGACACATCCATTATCTTGAAAACAAATACGGGGCAGAAAGTATACCCCAAAGGGAAAATAAAGGTGCCTGTTGTATACAACGGCAAGGAAATACAGAAGTTGTATTTATACGTTCTGCAAGATGGTGGTCCACCGCTGTTGGGACGTGAATGGATCAGGAAGATACGTTTAGACTGGCACTCCATTCAGGCACTGACGGTGACCAGTAAGAAAAAAAATGATGATGACGTCATACCTGAACGATTAAAAGACATCTTGGCCAACGCCAAGGAAGTGTTTCAACAGGAACTAGGAACCTTGAAAGGCGTCACCGCCTCAATAAAAGTGGAAGATGCGGCAATTCCCAAGTTTTTTAAGGCAAGGCCGGTGCCATACGCAATTCGTCCAGCAGTCGAGGCAGAGCTGGAGAATTTGGAAAAGGCAGGCGTATTATCCAAGATAGATTGGAGCGAGTGGGCAACACCCATCGTCCCGGTCATGAAGAAAACGTTGAATAATGATAAATCTGAAGAACAGAGAAAAATTTGCATCTGTGGAGACTTCAAGCTGACTGTAAACCCGGTCCTTCACACGGTACAGTATCCTCTTCCGAAGATAGAAGATATTTTCGCCTCCCTATCCGGAGGAAAACGTTTCACCAAAATTGACTTGGCTCAGGCATATCTACAGATGGAGGTTGAAGAGGCCTCTTAAAAAGTATCTCACGATAAATACACACAAAGGCCTGTATCAGTACAATCGACTGGTTTTCGGAGTAGCATCAGCTCCAGCTATCTGGCAAAGAGCTATGGAGCAAGTCCTCCAAGGGATTCCGGGGACTCAATGCTACCTAGACGACATACTTGTAACAGGAGAAAACGACAACGAGCACCTTGCCAATTTGGAGCAGGTGCTCACTAGGCTGAGAGAACGGGGCCTACGAGCAAATCGCCCCAAGTGTGAATTTTTCCAGAAACAAATATCATATTGTGGCCACATAATTAACGAGGCAGGGTTGCATAAGTCACCTGAAAAAATTGAAGCGGTCATAAAAGCCCCAGCACCTGAAAATGTCTCACAATTAAGGTCGTTCCTGGGATTGATAAATTACTATCATAAATTTTTACCGAACTTGTCAACTCTTCTGCACCCTCTTAACGAACTGCTACAAACGGGAGTAATTTGGAAATGGAACGAAGACTGTAAACGTGCCTTCCATAAATGCAAAGGCTTGATCACGTCCAAGGAAGTGTTGGCTCATTACAACCCATCACTGCCAATCAGACTGGCGTGCAATGCATCCCCTTACGGCGTAGGAGCGGTATTATCGCATAGATTCCCTGATGGCTCGGAGCGGCCGATAGCTTTTGCGTCACGCTCATTGAACTCAGCTGAGCGTAACTATGCCCAGATCGACAGGGAAGCACTTAGCCTGGTATGGGGAGTGAAGAAATTCAACCATTACCTACACGGACAAAAATTTACCTTGTTGACTGACCATCAACCCCTCGTCTCCATATTCAACCCTAAAAAGGGTGTTCCCATTATGACAGCGCAAAGGCTACAGAGGTGGTCCCTTTTCCTAGGGGCACACCAACATGACATAGAATACAAAGGATCAAAACAGCATGGGAATGTTGACGGTTTATCGCGCCTACCGTTGCCAATGGTAGAAGAGGCACCTACAGTGGACCCAGTGGAGATGTTCCACTCAACCATAGTGGAATGTCTACCAGTAACAAATTCTGCTATTGAAAAGGAAACGAGAAATGACCCGACTCTCTCTCTCTCTCTCTCTCTCGAGTCTACGATTTAACGGTGAAGGGATGGCCAGCACATGGCGAACCACTGTTGCCAGCATTCTCGCAAAGAAGAGAACAGCTGTCAGTGTGCCGAGGAACCTTGATGTGTGGATCCAGAGTGGTGATTCCACCCAAACTCCAGGATAAAGTGCTAAAGGAGCTTCACGAGGGGCATCTGGGTGGAGTGAAAATGAAGAACCTAGCCAGAGCGTTTGTGTGGTGGCCAGGTATCGATGGAGACATCAAAGAAATGACCAAGAGCTGCCTAGGATGCCAGAAGGTCCAAAACGCCCCACCACAAGCCCTTCTACATCCATGGGAGTGGCCCTCATCTCCATGGCAAAGGGTACACATCGACTTTGCTGGTCCATTTATGGACTCAATGTTCTTAATTGCGGTTGATGCACACTCCAAGTGGCCGGAGGTAATAAAGATGTCCCTCACCACCACGGAAAAAACCATCACAGTATTAAGGACCATATTTGCCAGGAATGGGCTGCCTGAACAGATCTGTTCTGATAATGGACTGCAATTTGTGTCCGAAGAATTCAGGAAGTTTTTAAAAAACAATGGGGTTAAGCACTATACGTCCGCCCCATACCATCCCGCCACCAATGGATTGGCTGAAAGGTTTGTCCAGACCTTCAAGAAGGCCATAAAGGCCATGGGTAATGAAGACATAAAACTTCAGCATAAGGTAGATAACTTGTTTGCATACAGGAATACAACACATGTGGTTACAAACCAAACTCCCGCCATGATGTTCTTCAATAGAAGCCTAAGATGCCGGCTGGATTTGATCAAGCCAAACATCAGAAGGGACGTGGAGAACCGGCAATTTCAAGGCATGAATGAAAGGCCAACTAGAACCTTCCAGATAGGTCAACAAGTTTTGGGCCCGGGACTACCGTACCGAGAAATGGCAGCCTGGAACTATTTGCACACGACTAGGACCGCTGATGTATACCGTGGACATTGGAGAAAGCATAATAAGGCGCCATGCTGACCAGATCATAGAGTCATCCGAAAAGGGACAACCTACACCACAACTCTATACGCCTAATGATGAAGCAGAGATACCCATAGTATCTACCTCCGATCCGGTGATACTGGAACCAGATGAACCCGACACTGGCATTCAAGCCGAATCAGCCTTGCCAAAAGAACCTACTACACCACCAAAACCTACTACACCACCGAGGCGTTATCCGGACCGAGTCAGGAAGCCTCCAGAGAGACTGACTTATAATTGATTAACTGCAGCAAATGTGTAGATTATTGTTCTTGTAATATGTTAATTAATGATTACTTAAAATATTATGTACTGGTTGTCTAAAAGGGGAGGAATTGTGGTGTATGTGCCTTTTAAGAGCCCCTGTATACTGTCATGCCGGCAATGGCCACTCGGGCTATATAAGCCTGTATAGTGTCTTGTATCTGTTAGTTCACCTCCAGACTTTGTTCAGTAAACACCTGTGAAACCTACTCCTGCATTCTGTGTCTCCATTAACACACGGATACAACAACTGCCACCAAAGGCTGAGCGATTATAATCAGGGATGCTCAAGAGGGCAGAATTAGAGGAGCGCAGCTATCTCGGGTGGTTGTGGAGCCGAAGGTGATTACAGAGAAATGGAGCGGTGAGGACATGGAGGGATTTGAAAACAAGCATGAGAATTTTGAAATTGAGCCATTGCTTAACCGAGAGTCAATGTAGGTCAGCGAGCACAGGGGTGACGGGTGAACGAGACTTGGTGCGAATTAGGACACGGGTAGCCGAGTTTTGGATGACCTCAAGTTTACGTAGGGTGGAATGTGGGAGGCCAGCCAGGAGTGCGTTGGAATAGTCAAGTCTAGAGGTAACAGAGGCATGGATGAGGGTTTCAGCAACGGATGAGCTGAGGCAAGGGCAGAGATGAATCAAGCTGGCTTGTTAGCGTATCGATAGCCAATCTCTGGTCTCCATTTTGAAGGAAAGACAGTTTCCATTTTAATATAGTTATTTCAAAACATTATAACATTAAATGTAAAATGTTTCCTATTTGACACAGCATGCAAACTCTTTTGTTGCAATTGTTACCAAGTAAGGGAGGAGAAATCATGTCAACTTGTGTGACAGTCACGCACTGCTATCAGATTGCGTTTGGCAAAGGCCTGGGTGCAGAAGGCCTTTCCGCTGTCTTGGCCAAGGGAAACGTGTATGGCCTAAAGAGACAAATATATACATTTTTAAATTATTTCTGAATTTGTTGATTAAAGGTTCAGTAATGCACAATTCCCTTATAATCCTTTGCGGTGGGTGTTCTTTGTTAATAGTTTCTCTTGTGCATCATTTATTATCATAGTGGCTAGCCTTTCACTTGATTAAACCACTTTCCCCAACCCTATTTTCTCAGTCTAACCTTTTTTCAGTATGGCACCATTTACATGACTTGACGAGGCTGATTGAATTTTCCATTGTGCCCTTTTTTAGAATGACCTAAATTCTCTGCTATAATAAATGATTGTTTTTGTTTTTAACTGACCAGTGGTTGTTGGCTCTTTCTACAGTATGAATTTTCCTTTGCATTTTATCGCCATTTCCTCTACCCTAGACACCCTTTAGTTACCAGCGTCTCCCCAAGTGGCATCATCCATCCATCTAGAAATTGAGTGTTGGCAGACTATTCAACAGTGGGGGCATAGCATAGTTGAACATGATCGTATTATCACCTGACTGACTCCATCAGCGTGGGCTGACTCCTGTGTTGTGCAACCTTGACATTCTGTTCTCACCTTGAGTTAAACTAAATCCACCCTTCACAGCCTCTGGAATCTTGCCTGTTTATGTCTGAAACCCCTTACCTCACTGCCAATCATTCTCCATCCTGTGGTGTGGATTCGCTGAAGGAGATTTCTCTACCTCATGTAGCTTCAGCAAGTCCACTCCGCAAACGACTCCACTGCTGAGCAGACCTGGAAATGAAAGGCAGTTAAAAGAAAATTCAAATTTGAGGTTGAGGCAGGTGAAATAGACCTGGAACATCATGAGTAAGTACCAATCAGTGATTGTAGTTAGTGTAGAGTCACTGTTATCCCCTTCTACTCTCACCTGGCATCCTCCGTTAACTTGAGCTCATCCAAAACTCTGCTGCCCGTATCCTAACTCGCACCAAGTCCCGTTCACCCATCACCCCTGTGCTTGCTGACCTACATTGGCTTCCAGTCCAGCAAAGCCTTGATTTTAAAATTCTCATCCTTGATTTCAAATCCCTCCATGGCCTTGCCCTATCCTATCTCTGTAACCTCCTCCAGCCCTACAGCCCTCTGAGATCTCTGCGCTCCTCTAATTCTGGCCTCTTGCGCATCCCCGATTTTCATCACTCCGCCATTGGTGGCCGTGCCTTCAGCTGCCTAGGCCCTAATCTCTGGAATTCCCTCCCTAAACCTCTCGGCCTCGCTATCTCTCTCCTTTTAAAATGCTCCTGAAAACTACAACAACTTGTATTTATATAGCGCCTTTAACGTAAAACATCCCGAGGCGCTTCACAGGAGTGTTCTCCAACAAAATGTGACACCGAGCCACACAAGGAGAAATTAGGGCAGATGTCAAAGAGGTAGGTTTTAAGGAGCGTCTTAAAAGGAGGAAAGAGAGGTAGAGAGCAACGTTCCCTATAAGGCGCACGACCGTGCACCTCTCTGCTGGTCCCACACAGCCTGGGACCGGCTTTTTCAATGCGTGAAACTGAATGGGCCGGGCAGCCCATTAAAGGGGCCAAGCACCCAAAAAACATTGGTAGAGAGGTGGAGAGGTTTAGGGAGGGAATTCCAGAGCTTAGGGCCTTGGCAGCTCAAGGCCAGTGGTGGAGCGATTAAAATCAGGGATGCTCAAGAGGCCAGAGTTGGAGGAGCGCAGATATCTCGGCGGGTTGTAGGGCTGGAGGAGATTACAGAGATAGGGAGGATCGAGCCCATGGAGGGATATGGAAACAAGGATGAGAGTTTTAAAATTGAGGCATTGCTTAACCGGGAGCCAATGTAGGTCAGCGAGCACAGGGGTGATGGGTGAATGGGTCTTGGTGCGAGTTAGGACACGGGCAGCCGAGTTTTGGATGACCTCAAGTTTATAGAGGGTAGAACGTGGGAGGTCAGCCAGGAGTGTGTTGGAATAGTTAAGTCTCAAGGTAACAAAGGCAAGGATGAGGGTTTCAGTGGAGGATGAGCTGCGGCAGGGGTGGAGTCGGGCAATGTTACGGAAGTGGAAATAGGTGATCTCAGTGATGGTGCGGGTATGTGGTCGGAAGCTCACCTTGGGGTTAAATATAACACCAAGGGTGCGAACAGTCTGGTTCATCCTCAGACAGTTGCCAGGGAGAGGGATGGAGTCGGTGGCTAGGGAACGGAGTTTGATCGCACTTTTGGTCACCTGTCCTAATATCTCTTTGTGTGGCTCGGGGTCAAACTTTGCTTGATAACGCTCCTGTGAAGCGCATTGGGACATTTTACTACGTTAAAGGCGCTTTATAAATGCAAGTTGCTGTTGTTAACACACAGTACAATACTCTCTAGCCTCAGCCCATAGTGGCTTTAACTGAAAGAGTCATCTGTTTCAGATTAGTTCGTGCATGCTGATTTATAAACATATACAAGACAAAGATTATATTAAAGCGCTTGCATAATGTACATGCATTTTGGAAAAAAACAAACTGGGGGTTTTGATGACTTTCATAAACTCCCTAAGCTTTGTTCTAGTTGTTTGGGGCATGTGAACAACTCAATTGGATGCTATTAGCCTGCTACAACTCTGTAATATTAGGACACAAATCATTACTGAGGTTTCCGTCCTCAAATAAATGTTCTTCTCTCTCAGATGAAAGCCATGGTCATCGATGATAATCTGAATGTAATCCATGAGACAAAGGTGAAGTTTGATGACGATTTGCCAGAATTTGGGTAAGAAGACTTCTAAACATTTACTTGTGCTTATTACAGTGGGGAGGGGGGAAGAAGGGAGGGAGCATGTGGAGTGGAGACGCACTGAGAGAAAGATAATCCTGGTAGATTAGTTAAACCTGTTGTAATGTTTCACTACTGACAGTTACTCAGTGTTTGTTTAAGTGGTAAATTAGACAATGAAAAAATAAACTTAATCCAATAAAAGCTGCAGGGGTGACAATCTTGGCACAGAGTGGGAATGAACAATTTTATCCCTTTTTTGGCATAAGTTTACTTTGCAGTTTCTGGAAGTTTGGGTGAGTTAGGGCTCATTCAAAGACAGCACAATTGAGTGGCCAGTCCAAAAGTACCTGAAAGAATGCAGCTAAATAGACACATAACTAGTATAAATACCCATTTTTGGGCAATTTGAAGTGTGCAGTTTCTTGGAGAAGTGGAGAACAGATTTGCGGGTCATATTTGATAGTGTGAGGACAAGGAGAACTATTCTATCTGGTATGGAGAGGGGTAAACCACGAATAAGTTAGAAGGACAAGCAGATGTGGGAGACTATTGCCCTGCAGTGGACAGAAAGCTGCAAACCCCTCGGAGCTGGAAGGCTATCTGGATGGATCGACTTTGAAGACAAATACTGAGGTGAGAAATGAGGGTGACCATGAAAACAATGCAAACTGTTTATGCCAATGAAAGTAAGTTACAAATATTAGACTAATTTAGTTGAATATATTAAGTCTCCTGGACCCAAATAAATAACCTGCTACAATTGCAACACAAAGGGAAAATAATGGCCCAGAATTTCCTGTCAAAATAACGGGGAGGCTAACGGGGCTCAACGTTATTTATCCGCAAATTGCACAGCAACTTCAGGTGAGGGCAGATGCACGGTTAAATGTGAAAATCCACAAGTTGCTGTCCGAGATGTGTCGCTCCGCGGTTAGCTTCGCTGTGTGACTCGCCATTCAACTGCCTTGAACGGCGTGAAGTTCCTGTCCTTGCATGGTAGATATGAACGAAACCTGCCACAAAGTTAGGGCTTGTCCATTTCAATCTAAGTACCCTTTTTAACGGCGTGATAAGTGTTAATTACTGCCAAAAAACCTCTCTGGCACTGAAAATTAACTATTACTAATGTGGAGTCTCATTCCTTCCCTCTCTTTATTTCTCTTTCTGTACCTGATTTGACATTGAATTCATTATTCTAACTTACATTTCTTGTTTCAGGCTGCGGTGTTTATTTAAGAATCCTTCAATCTGATTGGTTAAGGAGATACACAGTTGCTTGTCCTGTTCACACAGATCCCAGATGCCCTGTAGAGGGCGCCGTGCCATTTCCCTCTCGTGGAGATTAAACGGGCAAGGGCGAGCCTACCTAACGGCGGGCGCTGTTCGTTCACAGGCTACAGTAAATTCTGGCTCAATGAAAATGATTGAAAATGAATACAGCATACCAAAAATAAATTGTAGAAAGTTGCAGCTGAGGAAGATTTACAACTTAATAATTATTCACACATATGGCTGACAATTGCATTCAGTCAGCTCTCAAACATTTTCGCTAAGGTTCTTTTGGCAAAATACTTAGTCATTTTTTGGTGGTAGTTACAGACCATTTGGGTGTTCATAGAGTATCCATTTCTAGAGATATAAGTATGGATGTTACACCGACGCTTAATTGACTACATGGGGGGACGACAACAATGACAACCTGTTCCCCAGGAATGTCACATCTTTCATAAAACCTCAAATAACAACAGAAAATGCTGGAAATACTCAGCAGGCCAGGCAGCATCTGTGGAGAGAGAAATAGAGTTAACGTTTCAGGTCTGGGACCCTTCATCAGAACTGATTTCCAGCATCCGCAGTATTTTGCTATTCATAAAACCTCGCCTGCTTCTGCTGTATCTTGCTGCTGAACTTAATGTAGTCAGCAGTATGTTGAAACAGGGTGTGTGGGAGCTAGGAAATGAGTAGCGAAGGCTTATCTTGCCAAGTCTGCAGTTGCCTGGAATGACCTTGCAAAAGAAGATTTGAGTGCGATAATCGATTTTGTTGCATTGCTGACGTTGCTCCTTGACTGGTTCCAATAAAAAGAGTGCAGTGCAGCTTTTTTGGTGCAGTCAGGTACCATGGGTGTCTATGGTAGGCACGTTGCCAGAGGTAGTAGCAGTGGGGGGGTCCTCCTTCCAAGGCCTTTGCTCTCTCTGGCCCTTCTTTACTGCTGCACTTCAACACAAGACTTCCTGATGCAGCAGTGCTGCTGTGTGACCTGAAATAGTTAAGAACTGCAGCTTATGATATCTTCTGCTCTGCTCTATGCTGGACTTTTGGCTGGCTTATTTTGATCCTCGATGTAATGTAGACAAGAAGACAAGGATGAGTAAATTTGCTTGTTAGCCTTTAATTGATCCTTAACAAGCCAAAAAAAAAGTTAATTGCAGGTCTGTGTATTAGTAGGAGTTAAACTGAATCACTGAATGTGAGCAAAAATTTGGGAATGTTCTGTCAGTGTTAATTGATCAAGTTACTGCACTTTAATGGACACTTAGTGTGAGTGTTAGCTCTAATGCCGAGATAAATTTCACCAAGTGATCAATTAGTTTCATTGTAGGAATCAGCTAACTAGATCATGTAATAAAAATGGAAATATACAGCTGGTCTGTCAGAAGCTAAAAGAAAGAAAGACTTGCATTTATACAGCACCTTTCATGACCACCGGATGTCTCAAAGCGCTTTACAGCCAATTAAGTACTTTTTTTTTTGAAGTGTAGTCACTGTTTTAATGTTGGAAACACGGCAGCCAGTTTGCGCACAGCAAGCTCCCACAAACAGCGATGTGGCAATGACCAGATCATCTGTTTTTGTTATGTTGGTTGAGGGATAAATATTGGCCAGGACACCGGGGAGAACTCCCCCACTCTTCTTCGAAATAGTGCCATGGGATCTTTTACGTCCACCTGAGAGAGCAGATGGGGCCTCATAGAAAAATAGGAGCAGGAGTAGGCCATTCAGCCCTTCGAGCCTGCTCCACCATTCAATATGATCATGGCTGATCCTCTATCTCAAAACCATATTCCCGCTCTCTCCCCATACCCCTTGATGCCTTTTGTGTCTAGAAATCTATCTATCTCCTTCTTAAATATATTCAGTGACTTGGCCTCCACAGCCTTCTGTGGTAGAAAATTCCACAGGTTCACCACCCTCTGAGTGAAGAAATTTCTCCTCATCTCAGTCCTAAATGTCCTACCCCATATCGTTCTAGACCCCCCAGCCAGGGGAAACATCCTCCCTGCATCCAGTCTGTCTAGCTCTGTCAGAATTTTATACGTTTCAATGAGATCCCCTCTCATTCTTCTAACTCTAGTGAATACAGGCCTAGTCAACCCAATCTCTCCTCATACGACAGTCCTGCCATCCCAGGAATCAGTCTGGTGAACCTTCGCTGCACTCCCTCTATGGCAAGTATATCCTTTCTTAGGTAAGGAGACCAAAACTGCACACAGTACTCCAGGTGTGGTCTCACCAAGGCCCTGTATAACTGTAGTAAGACATCCTTGCTCCTGTACTCAAATCCTCTTGCAATGAAGGCCAACATACCATTTGCCTTCCTAACTGCCTGCTGCATGTTTGCTTTCAGTGACTGGTGTACAAGGACACCCAGGTCCCTTTGTACATCAACATTTCCCAATCTATCACTATTTAAATAATACTCTGCTTTTCTGTTTTTCCTACCGAAGTGGATAACTTCACATTTATCCACGTTATACTGCATCTGCCATGTATTTGCCCACTCACTCAACTTGTCTAAATCGCTTTGAAGCCTCTTTGCATCCTCCTCACAACTCACAATCCCACCTAGTTTTGTGTCATCAGCAAACTTGGAAATATTACATTTGGTTCCCTCATCCAAATCATTGATATATATTGTGAATAGCTGGGGCCCAAGCACTGACCCCTGTGGTACCCCACTAGTCACTGCCTGGCACCCCAAAAAAGACCCATTTATTCCTACTCTCTGTTTCTCTGTCTGTTAACCAATTTTCAATCCATGCCAGTATATTACCCTCAATTCCATGTGCTTTAATTTTGCATGCTAACCTCTTATGTGGGACTTTATCAAAGGCCTTCTGAAAATCCAAATACACCACATCCAGTGGTTCTCCCTTATCTATTCTACCAGTTAAATCCTCAGATAATCTGTTTTTGTTGGTTGAGGGATAAATATTGGCCAGGTCACCAGGGATAACTCCCATACTCTCCTTCAAAATAGTGCCATGGGATCTTTTACATCCACTTGAGAGCAGACGGGGCCTCGGTTTAACATCTCATCTGAAAGATGGCAACTCCGACAGTGCAGCTCTCCTTCAGCACTGCACTGGGAGGGTCAGCCTAGCTTTATGTGCTCAAGTTCCTGGAGTGGGATTTGAACCCACAGCCCTCTGACTCAGAGGCGAGTGTGCTGCCCACTGAGCCATGGCTGACATGCCAAAAGAGAAGAGAAAAGGCGGGTTAACATTGTTGATTCAGGGTTTCAACCCAAAACATTAAGGATGTATTTTTGGTATTCATAAAGAAATGCATAGATATAAATAAAAGTTACAACATGGAAGTGGGCCATACAGCCCAACTACTCTGTGTTGGTGTTTACCCTCCATGCGAACAAATAGTTCAAATCTGTGTCGCCTACTTCTAACTATTTTACTTTTGTCTGGAGACGTGGTAATTTCATCCTTAATTAAAGACTCTTAAAATTTTCCCTACCTCAGATGTTATGGTAACTGACCTGTAATTACCCAAATTACCTGTAATTAAAAATGGGTACTACACTGGCCATTCTCCAGTCCTCTGGCACACATCCACATTCAATAGAGTGCTGCATTATAATTTCTAGTGCTTCTGCAATTTCCTTTCCTTAGATATTTGGGCATGCATGGTAAGCAATGAAAGAGCTGTAAGGTTGTTTCTGGGCTTTGCATGGGCCTGCAGTAAATGTATAGCGGGGTGGATAGGTAACACTGGTTAGGCCTCAGCTGGCGTATTGTGTTCATTTCTGGGCACCACACTTTAGGAAAGATGTCAAGGCCTTAGAGAGGGTGCAGAAGAGATTTACTAGAATGGTACCAGTGATGAGGGACTTCAGTTATGTGGTGAGACTGGAGAAGCTAAGATTGTTCTCCTTGGAGCAGAGAAGGTTAAGAGGAGATTTGATAGAGGTGTTCAAAATCATGAATGGTTTTATAGAGTACATAAGGAGAAACTGTTTCCAGTGGCAGAAGGGTCAGTAACCAGAGGACACAGGTTTAAGGTAATTGGCAAAAGAACCAGAGACAATATGAGGAAATATTTTTTTACACAGTGAGTTGTTGTGATCTGGAATGCACTGCCTGAAAGGGTGGTGGAAGCAGATTCGTAGTAACATTCAAAAGGGAATTGGACATACACTTGAAGGGAAACATTTTGCAGGGCTATGGGGAAAGAACGGGGGAGTGGGATTAATTGGACAGCTCTACCAAAGAGCCAGTACAGGCACGATGGGCTGAATGGCCTCCTTCTGTGCTGTATCATTCTATGATTCTATGATTTTGGAGAAGGCATACTTGGACCAGCCAGCTGGCATGTAGTGCTATTGGATAGTCATGGCTTGACAGCTTTCTTAAGGTCTTCCATCTTCTTTTACATCAGTTACCAAGTCCTGCAAGCAATATACACATCTGCCAGACATGCTCCACTGGTGTTCTCTGGGAGGGTCCCCTGGAGTGCCATGTAGCAGAATCTCCATTTTGTTATCAGAGGGGCAGTGGAGGTGGGGCGTGTTCAGGTCTATGCTTCACGTGCCCACAGAGTATGTTTCACAGTTTTTTGGCCTCAACTAACTTTTCCCAGATGCCTTCTCTTCTCCCAGTCTCCCACTGATTTTTGCACCCCAGTTTTTTTTCTCTCCACATTAAGTGCTTGTTAAGTCCTTTACATTAGCACTGGAAATTCTCGTCCACATCGGGAGCTTGCCGAGAACGTATAATTAGGGCAGACTCCAGAAGATCCAGTGGAATTGACTTTGTGCAGTAGGTACAGGCGCGAGGCCAGCTACACAGCATTTATGCTGAAGAGCCACTCACCGCGGAAGATTGGGTTTTGTTCCAGAAATCACTGATTTTATCTTTTACTTTTTGAAAGTGTGTTGCTGCCCAGCGACTCTTCAATGTTAAAGCTGTAGTTCCAATTCAGAGCTGATTACAATGGAGTCTAAATGGTTTGTCCCAGATATAGCTGTGGTTTTACATGACAGAAACAAAACCATCAGTGCATAATGGAGATGAAATGTCCAAAGATGTTTTGGGGTCACTGCCCTTGAAATATCCATCAACATTTTAACCGCTTCAATTCTTGGAACTGCTCTATTATTAGAGGCTGTTAACTGTCAAGTACACATCATTAGCTAACTGCATCAGTGGCTATCTTCTGTGAATGATTATTCTTGAGACAAAGATAATTGGAAAAGATGTAATTGTATTCTTGTATAATAACTCTTTTAGAAAGGAGCTGACGCAAAACAGAAAATGCTGAAAATGCACTGCATCAATATCTGAAAAGCGGAAAGATAGGTTAGCAGCTTGGGTGAAGATTCATGGATACGTTGTTCTGAGAAAGGGTCTGTACATGATATGTCAACCTATTTATGTTCTCTCGACGGATGCTGCCTGACTTGCAGAGTGTCTCCAGCTTTTAATGTTTTTGTTATGGATATATTATCCGTTTGGTATTAGAATTGGCGGTGATCAGGATATGTATAGATGATCAATTGATTCACAGGGCGCAAGTTTAATGACTGGTGGGTGGAGGAAGCTGGGAAGGAGATGTTGCCTGGAGTGTAGCAGGCTAGGTTTGAGATGTGAGGATTGACGAATATCCTGGAGATTTGCTTTGTTACCTTTGGGAAGGGAGTATTTGTGCAGAACATTCTCTTGGGAGATGAAATTGCGGTGGAGTCCACAATAGGATAGATTGTACGTGATCTGTGTAAAGAATAGATTTGATGAACTGAATGGCATTTCCTCACTTAATGCTTTTTCATCATCTTAACTCAACTATTCCTCAGTGATGCTCTATTAAACTTTTTTTCTGTCTAGGACACAGGGCGGCGTCCATGTACAGAGTGACAAGCTGACTGTTACAACACCAGTCCTGTTGTGGGTAAAGGTATGAATACGAATTATAACTTATTGACTATCATCTGAAGAATATAACTGTGTAGTTGTCACGATTCAGGATTCTTTGGCCATTTTTTCACAAAAAGAGATTGAGACATCAGTAGTTTTGTGTAATGTGTTTTGAGCAGAAACTTGCCTTAAGCGGATTCGTTTCCACAGCCAGGTCCATGTTGAGTTGTGGCTGCGTAAGCAGAGGAGAGATATTTAAAAGGCGGGATAGGCTATCGTTTTGCACAGATTGTGAGCAATGGCCAATTCATTAGCAATGACTGGCAAGGGAGAGCCTCTGCCTGGGTCAGAGAGAGTTTGTACTTTTTTGTTAATTAAAGGGCCCATAAAAGTGGGATAACATGCATTTTCTTTATTTTTCTAATCATAGATGTTATACTGATTGTACCAAGTGTTTCTTGTCGTTCTGAGTGTTCTTTATAATAAACGATCTTACGAGTAGAAACAAATGGCGTCTTGCCGAGTGTTAACACGGCCAGCCTTCAGGGATGTTGCTGGAGCACGTGAGAGACAGAGATCTGGTCCAGAATACAAGAAGCTTCATTGTTACAGTCAATAACAAGAACTTGCATTTATATAGTACCCTTAATTTAGAAAAATGACTAAAAAGATGCTTTACAGAGGTGTAATGAAAAAAAATGGACGCTGTGCCATAGAAGGAGATATTAGGAGTGATTGAAAGCATGCTCAAAGAGGTGGGTTTTAAGGAGGGTCTTAAAGGGGGTAAGGGAAGTGAAAAGGTATAAGGTGGGAATTCCAGAGTGTAGCATCTAGATAGCTGAAGGCATGGTCACCAATGATTGGGCAAAGGCAGTGCGGGCGCACAAGATGCCAGAGTCGGAGGAATGGAGAGTTCTGGGATGGGTTGTAGAGCTGGAGGAGGTTAGTGATAGGGAGGGGTGAGTTTTTTAAAATTCGTTTATGGGATGTGGGTGTAGCTGGCAAGGCCAGCATTTATTGCCCATCCCTAATTGCCTTTGAGAAAGTGGTGGTGAGCCGCCGCCTTGAACTACTGTAGTCCGTGTAGTGAAGGTACTCCCATAGTGCTGTTAGGGAGGGCGTTCCAACATTTTGACCCAGTGACGATGAAGAAACGGTGATATATTTCCAAGTCATGATGGTGTGAGACTTGAAGGGGAGCTTGGAGGTGGTGGTGTTCCCATGCGCCTGCTGCCCTTGTCCTTCTAGGTGGTAGAGGTCGCAGGTTTGGGAGGTGCTGCCGAAGAAGCCTTGGCGAGTTGCTGCAGTGCATCTTGTAGATAGTACACACTGCAGCCACGGTGCGCCGGTGGTGGAGAGAGTGAATGTTTAAGGTGGTGGATGGGGTGCCAATCAAGTGGGCTGCTTTGTCCTGGATGGTGTCGAGCTTCTTGAGTGTTGTTGGAGCTGCATTCATCCAGGCAAGTGGAGAGTATTTCATCACACTCCTGACTTGTGCCTTGTAGATGGTGGAAAGGCTTTGGGGAGTCAGGAGGTGAGACACTCGCTGCAGAATACCCAGCTTCTGACCTGCTCTTGTAGCCACAGTATTTATGTGGCTGGTCCAGTTAAGTTTCTGGCCAATGGTGACCCCCCAGGATGTTGATGTTGGTGGATTCGGCGATGGTAATGCCATTGAATGTCATGGGGTGGTGATTAAACACTTCTCTTGTTGGAAATAGTCATTGCCTGGCACTTGTGTGGTGCAAATGTTACTTGCCACTTATCAGCTCAAGCCTGAATGTCATGCATGCGGGCATGGACTGCTTCATTATGTGAAGAGTTGCGAATGAAACCGAACACTTTGTGTGGATTTAAACATAAGAGAATTTTAAATTGAAGGTGTTGAGGGACCCGGAGCCACTGTACGTCAGTGGTGTGATAGGTAAGCAGGACTTGGTGTGGGATAGGATACAGGCAGCAGAGTTTTGAATGAGCTGAAGTTCAGGGTGGAGGATGGGAAGCTAGCCGAGTTTTGGAATATTGAAGCCTGGAGGTAACAGAGGCATGGATGAGGGGATTCAGCAGCAGATGGGTGCAATGGGGCAGAGGTGGGTTATGTTATGGAGGTGGAAGTAGGCTATCTTTGTGATGGAGAGTATATGGGGTAGGAAGCTCAACCTGGGGTTGAGTAGTACGCCAAAATTGTGAACAATCTGAGTCAGTGGCCAGAGCGGGAGATGGAATTGGTGAGAGTACGGCTTTTGGTGTAGGAACCGCAGACCACGGCTTCAATCTTCCCATTGTTTAATTGGACGAAATTGAGGCTATTCCAAGAAACCAGCCAGACAGAACAGAGGATTCGAGAGAAGTGGTGGAGAGGTAGAGCTGGGTGTTGTTGCCTTTGGAAGCTGACCCCGTGTCTCTGGATGATGTTGTCAAGGGGTAGTATGTAGGCGAGGAAGAGGAGGGGGCCAAGGATAGTTAGGTGAGTGGGGATGGAAAGAGAAGCCATTGCTGGAGATACTCAGGCTATGAACAGATAGGTCAGAGTGGAATCAAGCGTAGGCATTCCGTCCCGCGACTGTAGTAATAGATATAGGGCAGTGGGTGACAATTTCTGTGAGAAGCAGGTGACCAGAATGCTTAACATATAGACAGAAATAGGAGCAGGAGTAGGCCATATAGCCCTTTGAGCCTACTCCGCCATTCAATAAGATCATGGCTGATCTTCAACCTCAACTCCACTTTCTCGCCCGATCTCCGTATCCCTTGATTCACTTAGAGTCGAAAAATCTATTGATTTCAGCCTTGAATATACTCAACGACTTGAGTATCCACAGCCCCCTGGGGTAGAGAATTACAACAATTCACAACCCTCTGAGTGAAGAAATTTCTGCTCATCTCAGTCCTAAATGGCCAACCCCTTATCCTGAGACTGTGACCCCTGGTTCTAGACTCCCCAGTCAGGGGAACCAGCCTCTCAGCAGCTTAACCTCTGAAGTGATGAGCCCTGGCGAGGTAGAGCTGCGTCAGCGTACATGTGGAACCTGATGTTATGTTTTCAGATGATGTTGCGAAAAGGCAGCATGTAGTTGAGAGATAGGTGGGGGCCAAGGAGGGATCAATTAGCTTAGTGAGTAAATGTATAGTGCTGGTCCATACAGTCCAGTAAAGGCCTCAGATCTTATCCTCAATATATGTTAGCTGATTTCAGATAGTGACATTGATGGGAGGTGGGGGAAGATTCCATTGCCTTTAGTACCTTGGGCTGGGAAGGAGAAAAATCAACTAATGTTTCCATTCCTGATTGCTATTCAGACCTCTGCTGGAAAATGTATGTATGTGGATTTCAGTATATCACAGCCTTGGCAATGATATACTCCATGGTCCAATAGGCTATTACCATTCGTTGTCTAGAATGGCCACTTTGACGAGCTGGAGGATTGCTGGTTCCTCTGCTATCGTATCTCAGCAGGAGCTAGTGCCTTCAGAAAAGATGGGCAGGAAATGGAAGAATGGGGGAAAGAACAAGATGATGGGTTTAGTTGTTACAATGTAGACCTTCCAGTTTGCGTGGAATCGCCTGGTAATGGTATATATTTCTAAATAGTATTATGGTAAATTTGATTTTGGGTAGTATGTTTCACATCACTTGTTTTGATCTTACATTGGAGAGTCTTCACTCTAATCTTCAGTCTTACAACATTTTGTGGAGGGCAAAGACCTGTGGACGAGAGAGATTTCAGTCTTTGCCTGGAATGCTATTGTCCTCACTGGGCCAAATCTATAACTGTCACCGGGTTTGAGCCTGAAGTCAGCACTAGGATTCCTGGTTATATAATCACAATATTTTACAACACAGAAGGCGGCCATTTGGCCCATCGTGCCTGGACCTGCTCTCTGAAAGACCTATCCACTCAGTCCTCTTCCTTTGATCTTTTCCCCATACCCATTCAGAATTTTTTTTTCATTTTATGTTTACATTGAAGGTTATATTATTCCAGAACTCAGTCATGGATAACTTTGTTATTTAAAAGGAAAATTGTCATTGGTTTAAATAACACAAACAATGTGCGTAAGTTCAATTTGGCAGATAATTAAAATTACGTTGACTAGACTACGTTTAGCTTATAAGTGGAAAACATTCTGTAAATAGGCCAACGATGCAGTGTTGAGATGATCTGATTGGATTTGCATTAAATTGTTTTTTGGGTGGGATTTTTCAAGATTGGACATTTTGATTTCTGGATGTATGAATATTCCATTTTGTGATTTTTTTTTTAAAGTGTGTGCTGTATATTGTGTTAGTGATAGAAACATACATAGAAACATAGAAGATAGGAGCAGGAGTAGGCCATTCAGCCCCTCGAGCCTGCTCCGCCATTCAATGCGATCATGGCTGATCATCCAAATTCAGTACCCTGTCCCTGCCTTCTCCCTATATCCCTTGATCCCTTTAGCCTTAAGAAATATATCTAACTCCTTCTTGAATATATTTAATGAATTGGCCTCCACTGCCCTGTGTGGCAGAGAATTTCACAGGTTCACCACGCTCTGGGTGAAGAAATTCCTCCCCATCTCTGTCCTAAATGGCTCACCCCTTATCCTTAGACTGACCCCTGGTTCTGGACTCCCCCGCCATCGGGAACATCCTTCCTGCATCTAGTCTGCCTAGTCCTGTTAGAATTTTATAAGTTTCAATGAGATCCCCTCTCATTCTTCTAAACTCCAGCGAGTATAAGCCCAATCGACCCAACCTCTCCTCATACGTCATTCCTGCCATCCCAGGTATCAGTCTGGTGAATCTTCACTGCACTCCCTCCATGGCAAGAACATCCTTCCTCAGATAAGACGACCAAAACTGCACACAATACTCGAGGTGTGGTCTCACCAAGGCCCTGTACAACTGCAGCAAGACATCCCTTGTTCCTGTACTCAAACCCTCTCGCTATGAAGGCCAACATACCATTTGCCTTCTTAACCGCCTGTTGCACCTGCATGCTTACCTTCAGCGACTGGTGCACAAGGACACCCAGGTCTCGTTGCACTTCCCCGTCTCCCAATCTATTACCATTCAGATAATAATCTGCCTTCCTGTTTTTGCCACCAAAGTGGATAACCTCGCATTTATCCACATTATACTGCATCTGCCATGCATCTGCCCAATCACCCAACCTGTCCAAATCATACTGGAGTTTCTCGGCATCCTCCTCACAGCACACATGCCCACCCAGCTTTGTGTCGTCTGTAAACTTGGAGATTTTACATCTAGTTCCCTCGTCTAGATCATTAATATATATTGTGAATAGCTGGGGTCCTAGGACCGATCCCTGCGGTACCCCACTAGTCACTGCCTGCCACTCGGAAAAAGACCCGTTTATTCCAACTCTTTGCTTCCTGTCTGCCAACCAGTTCTCTATCCAAGTCAGTACCTTGCTCCCAATCCCATGTGCCTTAACTTTACACGCTAATCTCTTATGCGGGACCTTATCAAAAGCCTTCTGAAAGTCCAAATGCACCACATCCACTGGTTCTCCCTTATCTATTCTACCAGTTACTTCCTCAAAAAATTCCAGTAGATTAATCAAGCACGATTTACCTTTTGTAAATCCATGTTGACTTTGTCCGATCCTGTCACTGTTTTCCAAGTGCTCTGCTATTACATCTTTTATAATGGACTCTAGCATTTTCCCCACTACCGATGTCAGGCTTACCGGTCTGTAATTCCCCGTTTTCTCTCTACCACCTTTTTTGAATAGTGGGGTAACATTAGCTACCCTCCAATCCATGGGAACTGTTCCAGAGCCTATCGAATTTTGGAAGATGACCAGCAATGCATCTACTATTTCTAGGGCCACTTCCTTAAGTACCCTAGGATGTAGATTATCAGGCCCTGGGGATTATCGGCCTTCAATTCCATTAATTTCCCTAACACCATTTCCCTACAAATACTGATTTCATTCAGTTCCTCCCTCTCATTAGACCCTATGTTCCCCGACACCTCTGGGAGGTTATTTGTGTCCTCCTTTGTGAAGACAGAACCAAAGTATGTATTTAATTGGTCTGCCATTTCTTTGTTCCCCATTATAAATTCCCCTGATTCTGACTGCAAGGGACCTATGCTTGACTTCACCAATCTTTTTCTCTTCACATATTTATAGAAGCTTTTACAGTCAATTTTTATGTTCCTGGCAAGCTTACTCTCATACTCCATTTCCCCTTCTTAATTAATCCCTTTGTCCTCCTTTGCTGAATCCTAAACTGCTCCCAATCCTCAGGTTTGCTGCTTTTTCTGGCCAATTTATATGTCCACTCCTTGGATCTTATGCTATCCCTAATTTCCCTTGTTAGCCACGGTTGAGCCACCCTTTTTGTTTTATTTTTATGCCAAACAGGGATGAACAAATTCTGTGATGGACTCTACAGGAAAGGTAAATAATGGAAGCAAGGGAATGGTGGCAATGCTGTGTGAGACAGAATTGTTGTCGAGGGATTGAGTCTCCAGAAGATTCACAACTGAACAGGCCTGATTCAATATAAGAATTAGGAGCAGGAGTAGGCCATACGGCCCCTCGAGCCTACTCCGCCATTCAATAAGATCATGGCTGATCTTCGACCTCAACTCCACTTTCCTGCTTGGTCTCCATATCCCTTGATTCCCCTAGAGTCCAAAAATCTATCTAACTCAGCCTTGAATATACTCAGTGACTCCGCATTCACAGCCCTTTGGGATAGAGAATTCCAAAGATTCACAACCCTCCGAGTGAAGAAATTGCTCCTCATCTTGGTCTTCAGTGGCCTATCCCTTATTCTGAGACTATGCCTCCTAGTTCTAGACTCTCCAGCCAGGGGATACAACCTCTCAGCATCTACCCTGTCAATTCCCCTTCAGAATCTTGTATGTTTCAATGAGATCACCTCTCATTCTTCTAAACCCCAGCGAGTATAGGCCCAATCTACTCAATTGGGATTGACTATTGAAGAAAGATCAGCTTTAGCAAAATAGCTCCTGAGTTCTAGCAGTTTGCATAAAATGTGAGATGTATAAGTGGGGGAGGGGAGTGGCGCAACAAATAAAGTAACACAAAATACCAGAGTTCCATTAACACTATTTTTGTGAAAATAACGCTGATGATCTTGGATAAAGAAAACTCAAATAATAGGTCAGAATGATCACATCAAACATTGTAACCTTAAAAGAATATATTAAGTGCAGACTGTGGTTACGTGTTTTTCTTGCTGAATATAGTTATGAAGTATTCTTGTATTTCCAGGCACTGGATATGCTCTTGGAGAGGATGAAGGCCTCAAACTTTGATTTTTCTAAATTGAAATCCTTGTCCGGCACTGGCCAAGTAAGTGATGTTAATTTGTTTCATTAGGAATTGAGAAAAGAAATCACATTTTTGTGTTTCCTGTGAAGGCTGATTGCAATCTCATGTCGCTTTCCTTCACAGCAACATGGTAGTGTTTATTGGAAAGAGGGAGCCAATCAGACCTTGAAAAACATGCCAGATGATCGTTCTCTGCATCAGATATTGGAGGTGAGGGTTGGAGGAATTTTGCTTGCAATAGGAATAGAAAGGTTTACAAGATACAATCCTGTTTTAGATTTTACATTGACCTGCAGAGCCAGGTTAATAGGACCACAGGCTTGTATTTAACATTCTGCTTTATCAAAGTGATGGCCTGAATTAGAATGATAGCAAAATACTGCGGATGCTGGAAATCCGAAATAACAACAGAAAATGCTGGAAAAACTCAGCAGGCCAGGCAACATCCGTGGAGAGAAAATAGAGTCAACGTTTCGAATCAAACCCTTTGTCTGAATTAGAATGTTCCTTTTCACCGATGGGAGCTGTGCCTTGAAGCAGACGGATGAATTTCTTTTCCTCTGTTCGTGCCTGGGATGTGGGCATCACTGGCAAGGCCAGCATTTATTGCCCATCCCTAGTTGCCCTTGAGAAGGTGGTGGTGAGCCGCCTTCTTGGACCGCTGCAGCCCGTGTGGTGAAGGTACTCCCACAGTGCTGCTAGGGAGGGAGTTCCAGGATATTGACTCACTCACTCACTCTTTGTCTTATGTAAATTAGTACATGTATTCTCAGTCCAATTCTACAGAACTTCCCTGAAATGTCATGCTAACATCTGGAGCCGGGGACTACTGGAACCAAGCTGTTTAGTAAGGAGCTCCCTTGAAGCCAGGGAAAGAAGTAGAGCCATATTCCTTTTTCACTAAGATTGTTTTGCAGTGCGGTGATGTTTTTCAGCAAGAATTGAATAGTCAGGTCATGTTTGGAAAATCTTTTCTCTTGTATAGTTTTTTTTCCCCTTGATTGAGGCTGCCCTGTAAAAGTTAGGGTTGAGCAGTAGGGTTGTGTCTAACCACATATCCCAATTTGGGAACGGTTGATGAAGCCACTTGTTGCAAAGTGAGAAATATTCCATTCTATTCCACATGACTGCATTCTTCACCATGTCTCTTGTGTGCATATTTGCCAATAGGCAGGGGTGCATAGACACACTCAAATACACGGCAGTGTTCAGTCCTGTTTATGATTGCTGTTGATCTATTCAAGATTTTTTTTAAACTAATTTTATTGATGATGTAGATCTCTCGATGGTTGAACTGGTTAAGGTAGTGGTCATGGATCCACACGAACCTGGATGATTGTAGATTTAGTTCTCTGTCTGAGTTAACTGAGTTCGGCTGGCTGGATGCTACAATTAGCCTCAAGCCTATGTTTTATGGAGGGTAGTAGGTTCATAGAAACATAGAAGATAGGAGCAGGAGTAGGCCATTTGGCCCCTCGAGCCTGCTCCGCCATTCAATGAGATCATGGCTGATCATCTAAATTCAGTACCCTGTTCCTGCCTTCTCTCCATATCCCTTGATCCCTTTAGCCTTAAGAAATATATCCAACTCCTTCTTGAATATATTTAATGAATTAGCCTCTACTGCCTTCTGTGGTAGAGAATTCCACAGGTTCACCACTCTCTGGGTGAAGAAATTCCTCCTCATCTTTGTCCTAAATGGCTTACCCCTTATCCTTAGACTGGACTCCCTGACCATCAGGAACATCCTTCCTGCATCTAGTCTGTCTAGTCCTGTTAGAATTTTATAAGTTTCAATGAGATCCCCTCATTCTTCTAAACTCCAGCGAGTATAAGCCCAATCGACCCAAATCCTCCCTCAATCCTCCCCACCCCGTGGAATGTCTTGCTATATCCTGGGCTTATACATGAAGACGGTGACCAGTGCCTATGGAATTGTATTGAGCTAATGCTTTCAGAGTGTAGGAGGGAGCAGGAGAAAATCGACAGAAAAAAGGGTTAAATTAATTATGATTCAGTAACTAGACATTAAAAAAATTATTGGCAAGTCTGAAAAGGTATTTAACTCGAGCGTTATTCAAAGAATTCACATTTTTCCCTCCTTCTCTCTTTAGTCTAGTTTCACTGTGAAAGAATCTCCTATCTGGATGGACTCCAGTACCACTGAAGAATGCCAGCAACTAGAAAAGTCTGTTGGAGGGCCACAGAAACTTGCTGACATCACTGGATCGCGTGCCTACGAGGTTTGTTTATAGTCCACATCTTGCAAGTGAAAATTGACCACCTCAGCAAAAGCATTGAGCTGTGCTGTAGTCTCCAACTACTGAAGAAGTGGGAGGATGCCCTGACCGACAATACATAACTATTTGCTAGACATGATATTTACTGAAAATTACTTTGAGGACATGAGGTGGGTTTGTATGTTTTTTTGGAACAAATTGTGATGGAAAGTCTGGCAATTTCTTACAGCCTGGAATCTAAAAGTACGAGTGAGGCACAGTTCAGTTTGGCGTCAGAAGGCCTTCAACTCAGTCGGATATTCTAAAATATTAATATTCTTCACATTAGGCAAACTACACACAAACCGCACCAAATTTATTTTTCTTGAGGATGTGCAGGTTAGGTTGATTGGCTATGATAAATTGACCCTTAGTGTTAGGGGGATTAAATACGTGGGGTTACGGGGATCGGGTGGGATATGTGTCGGTGCAGGCTCGATGGGCCGAAATGGCCTCTATCTGCACTGTGGGGTTTCTGTGATTCTGTGAGGAGAAAGTCTGCATTAATGCCAGGGAGATTTAAAAGAAAAAATCTGCCTCCTTTTACTTTGTGCCTGGCACTTTGTTCAGCAGCTGCGCCTTGATTATCGACAGTGAAAACACTGGGTTGACAAATAGCTTTGGAACCAGAACACTACAGTGGAATATGGTAAAGATGTATTACAAAGAGCCTGTACTAATTAAATATACAGTTCTATTTTAAAAGCTACGTGCTGCAAAGCATTACTTGCTGCAAGCTATTTTAACTACTTTATAGCCCAGTTTAAGTAGGTGCGATGCAGTTTAATTGCAACAAGCACAAAAACTCCAGAATAACTAGGGAGTGAAGTCACTGATGGAATGGTGCATTCAGTTCTGACCAGCTGTGCAAGATCTCCGGAAGGAGATGTTCCTTCATTAGTTAGACTTCACACCACTTGCAGTATAACCAGCTATGCAAAGCTGAATTTAAAAGTTATTTTGGAGTCTGGTCACATTTAAACTTTTTAGGGTTAATAAAGGTTGGATCTTGCGAACATACACAAAGTAATCAGCTACTGGCCATTAAAGATTTAAAATTAGAATTGTGTTCAATTGGACTTTGCTTCCCTTCACTTGCCTGAAATGCAAATGAATACTTGAACTAGGTTTGTTTTAGGACAGTTTTTAAACATTTATATGTTTTACACCTCACAGCGTTTCACAGGAAACCAAATTGCAAAGATCAACAAGAAGAACCCTGAAGAATACAAGAAAACTGAGGTAGACTGTAAGAAATGTTGTAAAACAGAGTAATGGCTATTTAATACTGATGGAATGCACTCGGTTTGATGATTGTTTGTGGCCACTGAGCACAATATTCCTCGGATCTGAGGGTGCTATGATATAGGCCTAGAAATTGAGTTTTGGCGCTGCCAGGGCTTTAGCGCCGGAAGTTAGTGCCGGAGCTAAGTCGCGCTGGTCGGGCCCAAAATTCACTGGTTCTGCGCCCAAACGGCTGCCGGCGCTGCTGAAAGCTGTTAGCGCCTGAAAACTGGCGCTATGCGCTGAATTTCGGCGCTATTCCGGCGCTGCGGCGCCCGCTGCGGTGCGGCAGGTTCGGGAAGTGCAGGCCTCCTCCTTCCCTTAAGGAGGAGCTGCCTGCACCCGGCCGCGGCCCGCGATAATCTTATTAAAAATGAGCCCGGCACCTCGGACAAGTGCCGGGCTTGCTTCTGTTCCGGGGGTGGCGGGGGGGGGGGGGGGAAGTCCGGGGAGGGAGCTGCGGCCAGGCGGGCGGCGGGAAAGCGGCCGGCTGCCGCGGGGCCTTTAATGCGCCGGCGCAAACTTGTGCAAGGCACCTCTGCCAGAACGTTGCTTGCGGCTGCCACGGGCGAGGCGGCCGCAAGTCAATTTCGGCGCTGGGGCCCGTCACCACGGCAACCGGGACGCTGCGCACACCGATGACGTCATCGGTGCCGGCGCAGCGCTACCGGTCTACCGCGGCGGAAGGGTCCCAGGCAATTTAGGCGCCGGCGCCAATTGCAGCGCCGCAAAATCGGCGCTAAGGGCACTGAATTTCTAGGCCATAGTGTTTAGACACAGTGTTGTAGTTTTGCACTTTGTAGTATATGACTTCTGCCATTAGTGACTGTTATAAAGCTGTGTAACTGCTCAGCTGGCAGTGTCAGCTGTGGCTCAGTTGATAGCATTCTCGCCTCTGAATCAGAAGGTTATTGGTTCAAATCCCACCCTAGAGACATCAGCAAAAAAATCTAGGTCAACACTGAGTGAGTGCTGCACTGTCGGAGGTGACATCTTTCAGACGTTAAACTAAGGTCCCATCTTCCCCCTCAAGTGGACGTAAAAGATCCCATGGCACTATTTTGAAAGGGAGGAGTTTTCCCCGGCAGTGTTCCCTTTAATTTTTTCGGGGTGCATGGCCCCCTTAAGGGGCTGCACAGCCCATTCAAAATACTGCGCCTGCACGTTTTTTCCTATTTAAAAGCTGGTGAGCCGGCTGCGGGGGGTGGGGTGGGGTGGGGTGGGGGAAGCAACTTAAAGGGAACGTTGCTCCCCCGGTGTCTTGGCCAATATTTATCCCATAACCAACATCACTAAAACAGTTTATCTGGTTATTATCACATTGCTATTTGTAGGAGTGCAGATTGAGTGCCACGTGTCTACAATACAATAGTGACTACACTTCAAAAGTACTTTATTGGCTGTAAAGTGCTTTGGGACATCGAGGTCGTGAAAGGTGCTTTCTTTGGTTTCTGCCACAGGAAAGAAAAAAATCACTGAAAACATTCTAGTTTGTGACTCCTCTTCCATTAAAAGAAAGAAAGACTTGCATTTATATAGTGTCTCCCACAACCCCAGGATGTCCCAAAAACTGTTCAAATTTCATGTCATTACACCTATCTTAATGAAAAGCTCTGAAACTTTCACTGCTGACTTGGAGCATTTCTGTTAGCTGTGCCTCTCGTCTGGCTTCTATTGAAGGCAACTGTTAATGGTAGCACACCATACCATGGCCACAGATCAAAAGAAGGTACCAGCATTGGGTGGCTTGCCATATCTGACTGCTCACATTCCAGCGGCAGAATGCTGTACAGCAAGACGAATTATATAGTGTCAGGCTGCAATACAATTGGTATTTCCGCACACTTAGGGCTCGATTTTAACTGAGCCGTGCGGGGGGTTAAAATCGCTAAAACTGGCGGGCAGGACCCCCCCCCCCGGCCTGGTTCCGACCCCGAGCCATTTTAACCCAGGCATGTCTGATGGTCCCGAATCAGTCCCGCCTCCAACAGGCGGGACTGGTCTTTAAGGCCCTTAATCTTAGACTGGGTATTATGTAATGAGAAAGGATTAATTAGCAATCTTCTTGTGCGAGGCCCCTTGGGTCGGAGCAAGCATAATATGATAGAATTCTTCATTAAGATGGAGAATGAAGTAGTTGACTCAGAGACTAGGGTCCTGAATTTAAATAAAGGAAACTACGATGGTATGAAGCGCGAGTTGGGTAGGATTGATTGGGGAATGTCACTCAAAGGGTTGACGGTGGATAGGCAATGGCAAACATTCAAAGATCGCATGGATGAACTACAGAATTTGTTCATCCCAGTTTGGCTAACGAGGGAAATTAGGGATAGCAGAAAAAGCAGTAAACCTGAGGATTGGGAGCTGTTTAGGATTCAACAAAGGAGGACAAAGGGATTAATTAAGAAGGGGAAAATAGAGTATGAGAGTAAGCTTTCAGGGAACATAAAAACTGACTGTAAAAGCTTTTATAGATATGTAAAGAGAAAAAGATTGATGAAGTCAAGCGTAGGACCCTTGCAGTCAGAATCAGGGGAATTTATAATGGGGAACGAAGAAATGGAAGACCAATTAAATACATACTTTGGTTCTGTCTTCACAAAGGAGGACACAAATAACCTCCCAGTGATGTCGGGGAACATAGGGTCTAATGAGAGGGAGGAACTGAATGAAATCCGTATTTGTAGGGAAATGGTGTTGGGGAAATTGATGGGATTGAAGGCCGATAAATCCCTAGGGCCTGATAATCTACATCCTAGGGTACTTAAGGAAGTGGCCCTAGAAATAGTAGATGCATTGCTGGTCATCTTCCAACATTCGATAGACTCTGGAACAGTACCCATGGATTGGAGGGTAGCTAATATTACCCCACTATTCAAAAAAGGTGGTGGAGAGAAAACGGGGAATTATAGCCTGACATCGGTAGTGGGGAAAATGCTAGAGTCCATTATAAAAGATGTAATAGCAGAGCACTTGGAAAACAGTGACAGGATTGGACAAAGTCAACATGGATTTACAAAAGGTAAACCGTGCTTGACTAATCTACTGGAATTTTTTGAGGATGTAACTGGTAAAATAGATAAGGGAGAACCAGTGGATGTGGTGTATTTGGACTTTCAGAAGGCTTTTGATAAGGTCCCGCATAAGAGATTAGCGTGTAAAGTTAAGGCACATGGGATTGGGGGCAAGGTATTGACTTGGATAGAGAACTGGTTGGCAGGCAGAAAGCAAAGAGTTGGAATAAATGGGTCTTTTTCCGAGTGGCAGGCAGTGACTAGTGGGGTACCGTAGGGATCGGTCCTCGGACCCCAGCTATTCACAGTATAAATTAATGATGTAGACGAGGGAACTAGATGTAATATCTCCAAGTTTGCAGACGACACAAAGCTGGGTGGGCGTGTGTACTGTGAGGAGGATGCCGAGAAACTCCAGTATGATTTGGACAGGTTGGGTGATTGGACAGAAGCATGGCAGATGCAATATAACGTGGATAAATGCGAGGTTATCCACTTTGGTGTCAAAAACAGGAAGGCAGATTATTATTTGAATGGCAATAGATTGGGAGAAGGGGACGTGCAACGAGACCTGGGTGTCCTTGTGCACCAGTCGCTGAAGGTAAGCATGCAGGTGCAGCAGGCGGTTAAGAAAGCAAATGGTATGTTGGCCTTCGTAGCGAGAGGATTTGAGTACAGGAACAAGGATGTCTTGCTGATGAGGGGTAAGCCATTTAGGACAGAGATGAGGAATTTCTTCACCCAGAGAGTGGTGAACCTGTGGAATTCTCTACCACAGAAGGCAGTAGAGGCCAATTCATTAAATATATTCAAGAAGGAGTTAGATATATTTCTTAAGGCTAAAGGGATCAAGGGATATAGGGAGAAAGCAGGGACAGGGTACTGAATTCGGATGATCAGCCATGATCTCATTGAATGGCAGAGCAGGCTCGAGGGGCCGAACGGCCTACTCCTCCTATCTTCTATGTTTCTATGTAATCAGCAATAATTGGCCTTTATAATGCCATTTTAACAGGCCCTTGCATTTTTAACCCTTTTCCCACGTAAAACACGCCTGGTGGGGATCACGCCTGTGAAACCTGGCGTGAGCACTATTGGCTTGCTGACTATCAGCTGCAGGTCAACCAGTAAAGAGGAGATTTGATCAGTCATCATTTGCAGGTGGCAGGACTTTGTTGTTTCAGGCCTCGGGCAACTTTTACCAGGCTTAACCACACCTGTGGAAGGTTGGAGCCTCACACACATCTCCAGTGTGAACTCCTGGGAAACCCCTCTCGCCACCCTCACTCAGTGCTTCCTCAGCGGAGGCGTATGCCAGAAGCATGGGAACTGTTTTTCTCCTTCCCTTCTTGGCATTAGAGGAGCTCGAGCACCAGGCGCGGCAGCAGCAGAACCAGGAACAACAGCAGCAGCAGCCGGAGTGCCAGGCTGCTGCTCACCCACCTGAGGCAGCACAGGCCAGAAGGGGCCAGCGCATGGAAGCCAGTCGGCGCAGGAGATACCCCCCAAACTGGGTCTACAGACACAGGGTCAGCTACCTGAACATGACTGAGCAGCAGTGCCAAAGGCGGCTCCGACTTTCGCGACAGGTAGTGACTGACATCTGCGGAATGATACAGCAAGACCTGCTGCCCAGAGGACCAGGTGGACACTCCTTACCAGTGGCCATCAAAGTCACCACCGTACTCAACTTTATTGCCTCAGGCTCATTCCAGGGATCATCAGTGGCACCTCCCAGGCAGCCGCACACACTTGCATCACGCAGGTAACCGATGCCCTCTTTGCCCTCGTGCACAATCACATCCATTTCACCAGGGATCGCGCAAATGTGATGGCGCGAGCAGTTGGATTAGCTAATCTGGCAGACTTTCCAAGGGTGCAGGGCGTCATTGACTGCACACATGTGGCCCTTAGGGCACCCCAATCGCAATCCAGGTATTTTTGTGAACTGCAAAGGCTTCCACTCCCTTAACGTTCAGCTGGTGTGTAACCACAAGAAGGAGATTTTGCATGTTTGTGCCAAGTACCCTGGCAGTTGCCATGACTCCTTCATACTGCGCCAGTCGAGTGTGCCTCTGCTATTCAGGCTGCCAGACCAACTTCACGGATGGCTACTTGGAGACGAGGGCTATCCCCTGAGGACTTGGCTAATGACGCTGTTGAGGAGGCCAGCCAATGAAGCTGAGGAGCGCTACAACTCCAGCCACATTTCCACCAGATCCATAATCGAGCAAACCATCGGCTTGCTGAAGATGCGCTTCAGATGCCTGGATAGATCAGATGGAGCCCTACAGTACTCAGCAGCCAGGGTCTCCAGAATCGTCGTGGTTTGCTGTGCACTCCACAACATGGCACAGCGTCGTGGCTTGCAGTTTCCTGAGGACCAAGTGGCTCCTCACATACGCTCCTCAGATGATGATGATGATGAGGAGGAGGGCGAATACGAGCATCCTGCTGTAGGGGGTGGGGTGTGGCGCGTGCGCCCAGTCAGTTATGCCCCTGACTGCCTGTGAGCGGTTCGAATTGCTCCCACGCCCCTGGGTTCTAGACACCGGACTTAGGTACAGGCGGCGATACAGAAAAATTGAGTAGACAAGTGGTTTGGTGTAAGAAAACCAAGATTTTATTAAAACAGAGTAAAACATAGTCTTATGAGAAGCTACTGGTAGAAAATACAGGCAAATACAATAATTACACTTATATGGGAATGGGGAACACACGGCACATCGAGGGAAAAACAACTACATTAACAATCCCCTTATCCTTATCCCACCCCCCTATACCTAACTAGATTAAGCTGTGAGGGGCCAGGAATTCATGCTCACCAATCCAAAGCCTGTTGCTTTAACAGTTGCGAGTTTTGAGGTCTGGTCCTGCTGTCCTTTGGGGTACCCCGTCGCCATGTGGTCTCAGGGCACGGTGCTGGAGCTGTTGCTGCGACACACCTTCCCTCTCCTCATCTACTGTCGTCGTCTCGTCGCGATGGGTTCTCTTCATCTCCCTCGGGCGGTCGTCGGCGGTAACGTTGCGGTTGTGGGGCGGTTGGCGGTTTTACTGCTGGTTTGATTTTACTACCCAAGCGTTAAACGCCAGCATATTCGTCGTGGGCGTGGACACTCGCGTTTAATGCCAGCTTATTCGCAGTGTTTAATAGCCAACTTATTCTCACTGTCCATACATACACTGCTAAATTTTTCCCCAAACGCCAGCTTATAACTAGGCGTTTGGCTTTTACCAATGCGTCTTTTGCTGCCCTTCTCTGCTCTTGTTGGGTTTTACCTTCTTCGTCTCACCTTGTCTCGTCTCGTTTCGTGGCCCGTGTGTCCTGTATGACTTTGGACTCGGGTCTCGTCCCCTCACGCGATTGGTATGGATGTCCTTGGTTGTAAAAATAATGCGGGGAGCGAGAAGAGAACCCGCCACGAGGCCAGGGCACGAGTACGAGCGGCAGTAGCCCAAGACCAAACGAGAGGTCAGAGTCGAGAGCAGAGCGATTGCTACTGAGGGCCTACAATTATACCCGTTTCTTCAACTCCTTATCTGCGTGCCAAATCAGATCAGTCCATTGTTTAACTTTTGGCGGGCTGTTTTAAAATGATTATACCAATCTAAGTTAACTGGCTTTAGATGGCCGTTTATCGCACCTGATGGCCCCAATGTCTGGGTTGTATTGCCATTAATGCATTTTAATCGGCCTGTCCAGCCTTGGCGGCTCCCTTGAGCTGTTTCCGATTATTTATGCGGACAAACTGATGGCCTTATGCTTAGGCCTAACTGGGCTTGATCTGTTTTGATCTGACACAATGCATATTCAGTGTTTGCCTAGCTGTCTGGTTTTCTCAAACACAAAGTCCTTTCCACAGAAATGCATTTTAGGTTTCGATTTCCCAAAGCTGCCTGTTTGTGCTACAGAGTCCAAGCTTTTGAAATCGTACAAGCTTTTGGTCACAAGGTGCGGACGCCATCTTCTTGGGTACCCTTTTAAAATTGTCCATACAGGGTCCCTTTTATTAATAACCTTGGGGGAATGTGGGAATTTTGAGAACCTTACACTGCAGAGGCCCATCAACCAGCGGCAGCATTACGCGAAAACATTGCTGGCCGGGATGCAAGGAACGCACTCATCTGGCCAGATTTGCTTAGCCTAGTAAATCAAACTCTTTTGCCTCGCAGCTTCTTTCCTGAGCATCGACAATGGCCAAACCCTGCGGATTCCTAGCTATTTGACCAGCATCCTGACAACTGCAAGTAATCCTAAGCCCTCAATGTGAAAGCCCCATTCGCGAAATGACACACGCCAGAACTGCAACAGTTGCCATCAGAATTTTTATGCACAAGAACCAACTGATGGCATTTTTCCAATATACACAACATTTCACCCAAGTGACTACCCTTGTGACTACTTGTGCTTTATTTTCCTCTTACGCGTGCTCCTACGTAGTGGTTCCCCTGTGGCTTCAGCAGATGTGGAGGCCCCTTGCTCACTTTCCTGCTGCTCCTGTCTCGACACCTTTGGCAGGCGTCCTCTGGGGTGGCAAGCTTGTGAGGGCTCGTCAGCAGTCTGCTGCTCCTGCGGCTGTGCAGGGGCTGAGACGTCTATCTCACTTGGGTGTGGACTCTGGCGGGACTCTGACCAAGGGCTCTGCAGTGGCATGGAAGTGTGAGCGCTTGGAGAGGAACCCCACTTCCTTGAGGCCTGCCACCAACCTCCCCCTCATGGGTCAGGTCCCCCTCCGCGTCTGCAAGTGGCTTGAGAGCATCTTGCTGCACGTCAGGGGGGCCATGGGGACCCGTATCTGCAATGGCAGTCCTACTCCGAAGGACTTCCATGAAGGTCTGGTTTCTCTGTTCAGTAGATGCCCATCGCTCCTCAAGAAATGTCATTCTATTCTGAGCACTCACCATGTTTTCCATACCCTGGCGACTAACCTCCTCCATGGCCGTAGCCCTCCTCTCCTCTACCGTAGCCAGCCTTACCACGGAGGCAACAATCATTTCCACGTAGGTAGCCATTCTTTCCGTGTTGATGCGTTCATGCGCCACTGACTCCACAAAGGCTCTGCTCATGTTCGCTATGGACTCCTCCATTCGCTCCACACTCGCAGCGACCCTGGAGACAAAACCTGCCAGAGACTCCTGCATCTGTGCATGGAGTTCCATCACCTCTGATCTTAGGGATGGACCCAGAGGCAGAGGGTCGACATGCAGCTGAGCCGAGCTGGCAGAGTCCTGCGCCCTCCGACGAAGATTCTCCACTGCTGTCCCTGCCTCCACAATCTGCTGATGCTCACTTGTGAGCTGTGATACACCAAGTGACAACACTACTCTATGTCCCGAATGTCCCACCGAGGTGAGAGTCTCTGCGCTGGTGCTGGGTGCGCTTATTTCTGCTGACGCTGCGTCCTCAGAGGTTGCAGATTCCTCTGAGGAGTCTGGCATCTCAGGCTCTTCCTCCTGCACAGTGGGGACGGGGGCTCTCGATGGTCCTGTGGGGGAGTCAAGGAAAAAGTTAGAGATGTGATGCCAAGGTTACATGCACATTGCATTTTGCAGATGATCATAAGTCCATATGATGTAGCTTCAGAATCATTATCAGCGACTCATGCAATGTTAATGAGAGAGATGGAAAACTATTCTGTCACCAGCTTGCGGGGATGCACCTGTCTGTCCTTCCCCAACTTCCGCATCTGCACCAGCCCCGACAATCTCCAGGACGGCTTCCTCCCAGGGGGTGAGCTGGGCTAATGAGGCTGGCCCTCCTCCTGTCCTGGCTCGCGCTTTCCTGTTGTGAGCTCTCTTCTGCAATCAAGGAGACAAGTGGAGGTTGAGTGAGAATGAAGGAGTGAGTGTAGAGATTGCATAGCATAGATACTTAGAAGGAGACAAAGATGGAGTGAGGTTGCAAGACCAAGGGCCCTCCCTGTGTGTTGTCAGTTGTGTTCAAAGCATCAGAGTGAGAGGGAGTGTGAGGGCTGCATGGTCGAATAGGTGAATGTGAGCATAGAGAGAGAGGGAATGGCTAAGGGTGCATGGATGTGAGTGTCAAGTGGGATGTGGAGGAAGATTGCTAAAGCTGAGTGCTGGTGAGGAAAGGCAATGGGGATCAGATTGAGGGTGATGGAAACTTCATACTTACTTTTCCAGTGTGATGAAGGTCATGGAATCTTTTCCTGCACTGCATCCAGGTGTGCCGTGTGAACCCCAAGGAGTTGACTTCCCCAGCCACCTGTAGCCACACAGCCTTGGTCTGACTGGGAGGCCTCTTCCTCCCTGAAGAAGGGAACAGGACCTCCCTGTGGGCCCTAGCACCATCCAGCAATGCCTGCAGTGATGCCTCATCAAATTTAGGCGCAGTTCCTGCCCTCCCACTGGCCATTGTTCCTGCAGGCTCCTGTGCCATCATAAGGGGAAAGCTTGGAAGCCTGCAGAGGAAGCAAGGCTTGCTGTGGACCTTAAATGCAGCAGCAATGATGACGTCATCGGAGGGGACTTGCAGTCATGAAAAACCCATTTGCAAAGGCTTCCCACATGTTGGAAATCAATTGGCCAATTGAGTTATAATTGCATCAATCTCACAAGTCTTAATCTAAATGTACACTCTCGGGAGCCGCAAGCCTACATTTCGTTGTACTGCACTTGTGCACTAACAATGACAATAAAAGTTGATTTTGATTTTGATTTTTTTTTTGACATCCATTTAGATTCGTGTGGGAATCCCGAAATTCGGGGAACCCGACAATTGCCCGCACCTGAGTTAAAATCGACCCCTTATTGTTCCAGTACAATATGTTGTATATAGCTTTGCATTAGATCTTTGCTTTATGCCCTGTTTGAGAGCTAGTCTCATAGCCTGTGATGGTGAGATAGAGTCTGTTTTGTGGGGCAGTACCGAATTGTGTTAACTTGCAACACTATCGAGAAAAATTACTGTGGCATTTCTTGCTTCTGAGATTATTTATTGGTGTGAGAATATAGTGTGCTACTTAAACTCCTCTCCTAGTGGCAGCACAGTACCACCTACGCTGCTTTGAGGGAGACTGCGAATGATCAGATTCTTTTATATCGTTGTGCTAATACTTTTCCAGCAGCTAGAAGCTTTGCCCCTAACAATGTTATTTTGGAGGTGATCTACTGGGGGTGCTACATAAGTATTCTCGGGTTCTATCCACACGCGTACACAAAAAAAATGGTCAAATGTATTTTTAAAAATTAGTTCGTGGGATGTAGGCGTTGCTGGCAAGGCCAGCATTTATTGCCCATCCCTAATTGCCCTAATTGTGGTGAGCCGCCGCCTTGAACCGCTGCACACTCTTTCATTGAGAGGATGGTCTTGCTGTCTGACCTTTTGCAAAGAGTGATCTTGAGCCAATTACTAAGGGGTAACACTACAGTACCTCAGGTTTGTTTTAAAATTAATTATTTCTCCCATCACTCCCCGTGTTGAAGTGTCTAGTCTCTTATCAACATCTACTCCTTTTGACATGGTTGCGCTCTGGGGAGAAGTGTGCACACCAACCTGTTTCTTACCATCTGGCGCAGCATGATTTATTCAATGAAATTATTTATGTTCGTAGAAACTACGTTTTTTGTACGGCTCTTAGCTTAGTTAGTAAATGCACTGCCCAGTGTGGGTTTGATCCCTGGTCTGTGCCAAATTAGCCGAGTGCAGCTGAGACAACAGTCAGGATGCTACAATTAGCCTCGGTCTCTGGGCCAGGCAGGAAAGATGTACGTGTAGATTTTGGGTGAGGGTAGGATTGGGCTTGAGTTTGATGCCCCATGGCCAAATAAGTTGATGACATCCATTAGTCTCACGTGGGAAGAACAGCTGCTTGGGTCCCCAAGGGCTGAGGAACCAGACTGCAAGCAGTGCCTTTAGAAAAGGAGAAGGAATTCTAGTATTGTGAAGTAATCATTGGAATTTGGAGTTTTGTGGTTTGTAATGATATCGGCCCAGAAATTCGGGTCGGGGGCTTCCCGCGGGTACAAGCCCCCGACCTGCACTTACCTAGCGCGCCGGCCGTAGTGCTGTGGGCCCCCGTGGAATTCCGATCCTGGGCCTCCTCCAACTGCTGGCGCGCAGTGCTTGCGTATCCCAGGGACGCAGTTAGTTCGATGCATCCCATGGGATCACGTGGGCCATGGAGAGCCAATCGGAGCAGGGAATGCTTCATTCATAAGTTTGACAGGAAGAGCTGTCAAAACTTATAAATACTACGGGCCCCAAAACATCACTAAATCTTCAAATAAATTTTAAAAATCACATTTTTAAAATAAACTATAAATTACATGAAATAACTATTTTAAACAATAATTTAAATTTTTGAAAAAAATAATTTTATTTTCTAACGGGGCTAAAAATAAACTTACCTTTCTTTAAAGTATTTAAAAATAATAAACCTGTGGAAAAAATGTTTTAATTTTAATTAATTCACCACTTACCTTGTAAAAAGCAGGCCTTGTGACTGCTTTTTAAACATGTAACTTCTGGAGACTTACCCTCCCGGAAAAACCTGCAAAAAAAACGTAAGTTCGATGCGCACGCGCAGCCTCTCCCGTGCACGTGTTCGAACTCTGAACCCCTTCCTTGAAGGGAACGGAAGTGCCGGTTTCCTGCGCATGCGCAGTGCATGCAGGAAACCGGCACTTCCATTGGGCCTACGGGTGAGTACCCCGTGCGTACTCACCCGTGGAGACCCGAAGTTCTGGGCCAATACCAGTGTTTGGATTAAGTGTGACTGGTAATGGCTTAGTGCTGACATTCTGATCCTAATGACCTTGCTATTTGTTTCATTCTCTGTATCCTATCCTTTTTCTTGGGTATTGCTGCTTTCCAGTTTCTTGTTGTATTACAGAGTAAATGAAAATCTAGCACTGAAGAAAGAGAAGGCAAAAGAGCTTGCTGTGCATCAAAATCTTCCAGTATCACATACAGGAAACTTTGTTATATCCGGCACCGACGGGACCGAGCTGTTGCCGATCTATCAAAACTGCCGGACATACAAAGTTAATGTTGAAGCATACGGAGGTTTTCATCTCCGTATCTGACAACAAACACTGTTGCTTAGCAACAGCTTGTAAACAGTCGGCCCGTACCTTGGAAGCGTCTCTGTAGCTTAGCAACAGCTTCAGAGAGACTTTCCAGAACCCGACTGTTGAAAACAAAGCCACGAGAAGAAAAAAAACCGAACAAAACGGCTCCTGATTTCTGCCGGTAGATCAAGGTTTCCGGACATACAACCTCTGGATAAACCAAAGTTTCCTGTAGTAACGACCTGAAAGTAGACAGAGAATTGCAACACATTTATTGTTCATCTGTCCTTTCCTCTACCATTTGCAGTGTAGTGTTTCTCAGTCCAGGAATTGAGCTTTTATAGAGAAAAATAATGCTTTAATGAAACTGCTCTTATCAGGAATGTGCTTTTCTACTGTTAGTGATGATCTTGATACATTGGTGGTGGATTTTGCATGAAGTGGAACTGAAGGCTAAAACCTATTTGTGGCCAATCTCATTTTCTGTTCAGGTCCTTTACTCTTTTAAAAGGATTTGAGTTGTTATGCATGATCAGTGAGTTTGTAAAGGTTTTTCAGTACTTGCTTTTTTCCTCATATAAAAGGTGGCTCATCCAGGGTGGCACCAGTGTATTTTCTGCTGAGAGACATTCTGTGACTAGCATTCATGTGCAAACTTACATTATGGTCTTTACAGACTGAGAAGGATCTCTGTGCCTGTTTGGGACTTTGGCAGACTCATTTAAGGAGGTATTTTCCTGTCAGCTGAAAATGCCAAGAGACTGTGATTGTTCAACACTTGATTGGGCAACCGGAACACTCGCCTAGTATTTTCCTCCACCTGGAAACATCAAAGGAATCAGTTGAGTCAGGAACCCATACATCAAGCCAACCCCTTGACATTCAACGGCATTGCCATCGCCGAATCCCCCACCATCAACATCCTTTGGGGGGGGGGGGGGGTCACCATTAACCAGAAGCTTAACTGGACCAGCCACATAAATACTGTGGCAATAAGAGCAGGTCAGAGGCTAGGTATTCTGCTGTGAGTGTCTCACCTCCTGACACCCCAAAGCCTTTCCGCCATCTACAAGGCACAAGTAAGGAGTGTGATGGAATACTCTCCACTTGCCTGGATGAGTGCAGCTCCAACAACAGTCAAGAAGCTCAACACCATCCAGGACAAAGCAGCCCGCTTGATTGGCACCCCATCCACCACCTTAAACATTCACTTCCTCTACCACCGGTGCACCATGGCTGCAGTGTGTACCATCTACAAGATGCACTGCAGCAACTCGCCAAGGCTCCTTCGGCAGCACCTCCCAAATCTGCGACCTCTTCCACCTAGAAGGACAAGGGCAGCAGGCGCATGGGAACACCACCACCTCCAAGTTCCCCTCCAAGTCGCACACCATCCTGACTTGGAAATATATCGCCGTTCCTTCATCGTCGCTGGGTCAAAATCCTGGAACTCCCTCCCTAACAGCACTGTGGGAGCACCTTCACCACAAGGACTGCAGCGGTTCAAGAAGGCGGCTCACC
Source organism: Somniosus microcephalus (assembly GCF_052327205.1). Taxonomy (NCBI): domain Eukaryota; kingdom Metazoa; phylum Chordata; class Chondrichthyes; order Squaliformes; family Somniosidae; genus Somniosus; species Somniosus microcephalus. Next base: position 28,966,463 of record NC_140991.1, on the reverse strand, counting down.
ACCACCTTCTCGAGGGCAATTAGGGATGGTCAATAATGCTGGCCTTGCCAGTGACTCCCACATCCCATGAATGAATTAAAAAAAAACTGCAGTTTTCAAAGGAGAAAGTATCGTTAAATTGGCAGCTAATCAAACACTGACACTGGCATTTTCCCAGATGCCACTTTCTAATTGTTGGCATTCCATACAACGTGACTTTTTTTTGAATTAGTACAGCAGGCTCTGAGGCTATTTTTCCTCCACCTATCTTATGTAAATCAGGATTTTTAATGCTGGCTGACCCGAGACAAAGCAGCAAGCATGCCTTAAGGTGTAGTGTGACCTACGAATCTATCTTCCTGCCTAACGAGAAGAATTTGCATTTATATAGCGCCGTTCACAACCTCAGGACATTCCAAAGCACTTTACAGCCAATTAAGTACTTTTGAAGAGTAGCCACGGTTGTAAAGTAGGAAACCTCCCCATCTCCCTCTCCTTTTAAGATCCTCCTTTAAAATCAACTCTTTGACTAAGGTTTTGGTCACTCGTCCTAATGTATCTGCTCCTTTGGCTTGGCGGCATTTTTTTCCCTTATGCCTCCGAAGCGTCTTGAGATTTTTTTCCTACGTTATAGGTGCTCTCTAAATGCAAGTTGTTATTTTGTACTGTTTCTGTGTGCTCTTTAAATTGTAACGCTATAATGTAGTTATTTTAAATTATTACAGTGTGGCGGTACCACTGGTTGTACCTTACATAAAGACACATAATTCCCTTTAACTTACCTGTTGGGGCCATTGCCCCTTTAAGACGCGCCCTAGCGCGCTGATGTCACGTCACGTACCACGTGATGTACGTGCGGCAGCCGTCGGCCTTCCAGGATGGCCGCCGGCACAGCCCGGCCTCGCGACTTCGGCCGCATCGGCCAGCCGATGGGAGCGACGCGATCTTCCGCTCCCGCGGCAAGCACCGGCTCAGCCTGGCCTCCCGCGCTCGCGACTTCGGCCTCAACGGCCAACGACGCGCATCACGTGACGCCCTAAGCGCGGGAAACGCGAACAACGTGATGACGTCATCACGCTCTCCACAGGACTGCGAACTCAGTCCTCGTGGAGTCCCCGCTGGGACAAGACCTATACCACGGTGCTCCTACAGTCAGCCATCTCACCTGGTAATTAGTCTGTTCCTGTAAATAAACAACTTGTTAATAGTTCGTCGAAGTCAAACTCTCTTATTTAGTGGCGATCTACACGAACCGCTACAACAGCTTAGATCTCTGTGGTGTTATTTCTTTATTGAGCTGACTGAAAATCTTTGTCAGCTCTATGTAAATTAAATTATGAAATTTGCTACTTTTGATTCTTTCCTAACATTTGCTCTCGATTTCACAGTGAGATGGCACTTTCCATAGGCAGACTGAGGCTCTTGTGATCAGCAAATTGTGGTCTTATTTGTGCGATTACCTAATTACATAAGATTTACAGCAAAGGAACAGGCCATTCGGCCCAACTCGTCCATGCTGGTGTTTATGCTCCACCCACCCTACTTCATTATCAGCAGTAACTAGATGACACCAAGCTTGAATTATAAAAGCCAGAAGGTTGTTGGAGGGAGGGAAGAAAGGAGCTTCAGTTTTGAGACATTGGGAAGGAATGGGTTGAGTGGTTAGTAAGGTTCAGGGATGAATTGCTCCAGTCACGGACTCTGAACATTTAGGGTGAGCAGATTCTCAATCTGTAAAATTGGAACCTGCTCACTCTATAGGCTCAAGTATCTTGAGAAGACCTTACAGTGTAACAGCACAGAGTCACCGGATGTGGCCCAGGACGGTCAGCATCCGAGTGAGATCAAATGGGCTGCTTTGTCCTGGATGGTGTCGAGCTTCTTGAGTGTTGTTGGAGCTGCACTCACCCAGGCAAGTGGAGAGTATTCCATCACACTCCTGACTTGTGCCTTGTAGATGGTGGAAAGGCTTTGGGGAGTCAAGAGGTGAGACACTCGCCGCAGAATACCCAGCCTCTGACCTGCTCTTGTTGCCACAGTATTTATGTGGCTAGTCCAGTTAAGTTTCTGGTCAATGGTGACCCCCAGGATGTTGATGGTGGAGGATTCGGCGATGGTAATGCCGTTGAATGTCAAGCGGCGGTGCCTAGACGCTCTTGTTCATTCATGGCTAGGCAGTGAAACCACTGAAAGCGACAACAGTATTTTAAAAAGGCTCAATAATAACAGGCTGGTATAGACCTAGTAGCAATGCTGTTTCACATTGGCTGTCATAGACCTATTCATGCTTAGCACAAACTTTTTGTTTGGAAGAAACCCTGGCAGTGTATCAGACAGCTATCTTAATACAGTGCAGCAAACAAACTGAATAGGCACAGTTATGTTAAACCCTGGAGGACGGCTTTCATTTCAGCTTCCACTGAAGTTGATCTCTGGGAACATATTTAAAACACATGAGTAGAAATGGTAATTCTGACTTCAACTTGGCTCAGGAATCTACCCCACACTTCCATCCCCATCCCCTAGTGGTGCCTGTTCCATGCAGGGTTCACTTTATCCTGTTCTTTCTGATCAATCTGTGCTCCCTTCATTGAATGTGAGCTGAGTAGATGACTTTGGCAGACTGATTTATGTGTTTTAATGATCTGTAACCACTAACATTTCTTTTTTCTCTGGTTGTAGAGAATCTCTCTGGTCAGTAGTTTTGTTGCTTCCCTATTTCTTGGTGACTATGCGGCAATTGATTATAGCGATGGTAAGTGTATTCTATTACAAATGTGTCATTTAACTTATTCCTTGTGCGCCTCTCTGACAGTAGAAATTCGTTTAAATGATCACAAACCTAAACATTTTTAGAACAGGAAAAAGCCATTTAGACAATCAAGCATGTCTCTTTTTGATTGGAATGAGTCTGCCCCTTATTGATCATTTAATGATTTACATTTTGAATCCTGGCTCAATTTGTCATAAGCAAGAGGTCAGAGTTGCTTATAACCTGACTTGCATATAACAGGGATGCTGTACCATTCTCTAAGGACTTGGGAACAGTTTGAATTTATCAGGCCACGACCAGGAATTTGCATTGATCAGGATTCCCTAGTGATTTGACCCTACGTCTCTGATTTCCGAAGACAGATGAATGTAAATTTAACGTGTGTTTCTAATTTATTGGTGGGAAGTCATTGGCAGATACAAAAAGAGAGGGAATATATTGACTTGGCTTATAGTGCTGTTTATTTTCAGTATGGAAACATTTTGTGTTGGACACAAGTAGCCATAAATTATATCAGTCAAAAAGATACTCTGTAATCCGTGTGTGCAGGAATCCTCTGTTTTATCTTGCCTGGAGAATGGGAAGTTGCTAGTTCATGACATACTATAGTCTGAAATAATTTTAAGAGGACCTAAGTGACAGCACCGCTAAATGGAATGGACTTTTCTTGGTTTTCATTGCATTTTATTCTTTGGTGCAAAAATATTACTGCATCCCTTAACGAGCAAAGTACAGAAGCTAAACGTAAAGGTAGCGTGTTTAGAATTGCTTGCAATATGAAAAACTTGCATTTGTATCTCGTCTTTCATGTGTCAGGATGTCCCAAAGGGCTTTACAGCTAATGAATTTTGAAGTGTTATGTAGGCTAACACAGCAGCCAATTTGTTCACAGCTAGGCCCCACAAACAGCAATGTGATCTGTTAATCTGATTATGCCGCTAATGGTTGAGGGATAACTGTTAGCTAGGACACTGGGAGAACTCCCCACTCTTCTACAAAGTGTAGCATGGCATTTGTTCCTTCCACCTGAACAGGCAGACAGGGCCTCACTTTAACATCTCATTCTAAAGATGGCACCTTTGACAATATAGCACTCCCTCTGTACTTTACTGAAGTGTCAGCTTAGATTATATGCTCAAGTCTCTGGAGTGGGGCTTGAGACCACCATCCCTCCATTATAAGGTCAGGAGTGCGGTTGTTTGCTGATGATTCCTCGGTGTTCAATTCCATTCATAGCTCCTCTAATCATGTAGCATCCCATGCCAGCCCAACAAATGTAACCCCACTATTAAGAAAGGAGGGAGGACGAAAACGGGGAAGTACAGACCAGTTAGCCTGACATCAGTAGTAGGGAAAATGTTAGAATCTGTTGTTAAGGACGTGGTAATAGGGCATTTGGAAAATAATAATAGGATTGGGCAGAGTCAACACAGATTTATGAAAGGGAAATCATGTTTGACAAATCTGTATTTTGAGGTTGTAACTAGCAGACTAGATAAGGGGGAACCAGTGGATGTGGTGTATTTGGATTTTCAGAAGACATTCGATAAGGTGCCACACAAGAGGTTATTAAACAAAATTAGGGCTCATGGGATTGGGGGTAATATACTAGCATGGATTGAGGATTGGTTAACAGACAGAAAACAGAGAGTAGGAATAAACGGGTCATTTTCGGGTTGGCAGGCTGTAACTAGTGGGGTACCACAAGGATCAGTGCTTGGGCCTCAGCTATTCACAATCTACATCAATGATTTGGATGAGGGGACCAAATGTAATATATCCAAGTTTGCTGATGATACAAAGCTAGGTAGGAATGTAAGTTGTGAGGAGGATGCAAAGAGACTTCAAGGGGATATAGACAGGCTACGTGAGTGGGCAAGAACATGGCAAATGGAATATAATGTGGAGAAACGTGAAGTTATCCACTTTGGTAGGAAAAATAGAAAAGCAGAGTATTTATTAAATGGTGAGAGATTGAGAAATGTTGGTGTTCAGAGGGACCTGGGTGTCCTTGTACACGAATCACTGAAAGTTAACATGCAGGTACAGCAAGCAATTAGGAAAGCAAATGGTATGTTGGCCTTTATTACAGGAGGATTTGTGTGTAAGAGTAGAGAAGTCTGTACACCTGGAGTATTGTATACAGTATTAGGGGGAAAAATTTGTTTGATTTGCGCCTCCCTAAGAGGGTGTTAACGGGGCGCAAAGCAACTAGTGCCTGGGCGCGGTGCTGCGGACTCCTCCCGCGAAATTCAGTGGGAGGTTCGTGGCGGCGGTAACTGTTAGCGCCCTGCGGTGCTGCGCCGCTGGCGATGACGTCATCGTGCGCAGTGCACCGCTCGCGCCCCGGCTGCGATGTAATGTCTCCAAATTTGCAACGACACAAAGCTGGGTGGGCGTGTGTGCTGTGAGGAGGATGCCGAGAAACTACAGGATGATTTAGACAGGTTGGGTGATTGGGCAGAAGCATGGCAGATGCAATATAACGTGGATAAATGTGAGGTTATCCACTTTGGTGGCAAAAACAGGAAGGCAGATTATCTGAATGGCAATAGATTGGGAGAAGGGGAAGTGCAATGAGAACTGGGTGTCCTTGTGCACCAGTCGCTGAAGGTAAGCATGCAGGTACAGCAGGCGGTTAAGAAGGCAAATGGTATGTTGGCCTTCGTAGCGAGAGGGTTTGAGTACAGGAGCAAGGATGTCTTGCTGCAGTTGTACAGGGCCTTGGTGAGACCACACCTTGAGTATTGTGTGCAGTTTTGGTCGCCTTATCTGAGGAAGGATGTTCTTGCCATGGAAGGAGTTCAGCGAAGATTCACCAGGCTGATACCTGGGATGGCAGGAATGACATATGAGGAGAGATTGGGACGATTGGGCTTGTACTCGCTGGAGTTTAGAAGAATGAGAGGGGATCTCATTGAAACATAAAGTTCTGACAGGACTGGACAGACTAGATGCAGGAAGGATGTTCCTGATGGTCGGGGAGTCCAGAACCAGGGGTCATAGTCTAAGGATAAGGGGTAGGCCATTTAGGACAGAAATGAGGAGGAATTTCTTCACCCAGAGAGTGGTGAACCTGTGGAATTCTCTACCACAGAAGGCAGTAGAGGCCAATACATTAAATATATTCAAGAAGGAGTTGGATATATTTCTTAAGGCTAAAGGGATCAAGGGGTATGGGGAGAAAGCAGGGACCGGGTACTGAAATTGGATGAACCACCATGATCGCGTTGAATGGCGGAGCAGGCTCGAGGGGCCAAATGGCCTACTCCTGCTCCTATCTTCTATGTTCTATGTTTATCTTCGGAAGCGCCCCCTGACTGGCCATCGGGCGCTATGTTCGACAGGGTCAGGGGGGTCTACCTGCGCCGGGGCGGCACAAATTAAAGGGAAGGTGTCGGGCGGCCATTTTTGTTGCTGGCCGCCTGCCAGCACCTGCCCGCTCTGCAGCCCCGGCCTTCTGTGAAATCCCCCTGCGGAGTGCCGGCTGCGCTCCGTGAGCCCGGCACTTCTCTTGAGTGCCGGGCTCTTTTGCTGGCACTCCGATCCCTGGTGGCCCAGCTGGGCCCCGGGTCGCACTGCGGTAGGCCCCTCCCCTTTAATAAGGGGAGGAAGGCCTGCAGTACTGCAGCGCGATGTGCCGCAGCGCCGCGATATTCACTCGCAGCGCCCCAAGAGGGAGGTGGGGCGCTTCCAGTAGCGCCCCGCCTCCCTCTTGGGGCGCTACCGGTGAATTTCGGGTGCGGGGGCGCTAACTTTTTCGGGGCACTAAAAGTAGCGCCCCGGCAAAGTTAGCTCCCCAAAGCGGGTGCGACCCAATTTTTCCCTCTTGGTCTCCTTACCTAAGGAAGGATGTACTTGCGCATCGACGGTTCACCAGACTGGTTCCTGGGATTGGGGGATTGTCCTATGAGGAGAGACTGAGTAGACTAGGCCTATATTCTCTGGAGTTTAGAAGAATGAGAGGTGATCTCATTGAAACATACAAAATCCTAACAGGGCTTGACAGGGTAGATGCAGCGAGGATGTTTCCCCTGGCTGGGGAGTCTAGAACCAGGGGTCATGGTCTCGGAATAAGGGGTTGGCCATTCAGGACTGAGATGAGGAGAAATCTCTTCACTCAGAGGGTGGTGAATCTTTGGAATTCTCTACCCCAGAGGGCTGTGCAGGCTCAGTTGTTGAGTATATTTAAATACAGAGATCAATAGATTTTTGGATATTAAGGGAATCGAGATATGAGGATAGGGCAGGAAAGTGGAGTTGATGTAGACGATCAGCCATGATCTTATTGAATGGCGGAGCGGTCTCGATGGGCCAAATAGCCTACTCCTGCTCCTATTTCTTATGACAGGACCTGGATAACATTCAGACATGGGCTGACAAGCAGGTAACATTCATGCCACTTAAGAGCCAGGTAATGACCATTAAAAACAAGAGAAAGGCTAGCCACCTCTCTTTGATCTTCAATGGCACCACCATCACCAAGTCCCCCCACCATCAATATTCTGGAAATAACCATTGACCAGAAGCTTAACTGGACCAGCCATTTCAACACTGAGACTACAAAAGCAGGACAGAGTCTGGGTACTCGGCAACAAAATGGCTCACTTCCTGACCCCCTCGACCATTCCACCATCTACAAGGTTCAAGTCAGAAGTGTAATAGAGTATTTACCACTCGCCTGGATGGGTGCAGCCACAACAGCAGTCAAAAGCTCAACACCACCCGGGACAAAGTGGCTTGCTTGATTGGTGCCCCTACCACTGGACACAATGTCCACTCTCTCCACCACCAGCGCACTGTGGGTGAAGTGTAGAAATACCCTGTAGAATGCACTGCAGCAATTCACCGGGGTTAGCATCTCCCTCTCCTGTGACCTCTACTACCAAGAAGAACAACAAGGTTGTGGGAACACCATCACCTCCAAGTCCCACACCATCCGAACTTGGAAGTATATCTTTGTTCCTTCGTCGTCACTTGGTCAGAACCCTGGAATTCCTTACCGAACACCCATCACCACAAGGACTGCAGCAGTTCAAGGTTAAGGCCCACCACCACCTTTTCAGGGCTGCTAGGGATTGTCAATAAATTCACCGACCTCCCAAGAAGAAATTTTAAAAAGCCCTAGAGTGAGGCTGACTCAGAAGTGAGAAAAGCATCATCCAATTGACAGCATTAAAGGTGGTGACAGAAATGGGGGCTGATGCCATTTCTACAAAAGCAGTATTTTGGGTACAATTTCACAAATAAATTCTATCTGATGTGAAGATCATACCTTCACTTGCATCCATCCATCTCTCACTCACTCACTCGACAGGATTATGATGTCTTTGCTGCTTTTCTCTAGGTTCTGGTATGAATTTGATGGATATCCATGCACACGAGTGGTCCCAGCAGTGCCTTGATGCCTGTGCACCGGGTCTGAAGGAGAAGCTTGGTGCCCCGCAGCCATCGCATTCTATACTGGTATGAAATTATTGAGAGATTTAATGTATGTTGCACTCATCACAGTGCCATCAAATGTATTTTACTGTTCTTAAGCAAGCTTCGTAGGGTAACAGAGATGATGCCATGTCTCAGAAAATAGAGCTGTAAGGAAAGGTCAAGGATTTTAAGCTTGTTCTCATTGGAAAAATAAACCGTGAGGTGATATAATAGAAGCTTTAAAGTTATGAAGGGAATAATAAGTTTTCCAATCACTGACAAAGGGTTCAGATACTAGGGGCAAAATCAAAAAGCTAGGAGCAAATAGATAATTTAGCAAGTACTGTTTCACACAAAGATAACTTGCATTGGAATAAGTTAGCAGAGAAAACGACTGAAGCAAATACTATAAATGATTTCAGGAGGCAACTAGATGCCTTTTCTGGAGAGAGGGAATTGATAGAGATGGTTGGTATCATCAGATATAAAAGGGGGACGGTTTATTGTCCCAAATAGCCTATTGCTGTTCCTGAAATTACATTCTCAAAGATTTAAAATACCAATTTCACATGACCATGCAGACACACGTCCTGATGTTATGAAAGCTCTGAAAAATGGTCAATGCAATGTGCTCTCTGATTTGGCAATCTTTTTCTGCACTCCTATCGGATTATACTTTTAGCCACAACAACAACTTGTACTTCTATATTGCCTTTCATGTAGCAGAACCGCCCAATGCTCTCGACAGGGGCATTGCACAACCTGCTCAGAAAAAGGGCGATGTTAGTGCGGGGTGGGGGGAGGTGGTGGAGGGGCTGACCGGCTATTGAAGGCAGAGATCAGGGAGGAGAGGGGTTAAAAGAACATTCTAGAATGTAGGGACACGGTAGCTGAATGCTCTGACATCTATGTTGCAGTGTGAAATAAAGAGTAGCTTGCCTTTCAAAAGCTAGGCTTTATTAACCTTAAAAAACCAGCAGTACATGTTAAGCACCCAGTCTCAACCAAACTGTAGAGAACTGAATTTAAGATGGCCACCACAGGTCACATGGAATCAACTAACCAATAAGTTTACAGCATATATCTCAAGGCAGGAAAACAGGCAACCAATTACAATGCTTCTTATAAAACAAGAATAATCGCCACATTCACCCCTCCTTTTAAAATATACTTCAACCTAGGTAGCCTTTACAGTTTACAATTAGTTATTTATGACTAGAGCAATACATGTATAATGCCTTCAACAATTTTAAAATTTTACTATTAAATTATTAATTATTTTAAAAGTCCATTTTTAATCGGTCGACCGGATATCTTGTTCGTGTCGACCTTCTTAACCTTGGTGGAGTTCCTTGCCCTCCCACACCAGGAGACACAGAAGTATCTTCTGCAGGGAGGCTATCAATATCCCGATTATCAACGGTTTCCGGATTGGAAGTCCCATTAGAAGGTAGACTGGGAGGGTCATGAACATCCATCGGGGGCAGACTGAGAGAATTGTAAGTGTCTGCAATAGGATTGGAAATGTTCGTAGTATCTGTGACGACATCAACATTATCTGAATTATGGCTATTGTTAATGTCCTCAGGAGAGGGCTGGCCACCACAAGGAGCTAAGTCTTTAACTGAAACCGTACTTTCTTTCCCATCTTGGAATCAAATATGAGCATATTGGGAATTTGCCTCCAATAGCTCCACCTCCTCCACTAAAGGATCATACTTTGACAGTCTAACATGGCGTCGGAGCAGCACAGGTCCCTGCATAGTAAGCCATGAAGGTACCGAATATCCCGTAGAGGATCTCCGCGGATAGTTGAAGAGCCTTTCATGGGGGGTCACATTAGTAGCCGTTGAAAGCAATGATCTAATGGAATGCAGGGCATCAGGCAGTACCATTTCCCACTGTGTATTCTTAAGGTTCCGGGATGTCAAAGCCAACATAACTGCCTTCCAGATCACCCCATTGTATCGTTCGCACTGTCCATTACCCTGGGGATTATACGGGGTAGTTCTGCTAGTAGAAATTCCGACTCTGGAGGTATTCCTTCAACTGGGAAGACATAAAAGAACTTCCCTGATCCGAATGGATATACGCAGGCATCCCAAAGATGACAAAAAGTTGAGTCAGACATTTAATAACTGTAGCAGCTGATACATCTGCACAAGGAAAAGCAAAAGGGAACCTTGAAAACTCATCCACAACAGTAAATATATATCGATTCTGAGTCGTTGAAGGAAGAGGCCCCTTAAAATCAACGCTCAGGCGTTCAAAGGGAGAAGTAGCCTTTATAAGATGAGCTCGTTGAGGCTTAAAGAAATTCGGTTTACACCGGGCGCAGACAGAGCATGACGAAGTCATCCGCTTGACGTCTTCAACTGAAAAGAGCAAATTCTTACTGCGTACGAAGTGTATCATCCTCGTAACACCAGGATGGCACAAAGCATTATGAAGATTAATAAGCGTATCTCCGTGAAGCATAGAACAATGAGCCCTTGACAGCGCATCAGCGGCAACATTATCCTTCCCCGGACGATAGACTATATCAAAATGATAGCATGCCAACTCGATCCTCCACCTCATTATTTTATCATTCTTAATCTTTCCGAAATGTTTGCACGGTGGCATAGTGGTTAGCACTGTTGCCTCACAGCGTCAGGGACCCGGGTTCGAATCCGGCCTCGGGTGACTGTCTGTGTGGAGTTTGCACATTCTCCCCGTGTTTGCGTGGGTTTTCTCCGGGTGCTCCGGTTTCCTCCCACAGTCCAAAGATGTGCAGGTTAGGTTGATTGGCTATGATAAATTGACCCTTAGTGTTAGGGGGATTAAAATATGTGGGGTTACGGGGATAGGGTGGGATATGTGTTGGTGTAGGGGTTACGGGGATCGGGTGGGATATGTGTCGGTGCAGGCTCGATGGGCCGAAATGGCCTCTATCTGCACTGTGGGGTTTCTGTGATTCTGTGACACAGATTTTTGGTCAGTTACTAACGTAAAATGTCGCCCAGATAAATAATGTCTCCATTTACGCAGTGCTTCTACTATTGCGTACGCCTCTTTCTCTATTGATGAATGTCTCTGCTCACTATTGCTCAGAGTACGTGAGAAAAAGGCCACAGGTCTTCCATTTTGGTTCAGGGTAGCCCCAATTGCAAAATTGGAAGCGTCCGTCTCAATCACAAAGGGAACCTGCTCATCAATAGAATGCACAACTGCTCCAAGGATATCCTTTTTAAGATTATCAAAACACATCCTGGCCTCCCATGTTAGAGGATATGTCGTAACCCGAATAAGGGGCCGGATCTTCTGCGAGAAGTTTGCAATCCAATTAGAATAATAAGAAAACAGTCCAACAACTCGTTGCAAGGCCTTAGAATTAGTAGGGCAAGGTAAATCAATCAGTGGTCGCAGCCGTTCTGGATCTGGTTTAATCTTGTTTCCCGAGATAATATACCCCAGTAAATTTACCTCGGTGGTCGAAAAGATACACTTCTCTTTATTGAAAGTTAAGCCAACTTTTTCCGCAACTTGAAGGAATCTTTCTAGATTAAAATCGTGCTCCACCCTTGATTTGCCACACACCGTGATGTCATCTAAATATGAGAAGGTGTCAGAGAGAGAGTTATCACTTATAAAAGCATCCATTGCCCGTTGAAAACAGGCGACACCGTTAGTAACACCGAATGGTACTCGGCAAAACTGGTACAGCTTTCCGCCAGCTTCAAAGGCCGTATATGGTTTGTCCCTCTTAGCGATAGGAATCTGATGATAAGCACTCTTTAGGTCAATAGTGCTAAAAACCTTATATTGAGATACTTTATTGATAAGCTCATCAATCTTAGGCAGGGGCTACGCATCTAATTGAGTATACCTGTTAATAGTTTGAGAGTAGTCTATCACCATTCGCTTCTTATGTCTCTCATTAGTGGTGACAACTACCTCTGCCCGCCAGGGCGAAAAACTAGGTTCAATGATTCCTTCCGATAAAAGACGTTGAACTTCAGAATTAATAAATTCTTTATCCTGACTGCTATACCTTCTTGACTTGGTAGCAATTGGCTTACAGTCCGGCATCAAATTGGAAAAAAGTGATAATGGAGAAATGAATAAAGAAGTTAATCCACAAATAGACAAAGGTGGCTTAGTTCCTCCGAAAGAAAGACTGAGGGACTCATGTAATTGAAGCACATCATGACCAATCAAAATGTCCGCACAGAGATTAGGCAGAACGGATAGGCGTATATCAGTATACGTATTACCTAGGAGAATTAATTTCACAAGGCAACAACCAGCTACTTGTGAGGTGAGAGTCGTCTGAGCCATACACACCTGATAAGAAGCAGGCGAAAGTTTCAAACGCTTCTCCCTCACAAACTGAAGACTTATAAAGCTCTCAGTACTGCCCGTATCTATAAGGGCCTTCACTTCTAACCCATTAACTTGGGCCATAACTATAGCTTTGTTTAGGCCATGGGAAAAGGCGGCAGAAACTGATGCAATAAACGCCCTATCTAAAGGCTGAATGGTCGCAGAGGAGGCAACCGATTTGCAAACACGTGCATAATGACCTCCCTTGCCGCATTTACTACACACAGCCTCCCGGGCAGGGCACTTCAGACGGGGGTGCCGGGCGTTCCCGCAAAAATAACACTTCTGAATCCTAGAGGCAACAGCTGCCGAAGTAGAAACTGTTTCGGAATCTGGTAAACCACTCCTATTAAATCCACGTGACTCCCTTTCATCCAGAACTGCCGAAACCACGGTCGCAGGCCGATCAAAAAGAGCATAAGAATCCGAACTTCTCTGAGCCAAATCCAATGTAGAGGCTTGCTCAAAAGCACTCCTAAGATCCAAGGTCTTATTTTCTAATATCTGCTGACGAATTGATCTAGACAGTAATCCATTAATAAATGCATCCCGTACCGACTCTTCCTTATGTTCTTCTGCAGACACGGCCTTATAATTACAGTTAGCACCAAGGCGCCGGAGTGCTTGTAAATAAGCATCCAAGGATTCTCCCGCCTGCTGCCTACGGGCAGATAAAAGGTGACGTGCAAATACCTCATTTTTGGGTTTAACAAAAAAATTTTCCAACGTAGCAATAGCCAATTCATAAGTTTCACAGTCCAAAATATACTTATACACATCCGGAGCAATGTAGTTGATTAGTATATCCAACTTATTCAGAGATTGCTGATCCAACACGCCCAAAAAGTTTTTAAATGTACGATACCAATGTTTCCATTGATCATCCACTCCTGCAGAATTAGGGTCAGCATTAAATCGTTCCGGTCGAAGATATCATTCCATTATAGCAAAAGGTTAATAAATTGAAATAAAGAGTAGCTTGCCTTTCAAAAGCTAGGCTTTATTAACCTTAAAAAACCAGCAGTACATGTTAAGCACCCAGTCTCAACCAAACTGTAGAGAACTGAATTTAAGATGGCCACCACAGGTCACATGGAATCAACTAACCAATAAGTTTACAGCATATATCTCAAGGCAGGAAAACAGGCAACCAATTACAATGCTTCTTATAAAACAAGAATAATCACCACACAGTGGAAGGTAAACCAGAGGTGAAAGAGTGGGAAGTAGGACTGGAGAAGATAGCATGACTAAAGAGGGGTGTGAAAGCGAGAATGAATATGGGCATCAAGTAGTCACTTGAGTTTTAAAAATTACTACAGGAAACTCTTTGGTATCCAGCACCAACGGGACCGGGATGGTGCCGGTTGATTAAAAATTCTGGATGACGGAGAGGGTTATCTACCGAGGCTATTTTTAACAAAGAGTCAGACTCCTGTTATTGAGGTGTTTGGACTTCCGACAGCGCCAAGAAGTCGAGTAGTGGCAGTTTGGAGAACTACCCCCACTGACTAACTCGGCCACCGCGGGAGACTCTGACTCTGACTCTGACTCGGCAACATTTCCAGTTATTGAGGTGTTGTTCTCGGAGTATGAATTTTGCTGGTTAGTAGAGAATTCCGGATATTTAGGTGCTGTTTAAACGAGAGTTTCCTGTAGTTGACCTGTGGCGGCAGAGATAGTGGAGGAAGCAGTGGCAGCGGTAAAACCAGCAAGGGGGACGGGGGTGGTGGCTGTAAAAGTCGGATAGCCAGGTGGTAAAGGATAGAATACTAGAGCCTAGTCTTCAGTCGCTTACAAGCCTTTATTGACAGAGACACACATAACATCAATGCACCTCCAAGATGAGCTTTATCCTCTTCCCAAGCCTTTTTTATATTCGTTCATGGGATGTGGGCATCGCTGGCAAAGCCAGCTTTTATTGCCCACCCCTAGTTGCCCTTGAGAAGGTGGTGGTGAGCCGCCGCCTTGAACCGCTGCAGTCTGTGTGGTGAAAGTACTCCCACAGTGCTGTTAGGGAGGGAGTTCCAGGATTTTGACCTAACGACAATGAAGGAACAGTGATATACTTCCAAGTCAGGATGGTGTGTGACTTGGAGGGGAACTTGGAGGTGGTGGTGTTCCCATGCGCCTGCTGCCCTTGTCCTTCTAGGTGGAAGAGGTCGTGGGTTTGGGAGGTGCTGCCGAAGAAGCCTTGGCGAGTTGCTGCAGTGCATCTTGTAGATGGTACACACTGCAGCCATGGTGCGCCGGTGGTGGAGGGAGGGAGGAGTGAATGTTGAAGGTGGTGGATAGGGTGCCAATCAAGCGGGCTGCTTTGTCCTGGATGGTGTTGAGCTTCTTGAGTGTTGTTGGAGCTGCACTCATCCAGGTAAGTGCCTGCTCCGATATATGTGAGCACAAGAGTCCCCATTTAACACCGAATGATAGACACCATCTGAATACAGTTAACAGTAGTGGGGGTTGGGGCGGCGGTGCCAGGGAATGGTTGCTTTGGGAATAGGCACTGCAGTGACGGTTGGACATGGGATAGAGGCCTAGTGGCCATTAGACGTTGGGGAGAGTGTGGCTGGGTGCAATAGCTCCCGATGTACATAGGAGCCGAACGTTGATGGGTCAGGACAGCTAGCTGCTAGCACATCCATATCGGGAGCCTGGGTCGTCGTGCAGCTGTCCTTATCAGGGAAAGAAGAAAATAAAATATATTTTTGAACAAAATTTTAATTTTGAAACAATTGTTGAAGAATGACTTGCCTTTTACTCGCCTCATGACACAAAGCCAACATCAGGACACAGCAGATAGGAACAGCTCACAGTTTTCACTACAACACCACTCTGTGGCCAAAGACCACAAATGCAGGTAGACTGAAGGCACTTTCTATTTACCATATTATCATAATGCTGTCATTATGTAAAAAAAAGTGTCACATAACATTTCATAAGCAAACAATCAGGAGTGTGATGGAATACTCTCCACTTGCCTGGATGAGTGCAGCTCCAACAACACACAAGAAGCTCGACACCATCCAGGACAAAGCAGACCGCTTGATTGGCACCCCATCCACCACCTTAAACATTCACTCCCTCCACCACCGGCGTACCGTGACTGCAGTGTGTACCACCTACAAGATGCACTGCAGCAACTCGCCAAGGCTTCGGCAGCACCTCCCAAACCCGCGACCTCTATCACCTAGAAGGACATGGGCAGCAGGTGCATGGGAACACCACCACCTCCAAGTTCCCCTCCAAGTCACACGCCATCCTGACTTGGAAGTATATTGCCGTTCCTTCATCGTCGCTGTCAAAATCCTGGAAAACTCTCCCTAACAGCACTGTGGGAGTACCTTCACCACACGGACTGCAGGAGCAGCTCACCACCACCTTCTCAAGGGCAACTAGGGATGGGCAATAAATGCTGGCTTTGAGAGCGATGCCTACATCCCATGAACAAATAAAAAAATTATTTAATTACATTGGAAACCCCCATCACGGGTATAACAGGTGCTGCGGGTAAATGTTGACATTTTATAATGGATTTTACCATAGACAGAGCTTGACTTTGGAGTTTTCAATGCATGTTGAAACAGAATGTTTTAATAAATAATAAACAATAATTTAAAATTTGGTCTCCTTTCACCATAGCTATGAGTAAAACTGGGCATTCCTTGATGTGCCTTGTACATGTTGTTTTATGATTAAGGTGCAGTTTGCACCCTAAATAAAGAACTACATTTAAAAACCATTTAATTTCCCCTTTAAAATGATAGATACCTTGTATTTGTCATACACCACAGTGTAATGAATCTGATTGTGTACTTGGTGCAACGTGAGCTCAGTCAGTTGATGCAGGAACCAATCTGCTGTTCTCACTCACTCCACTCGACCTGTTTTCTGTTGCCGTATGTAGTAATGACTGCACATCATTCGGAGTACACACCATTCACTGTTTTGTACAGCTCTGCACTTATCTGCAAAAGAATTTGTGCTGGAACCATGAAAATAATTTGAAGACAAGGCAATGTGTCTAAATCTGGACTTGGGAATTGAGGGAACAAAATTCAAATTTGCTGATAGTAAAATTTGAGGGTTTGGTAAATTGTGACCAGGATTGTGAAAAATTACGAGAGGTTTTAAATAGACCATCAGGTTGGCTGACAGGTGGCAGATGCAGTTCAGTGTAGAAAAATATGAAGGAATATATTTTGGAAGTAAGAAGAGGGAGAAAAATAATAGCTCAAATGATAAGTTTTAAATGGAGCAGACGAATCTTGGCATGTTATTAAGAGTGGCAGTCATATAACGGCAAATAGAATCCTTGATTTTGCATCCTGAGGTGTAAAATACACAAGTAAGAGGTAACTTTGAATGTACAATTTGGCGCATTGTATACAGTTTTAGGGACCTCATTACTAGAAGGATACAAGAGCAATGGAAAGGGTGCAGCGTAGACTCGCGAGGATGAGTGGTTCTGGTTGTGAAGAGAGATCTAAAAAGCTTTTTTCATAAGTCTTTTTGGCGATTGAGACCATGGGAGTGGAAAAATATGGGAAAATGGCTAGGTTAAGAGGATGACTGGGATTGCGGATAAGAGAATTTATATGGAGAGAGAGGTTTAGAGAGGACAGGATAATAGTGAATTCAGAAGAGAAAGGGCAAGGAAAGCTGAGCTGGAGATTGATACCACCTAAGATGAGGAGTGGCTTGGCGTAGAGGCTAAAGGAAAAAAGGGAGGATATCTCTGGGAGAAACTCTGGATGGGCAACTTGGGGTTGTCGGACAACAAGGACTTTGAAAGAGGTGAGAGGGGTGGAGCAAGGTGAAGTGCTCGAAGGAGGAGAAAGTACCAGAGTAGTTGAGGAAATGCCAAGGCACGGCTTACTGATAAAAGCCACATCATTACCGTAATGGTTTGGGCAGGACAAGTAGTGGAGAGTTTTGCCAGATGGGAAGGCTTCAGTAAGGTGTAAGATTTTGGTCAAAGCAAAGATGTCAGTATGATCTTTCACAATGTGGTTGTGAATGGCAAGGGCCTTGTTGGTGATCAGACAATCCACAAGGAAAATTGGAGAGGGTGGTGATTGTTGGTCTGCCAGAAGAGTCCAGGAGTTCAGTGGTGGGTAGGGTGAGCAGGATGGAAAGGAAATTGGTGAGGTGAGCCACAAGTGGGCACGCTGGATGGGAATGTCAGTAAGGAAGCTCAGTGCTCAGTGCTCTAACCCACTGCACCACCCAGGAGCTGTGCACATGGTGGTATACCAAGTGGTCATTTTTTTCAAGCAGGTTACCCCAGACTCTCTCGAACTAAGCCAGCTTTGAAACCCCCTTTTGTTTAAACACTGTCCTCAAAGAAAACCTTCGATCTGGGACTAACACTTTCCCCAGTTGTCTTCAGTATCTTGAGTGATGAAAACAATTAGATAAAGGAAACCTTTTGTTTTCTGCAGCGATGCCTCTATAAACGGACTGGCTGCATGCACGAGGAACGTCAATTTACTTTACTTTTCTAACAACCATTCCTCTGCTTCTAATTAGGGCTCAATTTCTCCATACTATGTGAAACGCTTTGGATTCAATTCTGAGTGTAAAGTCATTGCTTTTACAGGAGACAATCCAGGTAAGATTATGATCTTGTATTTTCTAGCAAACATCAGCTCCCATTTTTCTAAGCGTCTACAGAGTGTAAAGAGTGAATATGATATTGGTACAGTAAGACGCTCTGCTGATCTATGGACACACATTCCCTCTGGACAAATTTGAAGCGATTTACAAATTGCTTTTTAACTACAGGTTGATTTTTCATTGAGTGCAAAGGGAATTCCTATTCTGTTGCATATTACCACTCATAAATAAGTGTAAGTGCGCTCCCTTGTTTTAAGTACAATCGAGAGGGCTGTCCTATGAGGAGAGATTGAGTAGATTGGCCCTATACTCTGGAGTTTAGAAGAATGAGAGGTGATCTCATTGATACATATAAGATTCTGAGGGGGATTGACAGGGTAAATGCTGAGAGGTTGTGTCCCCTGGCTAGAGAGTCTAGAACTAGGGGCCATATTCTCAGGAGAAGTAGGTCATTTAAGACTGAGATGAGGAGGAATTTCTTCACACCGAGGGTTGTGAATCTTTGGAATTCTCTACCCCAGAGAGCTGTGGATGCTGAGTTGTTGAGTATATTCAAGGCTGAGATAGCTAGATTTTTGGACTCTAGGGGAATTAAGGGATATGGGGATTAGGCGGGAAAGTTGAGTTGAGGTCGAAGATCAGCCATGATCTTATTGAATGGCGGAGCAGGCTTGTGGGGCCGTATGGCCTACTCCTGCTCCTAATTGTTATGTTCTTATTTCCTCCCATTCTTTGGGTTTTTCCATGCCATATATTCTCACTCATTGCTGATGGAGAGGTTGATCATGGAATTGGCACCTGGGCCACCTCCAGTGCTAATCTTAAGACCAATAGGAGGTAAGCAGGAGGAGTCTGACTTTTCCTCCATTTCCCTTTTTCTGAGGATGGCTATACTTTGTTCAGAGTCTCTCCCTGGTACAGCTGAAATCAGGAATTTGGGGTGTAGGCAGCTCCATGCGTAAACAATCGTTCCACTAACCCATTTACCTCCACAACAGTTAGTCCACTTCAGAGTAATTTTTGTACCAAAAAAACTGTTGTACTGAATCATCTTTAATACAGATCACAAATATTTTGTGGGGATATGGAGAAGGATGGATTTGGAAAGAAAATGAAAAAAGGAGAAATAAAAGTTTTGTTATATTTAAAGAGATACGTTTGAGAAGGATAAATGGATCTGCAGAGAATGGACATGTTGGGAATTATTACCTTTGGGATGTGGATGATACTGGCAAGGCCACATTTATTGCCCATCCCTAGTTGCATTGAGAAGGGGGCTGCCTTTTTGAACCGCTGAAGCCCTTGTGGTGATGGTGCTCCCACAATGGTGTCAAGTAGGGAATTCGAAGATTTTAGCCAGCAACGATGAAGGAACAGCACTATATGTGCAATTTAGCATGGTATGTAACTTGGAGGTTTCTAGTCTTTCCTGGTAGAAATTGCAGAACTGGGAGGTGTTGTTGAAGTTAGGTTGGTGAGTTGCTGGAGATAGTACATACCATAGTCACAGTGCGTTAGTGGTGGATAATAGGTTCTGTGACAGGGCTACTGATCAAGTAGACTGCTCTTTCCTGGGCTAGCACTGTTTCTACTTTCGCAGTGATGGAATCTGAAATAAAAGCAGAAAATCCAGGCAACGCATAGCAGGTCAGTCAGCATTTTCAAAGAGTAAAGATAAGTTAATGTTTTGCGAGCATACTCTTCTTCAGAATCCAATTGATGAAGGGAATACACCTGAAACATTAACTTGCCTTTTTGCTTTCCAGATGCTGAGTAACCTGTTGTGTATTTCCAGCATTTCAATTTTCTATTTCAGATTTTCAGTACTTACAGTTTTCTTTTTTCATTTCAGTGATGAAATAGTATCATTTTTAAACTCTTACATATACAGGATTCTTCCATTTTGAAGGCTGAGGTGCTTCTATCATTGTAAAAAACTTTCTCATGTTCATAGATGGTAAGCATATGATGATGAATCATTTTAGAGATACTTTAGATTTAAAAATTAAATCTAGTTACAGAGATTCTGTCAGTTATTGAAAAGTAAGCAGGAGTTAAATAAGCTCTTCAGAGATGGAATGTGCTTCTGAACATTAAGATATTGATTTGTTAAAAATAAACAAAGCGGAATCTCTTCTATCTACAGCATCACTGGCAGGAATGCGACTTCAGCAGGGAGATATAGCAGTGAGTATGTTTTTCTTCACACCTAATCTTGCAGTCTTTTGTCTCCACTGTCCTATTACCATCTCGTCTGGTTTTGAATACCTCTTAATGTCTCTCTTACTTCTTTTGTTCTGTCGCAGCCCTGCCTTCGATCTATTTTATTTCCTTTCCAGTTTGAAAAAGGGTTAGACCCGAAACGTCACTCTAATTTCTCTCCACGGATGTTGCCTGGCCTGCTGAGTTTTTCCAGCATTTTCTGTTGTTATTTTGGATTTCCAGCATCTGCAGTATTTTGCTATCGTAGTATGTTTTTATTGTTGAACTTGCATTTGTGCTCTGGTTAGATAGTGAGCATTTAAGTTAAAACAATAAAGGAAACGTTGGCTGTGTTTCAACAATTCCCCTTTAACCTCCAAGTTAAAACTGACGGATCAGTTAAATAATAAAAGCTCTGAAACTCATAGGTAGGAAAAGGTAAGGGAGCAAATAATAGAATTATTCATTTATAGTTTCTTTTGGTTTCTTACCTGTCCAACACATCTTTAAGTCCCTTTGCACACTATGGGCTCGAATTTCATTGGGCCGTGGAGGTGGGATTGGAGGTGTGTGGGGGGTTAAAATCTCGAAATCGGGGGGCACGAACCCATCCCGCCCCCAACCCGCCTCCATGCCAGTTTCACAGGAGGCGGGGACCCGACCTGTGCTGGGAGCCGCCTCCCCGAGGCGGGAAGGGGATTAGTGCCAATTAACTGCCTGTTAACAGGCAGTTTTTAGCCTAATCCCTATTTTTATCCCTGAAGTGTGGGATTCCTGACGGCTCCGAACCACGCTAAGTTAATGAGGCGGACCGTCGGGCTGAAGGGCTTGGAGGGTTCGAGATGTCCGGTGTTCAGGTGAGTGATGGGTGCATGAATGCAGAGGTAAGTGTGTTTGGTGTGTGTAAAGTGTTTAAATAAGTTTTACTTACCTTTACTTACCTTTACAGCTTTCCTTCCTTCAGGTCTCGGGAGTCCCTCATCTCACCGGCACAGAAAGCAGAATGGCCGCGAGCTGTCAAAAGTTGCAGCATTCAGCTTTCTGTTCTGGAGAGATCTCTAAATCAGCCCGAGAGGAAGGAATTAACTTAGTGTACAGATTGTCAGTGTTTGACAGCTTCAAAGAGCTGTGAAACGCTGATATTTCATCCGTCAAAAGCTCTTGACAGATGAAATGTCAATCTGTGACATCACCTGTTGCCGGGTGGCCCTTAATTGGCCTGCTGAGCCCGCTGGGCGGGCTCAACAAGGGAAAATCGAGTGGGTTGGCCGCAACTCGATGGAGGCGGGACTACAACCCCAAAAGTTGGAGTCCCGCCTCCTACACACCTCCATTGATAAAATCCAGCCCTATGGTACCGATCCCTGGTCGAGAGATAGATGACCTGCTCTTGATCATCTGTCAGTAGCACTCTAGCCATTGCTGAGGGGGACAAAGGAGCTTGCTAGGAGTAAGGCAGTGGATGTGTTGTACTTGGATTCCAGTAAGGCCTTTGATACAGTTCTGGAAAAACTGGTAGTGAAAAGAAAGTGGAAGTAATTTACAGTGGATATGTAATTGGTTGACCGACAGAACCCACTGGGTGGTGGAACAGGAATTGTCATCATCCTGGGAGAATTTTACCAGTGGGGTCCCACGGGATTGTTTTGGGACCTCTTTTGTTTAATACCTTCACAAATGATCTGGAGCTAGGAGTAACAAGCACAGTGGCTAAATTTTCAGATAATACAAAGTTAATGAAGGTAGTAGACTGCAGAGCTGAACAGGATCAGTTACACCTTGGGACAAAAGAATCCAGGAAGGGACTATTACTTAAATGAAGGTAATGTGTATGGAAAATGAAAGATATATCTGGGGGTCCCGATTGACAATAAATTGAAGCGACCGCAACAATGCTCGGTGGCAATGAGTAAAGCAAATCAGATGTTGGCACGCATTAAAAGGTCAAGATTGAGCTGAAATAGTGAGGTAATTCTGCCACTTTATAAATCATTGATGTGACTGCACTAACAATACTGTGTACAGTTCTGGCCAGCACAGTACAAAAAGGATATTGCAGCAGTTGAAACATAGAAGATAGGAGTAGGCCATTCGGCCCCTCGAGCCTGCTCCGCCATTCAATGAGATCATGGCTGATCATCCAAATTCAGTACCCTGTCCCTGCCTTCTCCCCATATCCCTTGATCCCTTTAGCCTTAAGAAATATATCCAACTCCTTCTTGAATATATTTAATGAATTGGCCTCTACTGCCTTCTGCAGTAGAGAATTCCACAGGTTCACCACTCGCTGGGTAAAGAAATTCCTCCTCATCTCAGCCCTAAATGGCTTACCCCTTATCCTTACCCCTTATTGAGCAGGTCAACCAGAATGATTGAAAGGATGGAGTGATTGGATTATGATGAGCGATTGCATATTTTGGGCATGTTCTCACTGGAAAAGAGAAGGTTGAGAGGTGATCTGATTGCTGTTTTTAGGATTCTAAAGGGACGAGAGAATGCAGACCATTACAAGCTGTTTCACCATATCTGGAACAGTAGAACCAGAGGACACAGCCTGCGCTTGAAAAAGAGTAAATTCAAAACTAATCTGTGGAAATACTATTTCGGCGAGCTCACCACCCCTGTGCTCGCTGACCTACATTGGCAATGCCTCGATTTCAAAATTCTCATGCTTGTTTTCAAATCCCTCCACGGCCTCGCCCCTCCCTATCTCTGTAATCTCCTCCAGCCCCACAACCCCCGAGATATCTGCGCTCCTCTAATTCTGCCCTCTTGAGCATCCCTGATTATAATCGCTCAACCTTTGGTGGCCGTGCCTTCTGTTGCCTGGGCCCTAAGCTCTGGAATTCCCTCCCTAAACCTCTCCGCCTCTCTACCTCTTTCCTCCTTTAAGATGCTCCTTAAAACCTACCTCTTTGACCAAGCTTTTGGTCACCTGCCCTAATTTCTCCTTATGTGGCTCAGTGTCAAATTTTTCTGTCTTAAAATACTCCTGTGCAGCGCCTTGGGACGTTTTACTACGTTAAAGGTGCTATATAAATACAAGTTTTTATTGTTGTTGAGCGAGTGGTCAATCTATGGAACAGGCTTCCTAAATGTGGAAGCAGAGAGTGTTAATTTATTCAAATTAAACAGATTTCTTTCAGTAAATAATATTTTGGGATACAGTATAAGAGTAATTTGTGACCTATGATAAGCGTAGAATGCTTGGGAGGAACAGATGACTTTGGACTGTGGTTTCCAAAGTTTTCCACCACTGGGGTTTTCCTCACCTCATGTCTGGGTCTGTTGTAGACTAATTGATAGAGATTGATTGCCACGATTAGTCAACAACTCCATTATCATTGCATCGTGCGACTACCAGGATGGTAGAAGGCGAACTCGATGGACCTTGGCCTTTTATCTGTTAGCTATGTTCCTAGGAGGCATGTGGGAGTTGCTCAGGTTGACTCGTTGACTTGATATTTTTATCTTGAACTGCTGAAGACCTGGCCATAATTGAGATGCCACCATGGGAAGACTTGTGGTCACAGACCAATGTCCTAATGCCCTATGTATAATATCTGAGTCCAGATAAGCTTGCTGTTAATCAGACAACTCACAGAATCATTGATAAGACACCGCAGAGCTGCATGGAACATAAAAACTACTCTTTACTGTTTCTTCAGTAGCGATGTAAATGGCCACCTGATTTTGGAGTAGGCAGTCTAGTGTTTTTAAAAAAAAATTGTTCTCGGGATGTGGGCAGTTCTGGCAAGGCCACATTTGTTGCCTATCACTAGTTGCTCTGAAAATATGGCGGTGAACCTTGAATGGCTGTAGTCCTTGTGGCAATGCTGCCCCCACAGTGGTGGGAATTCTCTTCGTGTTCAATTTGTGGCAATTATTTTTACAACTGAGTGGCTTGCTAGGCCACTTCAGAGGGCTTTAAGATTCAACCAATTATTGTGGGACTGGAGTCACGTGTAGGCCAGGCCAGGTAGGAGATGCATCTTCCCCCTCCCTGTGTTGTTTTCACTCTGGAATGGTCTAACTCTAATTTTAAGATTATGCCCCCCCCTGTTCAGGATTCCCTGCACCAGAGGAAATAGATTCTCTGTATCTACCCTATTGAATTCCTTTATCATTTTAAACACCTTGATGAGATCATCCTTCAACCCTCTAAACGCAACAAAATACAAACCATGTTTATGCAACATGTCCTCATACATTTAACCCTTTTAGCCCTGGTATTATTCTGGTGATTCTGAGCTATACTCCTTCCAAGGCCAATATATTGTTCTTGAGCTGTGATGCTTAAAACTGAATCCAGTACTCCAGTACTCGAGACTCTACAACTTCCTCATTTTTGTATTCCAACCCCCTTGAGATTAAAGCCAAGTAGCGATTTTGATTACTTTTTGTACTTGTGCGCCAGCTATTACAAATCCCTTTGCACCTCCACAGTTGAATTTTGATGCCAGCTAATTACTTCCACTGTGTTTTGTTGAATTAGAAAATGTCATTGTTGATTACGTACACCCATGAGACGGGATGGGGCAGAGAGAGACAGAAAAATAAAAGGCAGACAGGCTGTATCTTTCCTTATTCTAATTCATTTATTTTTTTAAAGAAAAAAGTTGAATTTTTACATAGAATTACATCGGATATACTACACAGAAACCAGCCATTCGGCCCAACCAGTCCATGCCGACGTTTATGCTCCACTCGAGCCTCCTCTCATCCGTCCTTATCTAACTCTACCAGCCTACCCTCTATTCCCTTCTCCCTCATATGCTTATCTAGCCTCTCCTTAAATGCATCTATACTATTTGCCTCAACCACTCCCTGTGGTAGCGAGTTCCACATTCTCGCCACTCTGGGTAAAGAAGCTTCTTCTGCATTCCCTATTGGATTTCTTGGTGACTATCTTATATTGATGACCTCCATTTTTGCTCTTCCCCACAAGTGGAAACATTCTCTCTCTGTCCACTCTATCAAAATCTTTCATAATTAGGTCACCCCTCAGCCTCTTTACAAGAGAAAATAGACCCAGCCTGTCCCTCCTTTCCTGATAGGTATAACCTAATATTTCTGGTATCACTCTTGTAAAATTTTTTTGCACCCTCTCCAGTGCCTCTATATCCTTTTTATAATCTGGCAACCAGAACTGTACGCAGTCCTCCAAGAGTGGTCTAACCAAGGTTCGATACAAGTTTAGCATAACTTCTCTGCTTTTCAATTCTATCCCTCTAGAAATAAACCCAAGTGCTTGGTTTGCTTTTTTTATGGCCTTATTAACCTGCGTCGCTACTTTTAGTGATTTGTGTATTTGTACTCTGAGATCCATTTGCTCTTCTACCCCATTTAGATTTTCCAAGTAATATGTGACCTTATTTTTCTTACCAAAAAAGAAACAACAAAGACAGATAAGAGAAAGACCATATGCTCTGATTTGCCCTGTGCAACGCCACCGGAGATTGACTAGCAATATATTAAAATGTTTACACCTGCACCTTCGACAACTTTTCCATTATAAATTCCTATATCCACATTTATAATGAAAACTGTAATTTTAAACTTTTCACAGTGTACAGGAAACTTTTTTTTATCCGGCACGGACGGGACCGACGTGGTGCCGGTTCATCAAAAATTCCGGATAACCGAACGCTATAGTAAAAGATCGGGAGAGCTGACAGCTCCGTATAAAGCAACAAACCCTGTTGCTTAGCAACAAGTGTAGAACAATGGCCACAAGTTCCAAGCATCTCTGTAGCTTAGCAACAGCTGCAGCCACACCCTTGCACAGCAACAGACGGAGGAAGGCAAATACAATATGAAGTAAAACCTACTCCTGAATTTTGCCGGTTAACCGAGATTTCCCGTTATTTAGGTGCCGGTAAATCGAAAGTTTCCAGTAATTACACCCTCCAGCCAGTGGAGGTGCTGCCAGAGTTGGGAAGGTGTAATTCCAGCCTAACAAGTTCACATTGGTAGTTTTCATTATAAATGTGGATTTCTGGTTCTATTATTTTTATAATCACAAGATAAGTTAAGATGAAGACGGGCCAACAACTCATTTGATCTCACCGTTCCAGAAAGCCAACCATACGGTCTTCTCATTACAGCATGATTTCTTAAATGAGTGCTGTTTCCTGGCCTCAACTACTCTTCCTGGCAATCTGTTCCAGTTCTTGGTCACCCTCCGTGTAAAAAATTGCTTCCTGGCGTCTGTCCTAAACTCTAGTTGCACAAGTGCGATTATAAGCAGCAGAGTTCACCATAATGGCCACAGCGGTTCAAGGAGGAGGCCTTCTTGTGGCAACTAAGGTTGACAATAAATGCGGCATTGCCAGTTGTTGACTGTCCCAAGAGCAAATAAAACACACAGCTTTTGCACTTGCTTTTTTCATTTTGGAAGTTTTTATTGAAAGGAGATGTAATGGTTGAACAGCAGCTGCTAATCTGTGTACAGGTGATGTGTACTGATAGCCATAGTGAAGCATTAGTTATTGTGATGTAAACAGTGTAGAGTCATCAAGATCAACACTGGGAAAGAAATCTGCATTTTCTGGTAATAACAGAAATATGCTTCATTATTTTCTGTATCTCTCAGGCCTTTAAATTGAGGAGCGTTCACTCCATTTAAATCAACTGGTTAAAAATAATTAGCATTAACTTTAATTGACAACCTTGCTGGTGTTTTTAACCCCTGATTTACTTATTGTCTGTACTTCTATTTCTGCTCCCTCGTGTCACCATATATTGTCAGTGCCATCAGCACATGATTTAAACAAATGTACTAAAAATTCACCAAAACAAAGGATAATGTCAACACTGGTTCTTTGCAGCTGTTCAATTTTTTTTAAAAAGGAGAACTGACGCCGTTTTCTAAAGCATTTCATAGACTTATTTGTACCAAATTGATTTTAAGAAAATTAGAATGTGAAAACATTTGTATAAAAGTGTTAAGATTTTCTTGATTATGTTCAGAAAACATGAACAGTAAACCACCTTCCTTCACTTTGGATTTGCAATTGCTTCAAAGCGGCTTTTTGTTGAATTTTCTAGGTAAGCCTTGGGACAAGCGACACTGTCTTTCTCTGGATTCAGGATCCAAGGCCTACCCTGGAGGGACATATCTTCTGTAATCCTGTTGACAGCAACGCCTACATGGCACTCATATGGTAAGGGATTGTTTCTGAAATAGGGAAAAAGACCTGAAAGAAGCTAAATATGAATATTTGTTTATTTTAACCTCTTTTTTTTGCCCCGTTTTAGATGCCCTGTTGTCTACTTCCACCCTTAGCTCGGACAGTGGGTTAGGTTGGACGTCTAACTGACATTGGTAGACGTTCGCTTTCAATGAGCAAAGTGACCGTTGGAGGATAATAGGGTAGAAACCATTGTCAGTACAGGAAACTTTGTGCTATCCGGCACCGACAGGACCGAGCTGTTGCCGTCCCATCAAAACTGCCGGACAAACCAGCGCTAATGTTGAAACATAGAGATTTTGAGCTCTGTATCTGGCAACAAACCCTGTTGCTAACAGCTTCTAAACAGTCGGCCGTACCTTGCTAGCATCTCTGTAGCTTAGCAACAGCTTCAGCGAGACCTTGCAGAGCTTGACTGTTGAGAAAAAAGCAACGAAAAGAAAAAAAACCTAACGAAACGGCTCCTGATTTTTGCCGGTGGCTCGAGCATTCCGGACAGTTAACCTCCGGATAATACAAAGTTTCCTGTAATGTAGCAAAGCACTGCTATATGCTATGAAACACTGACTTTAACCCAATCACACTCTTGAACCCAAATTGTGCTCACCACAAATTCACTAGTTTATCAAAGATTGTCGTTTCAAGCAGCTCAGGTCACTGTGACATCGATGCAAAGTTCTGCTAATAATACAAATGAGACTAAAAACTATTGCAATCATAACGATCTGTATAACAAAAAATAACTTCGATATGATTCTCCCCCATTATAGACAACCTCCCACCATTCATGGTCCCCAAGAGTAAATATTCCCTTTTCCGTATCTGCATTATGTTGTCACATGTGTAAGAGATGTTCTTGTGATGTATTACTTCTCTCCATTGTAGATGGTAGGCTCAGAGAGAAAGGAGGAATGGGGTGTCTGAAACTCTTTG
This sequence comes from Somniosus microcephalus, assembly GCF_052327205.1. NCBI lineage: Eukaryota > Metazoa > Chordata > Chondrichthyes > Squaliformes > Somniosidae > Somniosus > Somniosus microcephalus. The sequence continues at coordinate 28,937,975 of NC_140991.1, read as the reverse complement.
AAGCCTCAGCTTGAAGGGTTATGTTTACTTGGATTTCAGTGATGTTGTGTGTCCTAACTGGTATTAAGGCCTTATCCCCGATCTTAGTCACCTCTGTCGGTGGAAAGCATAACACGGGTATAAACTACTACTTAGCCCTCCTTAAGGCACCAAAAAGTCCATAATCAAAAAGCTCAAAATCCTTCGTTGGTATAAAATTCTTTGATTCTATTGTAAGTTTTTAATGGTCTGGTTATATGGATGTGAGTTCTATTACATTTTCTGTCATTATGCTTTATGTGTGTGTGTTTGCATATGAAGTGTTCCTTCACAAAGTCCACATTATCTCAGTATTGGGGGGAGGGTGGAGACAGAGGTTATCCTGTGTTTATAATATGGCATTATGTGGCATTTGGAGGATTCTATCAGTTGTATAGGAATTTATAAGAAAATGTTTTACACAGATTAAAATGACAGCTAAATAAATGTTAACGTAAAATCAAAGTTATTTGTGTCCTTGTCTAACTCAGTGCCTTGTCTCTAGTTTTAAAAATGGCTCCTTGACAAGAGAGAAGATCCGCGATGAGAGTGCTTCTGGTTCATGGGATGAATTTGCGAAAGCTATGAAAGCCACTTGTCCTGGGAATAATGGAAATTTAGGTAAAGTGAAACATCTGCACAGGGCTTTCATGAACTAGTTGAGAGACTTTTTAATTTTGTTAGAACTAGAGCTATCATCTTCGGCAGGGGCTGACAGGGGCTGAAGATGATGGCTTCAGTGTTCCCAATGTTTAACTGGAAGTAATTGCGGCTCATCCATTACTGGATGAAAGTCAGGCAGTTTGACAACAGAGGCAGTGGAGGGTTTAAGAAAGGTGGTGGGTAAGTAGAACTCGGTGTTATCAGCATACATGTGGAAGCTGACCCCATTTTTTCAGATGATGTTGCCCCAGGGCAAAATGTAGATGAGGAAAAGCAGAGGGCCAATGCTAGCTACTTAGGGGAGTCCAGAGGTAACAACGTGGGGTGGGAAGAGAAGCCATTCATGATGCTCTGGTTATGATTGGATGGGTAAGAGTGGAGGCAAGCGAGGGCTGTCAAACTGAGCTGGATGATGGAGAGCTTTCGAAGGAGGATAGCGTGGTTGGCCATCCAGGGCTGCAGAGAGATTGAGAAGGATGAGGAAATAAACTGCACAATGGTCACAGTCACAGAGGATATCATTTGATGCCGGTTTTGAAAGGGAGGGGGTGTGGAATCAGTACCTGAGGAGAGGGAACCACTTACAAGGTCAGTGTAATGAAATCTGTTTGTCTTGATCCTGTATCCGTTTTGCACTCATGTATATTACCCTCCCCCACTGTGTATAGTTTCACTTCCTCTTTCCCGACTAACCTGGGAGGTTCCAGGTCTTGGCTCTTGGCTCCGCCCCTGACTTCTCTTACATAAAGAGCCCAGGATCTGTATGACTCATTCCTGTGAACCAGTCGGCGTGTTGAGATGTTAGCTCTGATCTTAGTGATTAAAAGCCAACTTGTTTAAGTCTATAACTTCTAGTTTTGTGGTTATTGAAGGCCCATCAGTCAGCTAGTATGGGTGCCAGGAAGAATGTTGGGTGGTCAGCAGTTTAGTTGGAATGGGGTCAAGTGAGCAGGAGGTGGGTCTCATGGACAAGCTGAGCTTGGAGAGAGCAGGAGGGGAGATGGGAGAGAAATTAGAGAAAGACACGGTTTCAGGGCTAGCGAGAGGGAAGCTTGGGGGAGCTTGGGCTTGGTGGGTAAGGGATGTGAGACAGCTGAGCTGATGGTCTCAATCTTAGTGACAGAATGTTGCTGAGGGAGGTGAGGGTGAAGAGGCAGGGGAGTGCGGTCTAAAGAGACGGTTGGCTACGGAGAAAAAAAGCCAGAGATTATCTTTGCTCGCCAAGATGATACTAGAATAGACAGCAGATTTGGCAGAGGACAGTGAGAACTGATAGCACTTCATGTGAGCCAGATAGATCTGGTGATGGATGGTTAACCAGTTGTGCACCAGATATGCTTAAGTTTACACCCCTTGGACTTGAGGGAGCAAAGATTGGGATCATACCAGGGAGAATAACCAGAGGGGAGACAGAGAAGTTTTCCTGGGACAAGGGCATCGGAGGTAGAGAGGAGGGAGCGGTTGAGCAGATTGACAGCTGCAGAAGTACTGTGATGAATTGATGGCTAAAGGCTGGCAGTTATGAGTTTGAATGTGCCGTTATAACTTGCTCGAGGGAAGAGTTTTTTCCAGAGGTGGATGTAGAAGGAAGTGGAGTTGGAAGGAGATAGGGGGATGCGGGTGGAGGCCCCGCGCAGGCCGCTCGTCGGCTTTTCAGTGGAAGATTTCGCGCCTGTGTGAAATTTTGCATGGGCCACGAGCACCGAAAAACAATTAGGTGGCACTTTTGGTGGTGAGTGATACATAGAAGTGGTTGGAGCTGGCCTTGTCTCTAATGAGACCATGGGAGTCGAAGCACCACATTGAGATGGCAAGGATAGCCAGGAGGGGAGGCTTAAGTGAGGTCAAGGTGTCACCACCTGTTGGCCAAGCTTCCATCACATTCACAATGTCAATTAAATCGTCCCACAAACAGGTTGTGGAAGGCAAGGACGTTGTTCACGAGTGAACGGACATTCTGGAGGAAAATGCAGAGAGGTGCTGATTGTTGATCTGCTAACGGAGTTCGAGGAGGCAGTGGTGGGAGGAGTGACCGAGACAGGAAAGAGGTTGGCAAAATTAGCCCCCAGTGGGAGCACCGGGTGGGAAGGTCGGCGAGAGAGGAGGATGGGGCAGTTGGGGTTGCTGCTCATAAGGAGGCAGCGAGGAGTGACTCGATGGACCTTTGGAGAGTGTTGAGAGAGGCACAGAGGTTAGTTATAGGCTTATCCAAGGGGGATTCAAGACTGGGATGGCAGCAGGAGAGTAGGAAGGCAGAGGAGCAGTGATGAGTTGGGGTAGGGAAACACCAACAATGTGCAAAGTAAAAGGAGAAAAACATTTGTACCTTCAGTTAAATAACTCAATTATTTCTTCCATTTATTTAAGTTGCCCTGTTGTACTAGATTAATATCCATTTCAAAGTATGTTGCAAATGTAAAATTCCAGTTCATCAGAATTATTTAGATTTCTACTGACGCTAATGTATTTGAGACAGGATAAAACGATCAAGATTCATATAGTCTGTTGCTCCAATTATTCCCAGTCTTCTCTATGATATTTCTATTTCATTCATAAAATTTTATAACATAAAAATCTCATCAGATTCCAAAAGTTTCTTATTTGAAGCTTCTTATGGTTTGACCATCGACACTGTTTTATTTCAGATGCTGATCATGTTAGAGAAAGAAACAAAGACTTGCATTTATACAGCGCCTTTCATGACCTCCGGTCATCCCAAATCGCTTTGCAGCCAATGAAGTACTTTTGAAGTGTAGTCACTGTTGTAATGTAGGAAACATTAGGTGAGGTGATGTGACGTGAGCTCTGGAAGCTGGCGGTGGTGGGATTTAGAAACGACGGGGATGGGGAAGGGCTATAAGTGGGACTGGACGAGCAAGTGCCATAAAACAGCATGAGACACAACAGTCAGTGGGTCCTGAAGCAGCTCGGAGCTGGAGGGTGTGTGGGGGCAGCGGACAGCTGTTTGAAAACCATTGAATGATAGAACCAGCAAGGTGAAGGCATGAGGAGGAGAAGCAGCATAGCAGGGAAGCCCAGTGTAAGATTCATACATATCTCGCTCATTGATATTAAATGATTGACTTTCATTTAAAGACGATTTCTTCTTATTTGTACAATGCGTTTCTGTTTTTCAAGGGTTTTATTTTGATGTGATGGAGATCACCCCTGCTGTAGTTGGTATTCATCGATTCAATGCTGAAAACTGCAAAGTGAGTGTGACAAAAATGGACTTTTGTCTGTTTTAGATGTTTAACGTTTATTTTGTACTTTTGGCAACAACATGCAAGAGGGTAATACACAAGGTCACGCAGAATACTTCTCAACAGTAAAGCTATTAGCTCAGAGTCCAGACTGGCTGGCTGTAGGGGCTCCAAAAGGAGTGAGTTCCTCTGTGTTTTCTAAGGTGTTAATTCATTCACCAGAGCCATCGCATTCATTTGCAAGCATCCTTCCCATTGTCAAAGCTTGGCTATTCACCCAGTATTGTTAAGAGAAATGCAGCCTTCTGTGGATCTAATGTAGTTAGGAGAGATGTAGTCATTTACTGTTTTTTGTTTCCGTGTAACTGCAAAAGTGGTTGGATCATATTTCTGTAGGTAATCATGTCTAAAGAAGTGGTCCTAAACTGCCTTGGCACAGGCCAAAGAATCAGGCCCAGCTTGAATTTTATGGGTTTGATGAAGAACTACATCAGAGATCTTTGAGAAGGGACAGGGTTGCTGATTGTAGGACTATATATGGCTTCATGTGTTTAGTTTAGTCAGTCTTCAGCTTTCTAGCCAGAGTAGAACTCTGTTTTTTGCACCAACCAGCAGAAGAGCTGATCATTTCTGAGGTTGATATGTTCCACAGCGCAAGAAGCAATTTTATGTTCTTAAGTTGGTTTAGAGAGAATGTGAGTAGCATATTCATTATTTTATGTATCAAGGAATGTATGATTCACTGCTTTATACTGTTCATTCACTAGTCTCATGTAAATAAAACCACATTTTGGTTCAGAACTTGAGTCTCAGTCTGGTAAGATTGTATGTTCAGTCCACTTTTCTAAGTGAGGGCAATTACATGGCAGCATGTGATACAGTCCAGTAGCCAATATACAGAGTAAGGATTCTCTGTTATGTTTCATAGGACTTCCTACTGTTTACCTAGATGTTGTCAGAAAAGGTAGATTCCATTTGTAGGGGAAGTGAGGCTATTTATGTTAACCCAAGAAAATACCTAGCGTACAAAAACCCTCAAAATGTGACAATGAGCAACGAGTATTCCCCACAGATTTTGCTTTTATTTACTATAGGGCCTAATTACTTAATCTGTTAATATCGTAAGTGGCACCAATAATCTGAAAAACAAATTCTCTCCTAGTTATTTGGCATGGCAGAGGGATTGGAGGAAAAGTAAAAAGTGAAAGAGGTCAACCATCAGTCAAGACACAAGATTAAAGGTTACGCTGCTAAGCAAAAGACAGAGCCTCCTAAGGCCTAGATTCGACCGATCCCATTCCTAAAAAGGACAGCTGCAAAAACAAGATCAAGGCAGCACGGTGGCATAGTGGTTAGCACTGTTGCCTCACAGCGCCAGGGACCCGGGTTCGAATCCGGCCTCGGGTGACTGTCTCTGTGGAGTTTGCACATTCTCCCCGTGTTTGCGTGGGTTTCCTCCGGGTGCTCCGGTTTCCTCCCACAGTCCAAAGATGTGCGGGTTAGGTTGATTGGCTATGATAAATTGACCCTTAGTGTTAGGGGGATTAAATACATGGGGTTACGGGGATAGGGTGGGATATGTGTTGGTGTAGGGGTTACGGGGATCGGGTGAGATATGTGTCGGTGCGGGCTCGATGGGCCGAAATGGCCTCTATCTGCACTGTGGGGTTTCTGTGATTTCTTCTGTGATTCCCAATGACCGCACCCGAGCGCAGCAGCAAAGCCACACCAGCAAATAACGCCATTCGGGTTAGCATGAAGAGCACATAATCTTCTCTGCCTGGGATATCCTCCCAACTTGTCCATCCCAGGGAGACATCTGAGGATAGATTATCTGATGCCAGAAGATTGGGGTACAGTACTGAGTTACCAGCAAAATGAGGCCCAAATAAGAGGCTATTTCCATTAAGAGAGGCAAAAGGCCATACAAAAAATTGGGGTTTAATCTGATGCTAATAATAACATTGAACTCTTATAGTACAGGAAACTTTGGTTTATCTGGAGGTTGTATGTCCGGAATACTTGATCTAACGGCAAAAATCAGGAGCCGTTTTCTATAAGTTTTTTTTAGATCTCGTTCTTTTTTTTTCCCCAGTCAGGCACTGCAAGGTCTGGAGATGAAAACCTCGTATGCTTCAACATTAACTTTGTATGTCCGGCAGTTTTGATAGATCGGCAACACGCCGGTCCCGTCGGTGCCGGATATCACAAAGTTTCCTGTATTGCAGACCAAAAACCCTGAATAACCTGGCATTACCTGAAAAGATGGAATTGAGTACTGACTGCACTGTAATCTCTCTAGTCCAACATCTAAGTTTTCAACATGCTGTAGTTTATATCTTATTATTTAGCCCTTTTAGTTTCTTTTCTCTCTCTCTTTTCCATCTCTGTAAAACCAGATAAATAAAAGTTAAGACTTTCCTGTCTGTCTGCTTGTCTGTTGTAGGTGCCAGAGTTTCAAAAAGAGGTGGAGGTCCGAGCTATGATCGAGGGTCAGATGCTGGCTAAAAGGGCATACGCTGAGAAGCTGGGCTACAAAGTCTGTAAGTAATAACGATGTAAGATGCCAGAGAGCTCCATGTTCATGCAAAATATTTAGCTCGCTCTTAAAGCAACAGGAGCAGGCCTGTTTGGCAAACCTACGTGGGCCACATTGGATTGTCTTAGAACTGGCGTGGCTGAACCAAAACTGTGTTTAACACCATAAAGCGCAGTTTGACAAATAGATTTGGACTTTTGGGCTGTTTGACCGGCGGAGGTGTTGACTGCGGGAAGAATATTGGTCAGGACATCACGAAAACTTCCTGCTTTTCTGTGAATAGTGCCATGGAATCTTAAATGTTCACCTCAACAACCCTCGGTTTAAAGCTCATTGGACGATGCTAAAAAAGGCAGAAATGATGCTTAAAAATGATCACATGGGCATGTTTAATTATTGAATGGCACCATCACCAAAGCTTGGCTAGTCTGCCTCATGCTGTAATGGCAAATTTGTGTTATACTGAACTTTGCAAAACAATTCTACATATTAATTTACTGGCCGAGGCTTTCTGTCCCTGTGCCAATTTTTCGGCAAATCTGTGCGCCTTCCCACTGTTTTCTGGGGGCTGGTCCCGTTGAGGCTGCAAGTGAATGAAACCTGGATTATGCTGCGTTTCTTGTCCTTTGTACTGTTTGAGCATTGGCTGCAGGGGCTGCCTGTTTGCCCAGGTGTCCAGGGTTCAGTGGTTGGTGGAAGGCGGACACAAAAATCTCTGTGCAGCCTGGACTTGAGCAATTGCTCAGGGAGCGTTGTCTTGCACATGCCCAAGAAGGGAGGGGGGAAGGGGGGTCCTGCATTTTTTGGAAAAAATAAGCCTCACGTTACCGGCAGTATAGAAGCAATGGCAGGCCCCTGGAAGCCTCGCTCCTCCCCTTGGAGAAGCTTCCCAATGAAGTGGGGAGGGAGCAGAAAGAAGGCTAGTAGTTCTTGCACGTAGCTCGTCATAAATCTGTCCTCCAGAGAAAAAAAGAATCGAATGGTCGTGCTTTTCTTATTGGCTGAAGTAAGCAACGGCTGAAGAACGGCAGATCCTGTGGGGCTCCACAAAACAGCGACCCGTCTTTGAAAGGCTTCGATTTTAACTAACCATACTGCTAAATCCATTTTCGTAATGTTTCACCACCATCTTTATTTGATGTAGCTGAATATGTAGCTGTGTAACTAGCATTTATAACAAAACAAACATCTGAAATTATGTAATTTCCTTTAAAATTATTTGTATCATATTCCACATTCCTACTTTACCCTTTTTTTCCCCAAACTATAAATTGTGTCACGGAGGCCTGGGACTCACTTTTTCTCCTTGTCAGCAGCTTAATTTCTTAACCTGGACTTTCTTATTGGGCTTCACTGGAAGTGAAAGAAACAAATCACACCTGCTTGGCCTGGGGCAGCACTATTATCTGTGCCTGCACAGTGTTCCTTCCATTTTCTTTTTTCCATTTCACCTATCTGTCCGCAATTCTGATCTGGTTCCCTACCTGATTGTTCAGACTCTCGATCTGGCAATTTCTTACCCTCCATCCCTTCCTTTATACTGACAGACATAACGCAAAAATACATGACAAATAATTTCATAGTTGTTTTTATAAGAGAATAAGGCATTACGTTTTACATCTGGCTGCCACCAGTCTTCAGCCTGGATTGGAAGACTGGTTACACTCATCCTAACATTCTCCAGAATAACGCGTCTTATTCCTTCCAAACATTGCTCCCTCAACAACACAGACGTCACCAACATTTTATTTTAACAAAACATAGTTACTAATAATTGGCAGGGTTAAAACAGGAAAGGATTTAATGCCTCAGCAAAACTAGGCAAGTGATCAGGCCAAGCAGGTTCACAAATATCAATACAAGACTGGGCGCAAAGAGCAACCTGAGCTATTTGACCTTGTTGGACAAGCAGAAGAGGTGCGTTTCAGCTCAAGATCTTCTTCTTGTGGTACAAGGCCTCCTCCTGATTTGTTTTTCATGCTGATGCCTGGAAAGTATTGTACCCAGAAGGGTTCCATTTTGATTTTCAAGTAAAGCATCACCCTAGCTGAGCACCTGCTTGGCCACCAAGGGCCGATTGCTCCAGGACAGTTGTTGGTACATCCCTCAAGGACTCCGAACCTGAAGCACAATTTTGACTCTGGGTCACAGTTCCCAAGACTGGCCTATATGTATAAATAATTTGAAGGTGAATGCTGCACTGCTTTCCTTTCATTCTAGCTACTTTGACCTTCATCCCCTCAGATTCTGGGCTGGATTTTCATTCAGCAGTTGGGAAGGAGGCGGGACTACAACTTTCGGGTTTTAGTCCCGCCTCCATCGACGTCCGGCCAATCGACGCGATTTTCCCTTGATTGACCTTGTTGAGCCCGCCCAGTGGGCTCAGCAGGCCAATTAAGGGCCACCCGGCAACAGGTGACGTCACAGACTGAAATTTCATCTGTCAAGAGTTTTTGACAGATGAAATATCAGTGTTTCACAGCTGTTTGAAGCTGTCAAACACTGACAGTCTGACTTCTAACCTGAGTCCTTCTACGCAGACTCAGTTAGAACTCTCACCGACACTGAAAGCTGAAGGCTGTCACTTTTGACAGATCGCAGCCATTCAGCTTTCAGTTCCGACTGAGTGATGGACTCCCGACGCCTAGAGGAAGAAAGGCTGTTAAGGTAAGTACAGGTAAGTAAAACTTCTTTACACACTTTAGACACACCAAACACACTTACCTTTGCACTCATGCACCCATCACTCACCTGAACACCGACATCGCGACCCCTCCAAGTCCTTCAACCCAACGGCCCGCCTGCTCTAACCTGGCTTGGTTTGGAGCCGTCTGGAATCCCACACGACACCCCTCAAAATAGGGATTAGGCTAAAAACTGCCTGTTAACTACCTGTTAACAGGCAGTTAATTGGCACTAATCCCTTCCCGCCTTAGGTTGGCGGGTCACAGTGCGGGGTGGGTACCCGCCTCCCTTGAAACTTAATGTGGAGGTGGGTTTTGGGCGGGATGGTGTCGGGACCCCCGAATTCAGGATTTTTGCCCCCCGCACGCCTGAAAGCCTGCCTCATGGCACACTGAAAATCTGGCCCTCTGACTTTCCATTTGTAGTCTTTCTTATTTTTTGTGTGTATGTTTTTCTCATTTCTTTTCTGATGTAACATTACTTTCCATCTCCTAATAAAAGTATAATTATATGCATATTATATTTCCTGTGTAACTGGGCGGGAGGTGTTTTCTCCTCCTCTTTGTCATTAGACAATAAGACGAGTGATCTGAGATCGTTCCTGCAGTTTAATTTAATTAAGATGACTGGTAATGAAGACATTCTTAAAGGCTTGTGGGTTCTGACAGACGGCTCTTAAAGAGGCACAAGCTATACTCTTCTCCTGCCAGCATTACCAGTATGTTAAGTTCCGCTTCATCTCCAACAAGAGACAGCCTAGCACATAATCTCTGATGACAATTGTACAGTTAGATTTGATGTCTGGCAGCATTTGATAGTGTTTGGCACCACGGAGCATAACTAGATATTGTTCCTCAGGGCAGCGTCCTAGGCCCAACTATCTTCAGCTGCTTCATCAATTTGGTTGGAGTTAAGAAACAATAGAGGAGCTATCACGCTACTTGGTGTATTTTATAGGCCACCAAATAGTGGGAAGGAGATAGAGGAGCAGATTTGTAAGGAAATTGCTGAGAGACGCATAAACTAGAGAGTAGTGATAATGGGAGACTTTAACTACCCCAATATTGAATGGGGCAGTGATTGTGTTAAGGGCAGAGAAGGGGAGGAATTTCTGAAGCGTGTTCAGGAGAATTTTCTTGATCACTATTTCCTGCCCAACGAGGAAGGAGACATTGCTGGATCTATTCTTGGGGAATGAAGTGGGTCAAGTGGAGAATGTCACAGTGGGGGAGCATCTCGGGAATAGTGATCATAGTATCATAATGTTTAGATTAGTTATGGAGCAGGATAAGGAGCAATCTAGAATAAAAATACTTAACTGGAGGAGGGCTAATTTCAGCAAATTGAGGAGGGATCTAGCCCGGGTAAATTGGAGTCAAAGACTGGCAGGCAAAAATGTAATGGAGCAATGGACGGCCTTTAAAGAGGAGATTGTTCGGGTACAGTCTAGGTACATTCCCACAATGGGGAAAGGGAGGGAAACCAAAGCCAGAGCTCCTTGGATGACGAAGGAGTTAGTGAGTAGGATGAAGCAGAAAAAGGGGGTGTATGACGGATGTCAGCTTGATAATACAAGGGAGAATCAGGCTGACTATAAAAAGTACAGAGGTGAAGTGAAAAAGAAAGTTAAAGAGACAGTACGAGAATAGATTGTTGGCTAACATAAAAGGGAATCCAAAGGTCTTCTATAGGCATCTTAACAGTAACTGGGTTGTCAGAGGAGCAGTGGGGCTGGTTAGGTGGAGGCAGAAGGCATGGCCGAGGAACTAAATGAGTACTTTGCATCGAAGAGGACTTTGCCAAAGCTATGGTAAACAAGGAGGTTGGCGGTGTAATGGATTAGATAAAAATAGATAAAGAGGAGGTACTAGAAAGGCTGGCAGTACTTAAAGCAGATAAGTCACCCAGTCCGGATTAGGTTGCTGAGGGAAGTAAGGGTAGAAATTGCAGAGGTGCTGGCCACAATCTGCCAATCCTGCTTAGAAACAGGGGTGGTGCCAAAGGACTGGAGGATTGCAAATGTTTCACTGTTGTTCAAAATTACAGGCCAGTCAGTTTAACGTCCATGGTAAGGAAACTTTTAAAAACAATAATCCGGGAGAAAATTAACATCCACTTCGACAAACATGAACCAATAAAGGAGAGCCAGTACGGATTTGTTGAGGGAAAATTGTGTTTGACTAACTTGATTGAGTTTCTGATGAAGTAACAGAGAGGGTTGATGAGGGCAGTGCAGTTGATGTTGTGTATATGGACTTTCAAAGGCGTTTGATAAAGTACAACATATTAGGCTTGTCAGCAAAATTGAAGCTCATGGGGTAAAAGGGGCAGCATGGATACAAAATTGACTAAGGGACAGAAAACAGAGAGTTGTGGTGAATGGCTGTTTTTTGGACTGGAGAGAGGTATACAGTGGCGTTCCCCAAGTTTGAGTACTTGGACCACTGCTGTTTATGATTTACATTAATGACTTGGACTTGGGGGTACAGGGCACAATTTCGAAATTTGCAGACGACACGAAACTTGGAAGTGTAGTAAATAGAAAGATAGTAATAGACTTCAAGAGGATATAGACAGGCTGGTGAAATGGGCGGACATATAGCAGGTGAAATTCAGTGCAGAAAAGTGTGAGGTGATACATTTTGGTAGGAAGAATGAGGAGAGACAGTGCATGCTAAATGGTACACTTTTAAAGGATGTACAAAAAGAGAGACCTGGGGGTGTTTGTGCACAAATCTTTGAAGGTGGCAGGTCAGGTTAACAAAGCAGTTAATAAAACAATAAAAACAGAAAATGGTGGATATACTCAGCAGGTCAGGCAGCATCTGTGGAGAGAGAAACAAAGTTAATGCTTCAGGTCGATGTCCTTTCATCAGAACAGTTCTGATAAAAGGTCGTCGACCTGAAACGTTAACTGTGTTTCTCTCTCCACAGATGCTGCTTGACCTGCTGAGTATTTCCAGCATTTTCTGTTTTTACTTCAGGTTTCCAGCATCCGCAGTATTTTGCTTTTGTATCAGTTGATCTAAATAGAGGCATAGAGTACAAAAGCCAGGAAGTTACGCAAGAATCATAGAATGGTTACAGCACGGAAGAAGGCCATTCGGCCCGTCGAACCCGTGCCGGCTCGCTGCAAGAGCACTTCAGCCAGTCCCACTCCCCCGCCCTTTCCCCTGTACCCCTGCAAATTGTTTTCCTCCAGATACTTATCCAATTCCCTTTTGAAAGCTGTGATTGAATCTGCCTCCACCACCCTTTCAGGCAGTGCATTCCAGATCTTAACCACTCGCTGCATAAAAAAGTTTTTCCTCATGTCGCCTTTGGTTCTTTTGCCAATCACCTTAAACCTGTGTCCTCTGGTTCTCGACCCTTCTGCCAATGGGAACAGTTTCCCTCTATCTACACTGTCCAGACCCCTCATGATTTTGAACACCTCTATCCAATCTCCTCTCAATCTTCTCTATTCCAAGGAGAACAACCCCAGCTTCTCCAGTCTATCAATGTAACGGAAGTCCCTCATTCCTGGAATCATTCTCGTAAATCTTTTCTGCACCTTCTCTAAGGCCTTCACATCCTTCCTAAAGTGTGGTGCCCAGAATTGGACACAGTACTCCAGTTGGGGCCGAACCAGTGTTTTATACACGTTCATCATAATTTCCACACTTTTGTACTCTATACCTCTGTTTATGAAGCCCAGGATCCCGTAAGCCTATTTAACTGCTTTCTCAACCTGCCCTGCGACCTTCCAACGATTTGTGCACACGTACCCCCAGGTCTCTCTGTTCGTGCATCCCCTTTAGGATTGTACCATTTAGTTTATATGTCCTCTCCTCATTCTTTCTACCAAAATGTATCACTTCACACTTCTGTGCGTTAAATTTCATTGCCACGTGTCCGCACATTTCACCAGCCTGTCTATGTCTTCCTGAAGTCTATCACTCTCCTCCTCACTGTTCACTATACTTCCAAGTTTTGTATCATCTGCAAATTTTGAAATTGTGTCCTGTACACCCAATTCCAAGTCATTAATATATATCAAGAAAAGCAGTGGTCCTAGAACCGACCACTGGGGAACACCACTGTATACCTTCCTCCAATCCGAAAAACAACTGTTCACCACTACTCTGTTTCCTGTCACTTAGCCAATTCCGTATCCACGCTGCCACTGTCCCTTTTATTCCAAGGGCTTCAGCTTTGCTGGCAAGCCTATTATGTGGCAGTTTGTCGAACGCCTTTTGGAAATCTATGTACACTACATCAACTGCATTACCCTCATCAACCCTCTCTGTTACCTCATCAAAGAACTCAATCAAGTTAGTTAAAAATGATTTGTCTTTAACAAATCCGTGCTGGCTTTCTTTAATTAATCCATACTTGTCCAAGTGTTTCTAAAAGCTTCCCCACTACTGAGGTTAAACTGATTGACATGTAGTTGTTGGGTTTATCTTCACACCCTTTTTTGAACAATAGTGTAACATTTGCAATTCTCCAGTCCTCTGGCACCACCCCCGTATCTAAGGAGGATTGGAAGATTATGGCCAGTACCTCCGCAATTTCCTCCCTCAATTCCCTCGGCATCCTAGGATGCATCCCATCCGCTCCTGATGATTTATCTACTTTAAGTACAGCCAGCCTTTCTAATACCTCCTCTTTATCAATTTTTATCCTATCAAGTATCTCCACTACCTCCTCCTTTACTATGTCTATGGCAGCATCCTCTTCTTTGGTGAAGACAGATGCAAAGTACTCGTTTAGTCCCTCTGCCTCCATGCATAGGTCTCCTGTTTGCTCCCTAATTGGCCCTCTTACTACCCTTTTACTATTTATATGCCTATAGAAGACTTTTGGATTATCTTTTATGTTGGCTGCCATTCTATTCTCATACCCTCTCTTTGCCCCTCTTATTTTCTTTTTCACTTCTCCTCTGACCTTTCTATTTATAGCCTGATTCTCAGATGTATTTGGAAGATGGTTGTGGTGGTTGAAGGTCAATTATCACAGCCCCAGGACATCGCTGCAGGAGTTACTCAGGGCAGTGTCCTAGGCCCAACCATCTTCAGCTGTTTCATCAATGACCTTCCCTCCAACATAAGGTCAGAAATGGGGATGTTCGCTGATGACTGCACAGTGTTGAACACCATTCACAATTCCTCAGATAATGAAGCAGTCCATGCCCGCATGCAACAAGACCTGGACGACGTTCAGGCTTGGGCTGATAAGTGGCAGGTAGCATTCGCACCACAGAAGTGCCAGGCGATGACTATCTTCAAAAAACGAGAGTCTAACCACTGCTCCTTGACATTCAGTGGCATTACCATCGCCGAGTCCCCCGCCATCAACATCCTGGGGATCACCATTGACCAGAAACTTAACTGGACCAGCCACACAAATACTGTGGCAACAAGAGCAGGTCAGAGGCTAGGTATTCTGCGGCGAGTGTCTCACCTCCTGACTCCCTAAAGCCTTTCCACCATCTACAAGGCACAAGTAAGGTGTGTGATGGAATACTCTCCACTTGCCTGGATGAATGCAGGTCCAACAACACTCAAGAAGCTCGACATCATCCAGGACAAAGCAGGCCGCTTGATTGGCACCCCATCCACCACCTTAAACATTCACTCCCTCCACCACTGGCGCACCGTGGCTGCAGTGTGTACCATCTACAAGATGCACTGCAGCAACTCGCCAAGGCTTTTTCAGCAGCACCTCCCAAACCCACGACCTCTTCCACCTAGAAGGGCAAGGGCAGCAGGCACATGAGGACACCACCACCTCCAAGTTCCCCTCCAGGTCACACACCATCCTGACTTGGAAATATATCACCGATCCTTCATCGTCGCTGGGTCAAAATCCTGGAACTCCCTCCCTAACAGCACTGTGGTAGTACCTTCACCACACGGACTGCAGCGGTTGAAGAAGGTGGCTCACCACCACCTTCTCAAGGGCAATTAGGGATGGGCAATAAATGCTGGCCTTGCCAGCGATGCCCACATCCAATAAAAAATGAATGGAAAAAAAACTGACATCTTGTCATACGCGCTCTTTTTCTGTTTCATCATATTCTCTAACTCTTTCATCATCCAGGGAGCCTTGACTTTAGTTGCCCTGCCTTTCCCCCTAGTGGGAATGTACCTCAACTGTACCTAAACTATTTCCTCTTTAAAGGCAGCCCTTTGTTCCATTACAGTTTTGCCTGCCGCCTTTGATTCCAGTTTACCTGGGCCAGATCCGTTCTTATTCCACTGAAATTGGCCTTCCCCCAGTTAAACATTTTGGGCGAAAAATTGAGTGGCGCCCCCTTAGGGGCGCTAACTTCGCTACTTTTAGCGCCCCGGAAAAATTAGCACCACCGCGATGGAAATTGAGTGGATTGCACCCCAAGAGGGAAGAGGGCGCTACTGGAAGCGCCCACCCTCTCTCTTGAGGGGCTGTGAGGGAATATTGCGGCGCAACGTGCTGCATCGCCATGGGTCCGGAGGTTGGGGACGGGAGCGGAGGCAGGTGCTGGCAGGCGGCCAGCAACAATAATGGCCGGCTGGCACCTCGCCTTTTAAAAAGCGCCTCCCCTGCCGCAGCTAGGCCCCCGACCCTGACAGACATGACGTCCGGCGGTAAGTCAGGGGGCGCTACTGAAGATCGCGGTCAGGGCACTGCTGGTTACCGCCACCGCTGACCTGCTGAATTTCGCGGGAGGCGTTGATGGCGCTAGTTGCTTTGTGCCTCGTTAAAGCCCTTTTTCCCCCTTATACTCTAGATTTCTCCCTGTCCTTTTCCATAGCTAATCTAAACCTTATGATACTATGATTACTGTTCCCTAAATGTTCAGCTACTGATACTTGCTCCACTTGACCTACCTCATTCCCCAGAACCAGATCCAGCAGTGCCTCCTCTCTGGTTGGGCCGGAAACATACTGATCAAGAAAGTCCTCCTGAACACACTTCAGAAATTCTTCCCACTCTCTGCCCTTTACACTATTACTATCCCAGTCTATATTAGGATAATTGAAGTCCCCCATTATTGCTACTCTATCGTTCTTGCACCTCTCTCTAATTTCTCTGCAAATGTGCTCCTCCATATCTTTCCCACTAGTTGGTGGCCTACAGAATACACCTATTCGTGTAATGGCACGTCTATTATTTCTTAACTCTAGCCATATAGAGTCTGTCCTTGACGCCTCCAGGGTATCCTCCCTCTCCAGCACGGTGACATTCTCCTTAACCAATATTGGCACACCACCTCCTATCTTTCCTGAACACTTTATAACCAGGAATATTTAATACCCAATCCTGCCCTTTTTTGAGCCAGGTCTCAGTTATTGCCGCAACATCATATTCCCATGTGGCTATTTGTGCCTGCAGCTCACTTACCTTGTTTACCTTGCTAGACCTATATAAAACACTAGTTCGGCCCCAGCTGGAGTATTGTGTCCAATTCTGGGCACCACACTTTAGGAAGGACGCAAAGGCTTTGGAGAGGCTACAGAAGAGATTTACTAGAATGGTTCCTGGAATGAGGGATTACAGTAAAGTTTATCGACAAGAGAAGCTGGGGCTGTTCTTCGAGCAGAGAGGCTAAGAGAATGATCCTCTGGATCATTAATTTAGGCCTCTGGATTACTAGTCCAGTATCATAACCACAATTCTACCGTACCCTTAACTGGGAAACTCCTTCCTCCCCTGGGTCTGACTGGGAAACTCCCCCCTCCCCTGGGCCTGACTGGGAAACTCCCCCCCTCCCCTGGGTCTGACTGGGAAACTCCTCCCTCCCCGGGGTCTGACTGGGAAACTCCCCCCTCCCCTGGGTCTGACTGGGAAACTCCCCCCTCGCCTGGGTCTGACTGGGAAACTCCTCCCTCCCCGGGGTCTGACTGGGAAACTCCCCCCTCCCCAGGGTCTGACTGGGAAACTCCCCCCTCCCCTGGGTCTGACTGGGAAACTCCTCCCTCCCCTGGGTCTGACTGGGAAACTCCCCCCTCCCCTGGGTCTGACTGGGAAACTCCCCCCTCCCCAGGGTCTGACTGGGAAACTCCCCCCTCCCCAGGGTCTGACTGGGAAACTCCCCCCTCCCCTGGGTCTGACTGGGAAACTCCCCCCTCGCCTGGGTCTGACTGGGAAACTCCCCCCTCCCCAGGGTCTGACTGGGGAAACGCCTCCCTCCCCAGGGTCTGACTGAGAAACTCCCCCCTCCCCAGGGTCTGACTGGGAAACTCCCCCCTCCCCAGGGTCTGACTGGGAGACTCCGTCCTCTCCAGGCTCTCCGACTGTGAGAGCAGTCGTGTGTCTACCAATGGCTTCCATCCAGTAACCTATCTTAAGGCTAAAGGGATCGAGGGATATGGGGAGAAGGCAGGGACAGGGTACTGAATTTGGATGATCAGCCATGATCTCATTAAATGGCGGAGCAGGCTCGAGGGGCCGAATGGCCTACTCCTGCTCCTATCTTCTATGTTTCTATTGCTATGAGAGCGGTTCTTGTCAAACACCTCTCCCGGATTTTCTTTCCTGCTAGGAATAGAATCAAGGGAGAGAAGACTGCATGGTACTCAGCACATATAACTCTTAAATACAGTGTTCATTTATCAAGAATATTAACCTGTACACAACAATATTTACGAGGAAAGAAATTCTTCCAATATCCTTACTCCAAAATAATCGTTGTAACTGTATAAGCTGCATGTACAAGATAAGTACTGACAGTTGGATTTATTTTATGAGATCCACATAACCATTACAAACAGGCATATTTAAACTTGCTCTCCAAAAATTTGATTATAAAAAAAGTACAGCACTGCTCCTAAGTGAAACAACACAGGCCTGCTAATATAGATAAAAAGAGCTCCCTGTAAAACTTTCGTGCTGAAAGTCTGAATGCAGCACTTGTTAAATATTTAAGCACACGACTCATATTTGTCAGTAATTGTAATATTGACTTACTGCTAAGCAGGAACTGGTACAATCGTATTATTTATGCCAATTCACATTCTGATGTAGGTTTAAAATTGCAGCAAAGTATTTATGCTGGCGGACTAAAAATGCCAATCTAGCCCATTATATGGAGGGGGAGGTGAAAATACTGGTTAGTTATGTGGCGTATTTAACTGAAGTTACAAGTCACCCTCAGATCAGCGTGACAGTGGAGTGCAGCTAGGCTAATGAAAATCAGTTTTTAAAATCAGCATTATTCAGGTTATTTAATGGAAATTAATAAAACTTGTCAAAATTGTGATAGATACTCAAAAAAAACCCCCCACAAAGCAGCATGAATCCAATCAGACCAGCGGGCAACAGAGATGCAGTAATTTCAATCTACCACAGGGGAGCAGTCAGTGACCATTCTGAGGCTTCAATCTACTTCTGTCTTTCAAAGGCTGTTCAGTTTCTTCATTCATTTCTCAGTACATCAATTTGATAATCTGGCATCTTCTGTAAATGTGTGGTTGTTATATACATAGTTATATATACAGGCCTAAGTGTTTGAAGATTTATCTTTCTGTTACAACAACCACAGTACAATTTGTAGTGCACACTCAGGGTAGAGAGGTTCTCGGGATCATGGAGTTAAACATTGGGAAGTCCGGAGCCGTTGTCTTTGGTCCCCGCCACAAACTGCGTTCCCTAGTCACCGATTCCATCCCTCTCCTTGGCCGTTGTCTCGGGCTGAATCAGACTGTTTGCAACCTCAGTGTCCTATTTGACCCTGAGTTGAGCCCATGTCCTCTCCATCACCAAGACAGCCTATGTTCACCACGATAATATCGCTTGTTTCCACCCTTGCCTCAGCCCATCTGCTGCTGAAACCCTCATCCATGCATTTGTTAACCTCCAAACTCGACTATTTCAACACTCTCCTGGCCAGGCTCCCACCTCCCACTCTCCATAAACCTAAGCTCATCCAAAACTCTGCTGCCTGTATCCTAACTCACGCCAAATCCTGCTCACCCAGCACCTCTGTGCTCACTGACCTACATTGGTTCCCAGTCTCCGAACTCCTCGATTTTAAAGTTCTCATCCTCGTGTTCAAATTCCTCCATGGCCTTGCTCCACCCTATCTCTGTAACCTCCTCCAGCCTTACAACCCTCCGATAACCCTTTGTTCCTCCAACTCTAACTGACCTCTTGTGCATCTCCCACTTCCTTCACCCCACCATTGGCGACCGTGCCTTCAGCCAGTTAGACCCTACGCTCTGAATTCCCTCCCTAAACCTCTCTGCCCTCCACCTCTTTCCTCCTTTAAGATCCTCTACCTACCTTTGACCAAGCTTTGGTCACCTGCCTTAATGTGTCCTTCTTTGGCTCGGTGTCAGTTTTTGTCTGATTACGCTCCTGTTTTACTACTTTAAAGGTGCTATAGAAATGCAAGTTGTTGTTGTTAACACAGTACAGTTCGATGTTGTGCATCATTTACTATGTTTAATAAATGTTGGGGGAAAAATTCGGTTGCTTTGCGCCTCCCGTTAGCGCCGCAAGAGGGCGCTAACGGGGCGCAACGCAACTAGCGCCCGGGCGCGGCGATGTTTACGCCGCTCACGAAATTGACCAAACATTTTGTGGCGGCGCTAAACACTACCGCCACGATCTCTTGTGCCCACAGATCGTGACATCAGTCGAACGTGCAACGACCCGGTAGCGCCCCGGACCGGATATTGAGTGGCGCCCCCTGCCTTTCTGCCTGCCACTAGCAACGACAGGTAGAGGGGAACGTTTTGCAGTCAGGAAGGGACTGGGGGGAAGCGCCGTTTAAAGGCGGCCGCTTCCTGCCTTTTTTTGTTGGCGACAGTTTTGCACCATGCATTGAGAGAGAGAGAGACTTCTGGAGATATTCAACGCTGTGTGAAGGAGTTTTGGGTACTAAACAGCGCTTTGCAAGTTCATTTTCATTTGACTTTCCTTGCATCGATTTTGAAGAGACTATAGGGGCTGCACTCTGAGCTCTTTCCCTGGGCCTCTCCATTGTTCTTTCCAGCATAATTGATGTACAGGTCTCTCCAGGCCGAGATTCAAAGCTGCAATGAGCAGGATGTGGATGGAGAGCAAGATCGACCCTCCCCTTTAAGAACTGGCCGGCGCCAGTGTTCCATTGCTAACTGACATCACATGAGCTTCGCCAGCTCCTCGGCATTAGCGCCTTAAGAGAGATCTCTGGATTACTCCCGGTGCCACGTGCTAGTAAGTATAGGAATAGGAAGATAGAACAGATGAATGCGTGGCTAAAGGGATGGTGCAGGGGGGAGGGCTTTGGTTTCCTGGATCACTGGGTCTGCTTCTGGGAAAGGTGGGACTTGTACAAGTCGGACGGTTTACACCTGAACCAGGGGGGAACCAATATCCTTGCGGGGAGGTTTGCTAGCACTGCTGGGGAGGGTTTAAACTAACTTGGCAGGGGGTTGGGGTACAGAGTGGAGCTATAGTAGGGGGTGATTTACGGCCAAATACAGAGGGAAAAACAAGTCAGCTGGGAAGGCAGAGCAAATATGTGAAGGCAAAAGAGAATATGGCAGGGCTGGAAGGCATTTATTTTAATGCAAGGAGTCTTGCAAATAAGGTGGATGAACTGAAGGTGTTGTTGAACACATGGGAGTACGATATTGTTGCTATCACGGAGACATGGTTGAGGGAGGGTCAGGACTGGCAGCTCAATATTCCGGGGTATAGAATCTTCAGGCGAGACAGAGGGGGGTGTAAAAGGGGAGGGGGTGTTGCAATATTAATTAAGGAGTCAATTACTGCTGTAAGGAGGGATGATATATTAGCGGGTTCCTCAAATGAGGCCATATGGGTAGAACTTAAAAACAAAAAGGGGGCAAGCACTTTGCTGGGAGTGTACTATAGGCCCCCAAACAGTCAGGGGGAGATAGAGGAACAGATATGTAGGCAAATCTCAGAGAAGTGCGAAAATAATAGGGTAATAATAGTGGGGGATTTCAACTTCCCCAATATAAATTGGGACAGTCAGAGTGTGAAAGGCTTAGAGGGTGCAGAATTCTTAAAGTGCATCCAGGAGAGCTTTTTGAGCCAACATGTAGAAAGTCCTACAAGAGAGGGGGCGGTACTGGACCTAATTCTGGGGAATGTAGCCGGGCAAGTGGTGGAAGTGTCAGTAGGAGAGCATTTTGGCGACAGTGACCATAATTCGGTGAGATTTAAGGTGGTCATGGAAAAAGACAAAGACGGCCCGGAAATAAGGGTTCTAAATTGGGGGAAGGCCGATTTTAATATGATAAGGCAGGATCTGGCCAAAGTGGACTGGGAGCAGCTGCTTATAGGAAAATCCACATCAAAACAGTGGGAGACTTTCAGAAGGGAAATAGAGAGAGTACAACGCCAACATGTTCCTGTAAAGGTCAAGGGTGGGACCAACAAGCAAAGGGAACCTTGGATGACAAGGGATATACAAAAATGCATTAGAAATAAAAGGGGGGCTTTTGGCAGTTACAAAAGACTAAAGACGGAAGAAGCCCTAGAGGAGTATAAAAAGTGCAGGGGCATACTTAAAAAAGAAATTAGGAGGGCAAGGAGGGGCCATGAAATAACACTGGCGAGCAAAATAAAGGAAAATCCTAAGATGTTTTATAAGTATATTAAGGGCAAGAGGATAACCAGGGAAAGGGTAGGGCCCATTAGGGACCAAAGTGGCAATCTGTGTGTAGAGCCAGAGGATGTAGGCGGGGTTTTAAATGAATTTTTTGCATCTGTGTTCACTGAGAAAGACGATGCAGACATAGAAATCGGGCAAGGGGACGGTGACATACTTGAACATATTAGCATCGAGAGGGAGGAGGTGCTAGCGGTTTTAGCGGGCCAAAAAGTGGATAAATGCCCAGGCCCGGACGAGATGTATCCCAGGCTGCTGTGGGAGGCAAGGGAGGAGATTGCAGGGGCTCTGACACAAATTTTCAGAACCTCTCTGGCCACAGGGGATGTACCAGAGGACTGGAGAACAGCTAACGTAGTACCATTATTCAAGAAGGGTAGCAGGGATAAACCAGGGAATTACAGGCCAGTGAGTCTAACATCTGTGGTGGGGAAATTATTGGAAAAAATTCTGAGGGACAAAATTAATCTCCACTTGGAGAGGCAAGGATTAATCGGGGATAGTCAGCATGGCTTTGTCAAGGGTAAATCATGTCTAACAAATCTGATCGAATTTTTCGAGGGGGTGACTAGTGGGGTGGATGAGGGAAATGCTGCGGATGTGGTGTACATGGACTTCAGTAAAGCTTTTGACAAAGTCCCGCATAGGAGACTGGTCAAGAAGGTAAGAGCCCATGGGATCCAGGGTGCCTTGGCGCGTTGGATCCTAAACTGGCTGAGTGGCAGGAGGCAGAGGGTGATGGTCGAAGGTTGCTTTTGTGACTGGAAGCCTGTGTCCAGTGGGGTACCTCAGGGATCGGTGCTGGGTCCCTTATTGTTTGTGATCTACATAAATGATTTGGATGAAAATGTAAAAGGTATGATCAGTAAGTTCGCAGATGACACGAAAATTGGTGGGGTGGTAAATTGCGAGGAGGAAAGCCTCCGGCTACAGGACGATATAAACGGGTTGATCAGATGGGCGGAGAAGTGGCAAATGGAATTTAACCCTGAAAAGTGCGAGGTGATGCATTTTGGACGGACAAATAAGGCAAGGGAATACACAATGAGTGGTAGGACCCTAGGAAGTACAGAGGGTCAGAGGGACCTTGGTGTACATGTACATAGATCCCTGAAGGCAGCGGAGCAGGTAGATAAGGTGGTTAAAAAGGCATATGGGATACTTGCCTTCATTAGCCGAGGCATAGAATATAAGAGCAGGGAGGTTATGATGGAGCTGTACAAAACGCTGGTGAGGCCACAGCTGGAGTACTGTGTGCAGTTCTGGTCGCCTCACTATAGGAAGGATGTGATTGCTTTGGAGAGGGTGCAGAGAAGATTCACCAGGATGTTACCTGGGATGGAGCGCCTCAGCTATGAAGAGAGGCTGGACAGGCTGGAGTTGTTTTCCTTGGAGCAGAGAAGGCTGAGGGGGGACCTGATTGAGGTGTACAAAATAATGAGGGGCATAGATAGGGTAGATAAAGAGGAACTTTTCCCCTTAGTGGGGGGGTCAATAACAAGGGGGCATAGATTCAGGGTAAGGGGCAGGAGATTTAGAGGGGATTTGAGGAGGAACTTTTTCACCCAGAGGGTGGTTGGGATGTGGAACTCAATGCCTGAAAGGGTGGTGGAGGCAGGAACCCTCACAACATTCAAGAAGCATTTGGATGAGCACTTGAAATGCCATTGCATACAAGGCTATGGACCAAATGCTGGAAAATGGGATTAGACTGGACAGGGATGGATGGGCGGCGCAGACACGATGGGCCGAAGGGCCTCTTTCTGTGCTGTAAAACTCTATGACTCTATGTTTAGCGCCTGATTTAACGCTCCAATCACCTCCAGGGGCGATAGAAGCCAAGTTTGCAGTCGGAGGCGATAATTAGCGCCAGGCGCTAAACTTTGCGCACGGCCAATAATTGCGCCCCAAACGGGGCGATACTGAATTTCTTCCCCGTTGAATCTCTTACCCAATAATGAAGCTTAACATTTTTCTCAGTCTTTATGACTTGCCCTTCTCTTTTGGACCTCATACGGTGCAGACCATTACTGTGACAGAGAGAGGGGGGTGGTGACCTGGGTGGCCTTTGCCAATGTAGCTGGCAATTAGGAGCTGTGCATTAATAGCTTTGGTTGATGCATGCTCTGGGAATCAGAAACATGGCTAAATCCACAGGATGGAAATGAATATAACATTGAGGGGCATGTAGAGTGTTTAAGAAAGACAGTGGACAAAAAGGTGGTGGTGTAGCACTGTATGTCAGGGAAGTAAAAAACATTGGTCCTAAGGAAAGTAGAAAGCTGCAAAATGATGTAGAATGCAGGAAAATTCAAGCCAACTCCAGGGGTATGTTATAGACCACAAGATCAGCATAAGGAGGACAGTTTGCAAAATGAAGAGATAGAATGCGTATGCATGTGAGAACAAGTAATTTATTTTAATAGGAGACTTCAATTATTAACCTACTATAAACAGAGTAAACCCAAGGGTTTTGGGGTTAAGAGTTGGTAAATGTAATACATGACTGCTTTTTGACCCAGTGTGTCAAGGAAGCTGCGAGAGGCAATATTCATCTTAATCTGATATTTTTTGTAAAAGACCTAGAAAATATACATGAACTGGAAGGTGTAGCATGCCTTGGAGGACAGTAGCCACAGAGTAGAATAAGATGACAAAAATTCAAACTAGTAAAAGATTGATATCAGGAAATATACTAATGGAGGCAAAAATCCTGGAATCATTCAAGGAATACCTGGATGCTACTGTGGGGGGGAAGCTAAGTTCTGCCTGTCTGGGTAAATCGGCCGCCCGTTTTACATCCCGCCTGATTTGACTTGAATGGATAGAAAATCCAGCGACGTGCAAAACAAGCGGCGAATCCACTAACACCCGCTTTTCACCCGGCAATAAAAGTTAAAATTACCCCCACTGTCTTTTCAGTGTTTTTCAAAGATTTAATAATCCAAAATATGTGATGTCCGTTGTTTATAAACAGCGTGTGTGTGTTCACTGTATGGGGGAACAAAAAGTAACTTTGTATGGCAGCAATCAGAGTCTTGCAAACAATGCACGAATTAGAAGATCTCAGTTTCAGCTATAAAAAAAAATGTAAAAAGAAAACTTCTGAAAGGGATTGGCTTTTTGGACACATTTGGCTGAATAAAGTCGAATAATCTTCAAACACGGTACTTAGATGTGGAGTTTGCGGCCTCAAATAATGATTGAGCATTGTTCCTGTAAGTGTTTGGAAATGTAGAGGAGAGAAAGTCATTTAAATCACAGGGCTATAATTGTGAGAAAAGCTTGGATAGATTAATCTTTTACAGCAATTGTCTCAACCCCTCACAATCGCTTTTCAAATTCTTTTTTACATTATTCAGCTGTAGGGAATCTTCTTTGCAGTACATTCCATTAATTTGTATTTTTTTAATATTCCGTGCATGTTGGCACTGTTACCCACACCGATTTCTAATAGATATTAGTTGGTGTGTCTGGCATATATATGTGCCATGCTGTGCCTAGATGAAGACCAAGGTCAGCTGGCTCACAGCTCCTTTTCGACTCGTGCTGCTCCTGCATGTTTGTTAGAATCATTAGAAATTTATGACACAGAAGGAGGCCATTCGGTCCATTGTGCCTGTGCCGGCCAAAAAAGAGCTCTCCAGCCTAATCCCACTTTCTAGCTCTTGGTCCGTAGCCTTGTAGGTTACGGCACTTCAACTGCACAGCCAAGGACTTTTTAAATGTGATGAGGGTTTCTGCCTCTACCCCCCTTTTACGCAGTGTGTTCCAGACCCCCACCACCCTCCGTTGTAAATATTTCACCTCAACTCCCCTCTAATCCTGTTACCAATTAGTTTAAATCTATGCCCCCTTGTTATTGACTTCTCTGCTAAGGGAAATAGGTCTTTCCTGTCCACACTATCTAGGCCCCTCACAATTTTATACATCTCAATTAAATCTCCCCTCAGCCTCCTCTGTTCCAAAGAAAACAACTCAGCCTATACAACCTTTCCTCATAGCTAAAATTCTCCAGTCCTGGCAACAATCCTGCAAATCTCCTCACACTTTCCAATGCAACCACATCTTTCCTGCAATGCAGCGACCAGAACCGTACGCAGTACTCCAGCCACGGCCCAGCCAGTGTTCCACACAGCTCTACCACAACCACCCTGCTCCTACATTCCAAGCCTCGGCCAACAAAGGAAAGTATCCCGTATGCCTTCTTAACCACCTTTGCTACCTTCAGGGATCTGTGGACATGCACTCCAAGGTCCCTCTGATCTTCTGTACTTCAGTGTCCTACCATTTATAGTATACTAGCTAGGGGTGCCCGGCGTTGCCAGGGCTTTTTTGGGCCGCACGGTTTACGGCTGGGCGCTGCCGCTCCTGCGCTCTGTGTCACTCTTTGCCTCCCTGACCCCCTCTCTGTCCGTACCCCTCTCCCTGCCCCCTCTCTGTCTTCCCCCCCCTCTCTCTCCCCCCCCCCCCCCCCTCTCCCTGTCCAAGTATGTCCCCTCTCTCTCCCTCTCTCTACCTCTCCCCCTCTCATCGCCCTCCCTCCCCCTCTTTTGGCACCCGGGGAAGGGCTTTGAAAATTGAGCTAGGCCGCGGTGGCCGTGCAGGGCCTAGCAGTTGAGGCCCGGCCGGGCTCTAGGGCCGAGACAGACCCCAGCTGATTACCCGGTGCACCCGGCCGCCGTGCCGCGGGTAGCGCGGTTTATGGACGGCCGCTGACGCTCCCCCGCCCGCTCTGTGTCTCGGGCCGAGCGGTTGTGAGGCCCGGCCCGAGTGACTCCAACTCACCTCCCGCTCCCGGAGCCGCAATGTGGGGGTTTGTTTGGCTGGTGCTGTCGCTGTGGGGATGAAAGAAATGGCGGTGAAGTTTCGGGAGGCTGCAGGATTAGGCCCGCCCACAGACGGCGGATTGGTCAACCATCAGGTCACTGAACTGTAGGATTGGTCAACCATCACGTCACTCAATGCTAATGAGCGGTAGGATTGGTCAACCGCTAATGAGCGGATTTTTGAGGATTTTTGAACGTTTTTGTATAGTGTCCGAACAATTTTTGTCTGACCAAAAAGTAAATACGCCTATTAGACTGCCCTAATGATAAGCTTTCTTTTGATATAACATGCGTGTAGGTACGCTCTATAACTTTTGAGTGTATAGCAGACAGACAGACAGACCAACTCGTTTATATATAGATTTCCTTTGCCTTGTTAGGTCTCCCCAAATGCATTACCTCACACTTCTCTGGATTGAATTCCATTTGCCACTTTTCTGCCCACCTGACCAGTCCATTGATACCTTCCTGCAGTCTACAGCTTTCTTCCTCACTCTCAACCACACCGGCCAATATTTGTATCATCTGCAAACTTCTTAATCATGCCCCCTACATTGACTTCTAAATCATTGATATATACCACAAAAAGCAAGGGACCTAGTACTGAGCCCTGTGGAACCCCACTGGAAACAGCCTTCCAGTCACAAAAACATCCTTCGACCATTACCCTTTGCTTCTTGCCACTGAGCCAATTTTGGATCCAACTTGTCACTTTCTCTTGGATCCCATGGGCTTTTACTTTTCTGACCAGTCTGCCATGTGGGACTTTGTTAAAAGCCTTGCTAAAATCCATGTAGACTACATCAAATGCACTTTGACCCGCCTTGTTACCTCCTTAAAAATTTCAATCAAGTTAGTCAGACATGACCTTCCTTTAACAAATCCATGCTGACTGTCCTTGATTTATCCGTGCCTTTCTAAATGACGATTTATACTGTCCCTCAGAATTTTTTCCAATAATTTTCTCACCATCATGGTTAGGCTGACTGGCCTGTGATTTCTCGGTCTATCCCTTTCTCCCTTTTTAAACAACGGTACAACGTTAGCAGTCCTCCAGTCCTTTGGCACCGTGCCTGTAACCAGAGAGGATTGGAAAATGATGGTCAGCACAGTCTGGTTTTTTTCTTCCCCCTTCTTCCCTACCCAGGTGCATTGAATTTCGGTTGCTGAGGTAGCTATAACATGAGAGATCCCAGATAAGAGACCCGGGACAGGCTTGACGAGCATTCATAATGTTAGTTAGGCCACCTGAAGCTTGAAGAAGAAAAGTAAAACTGGCTTGGAGACGCTCCTGCTCCACCTGAGTATGCATCTTGTTAGATCGACCAGTGACTTTGTCAGCAAAGTCTTGGAAAGGTTCATTGACTCGATTGTGGCTATTTGTAAAAGAAATTCTTCTTCTTTGAACTATCCTTTCCCAGCTATTTTTAAACAATTCCACTATTGATTGATGTTTTTGTTTACTAATACCTTGTGTTGCTTTAACATTAAGGGGAAGAAATTGCGCATCGCCCCGTTTGGGGGGGGCGGTAACATCTGGGAGGCGAGACATTTTGCGCCAGGCGCGGAAGTTCCGCCCCGCTCGCTAACTTCGGGTTACCGCCCCCGGAAGGAAGTGTAGCGCGAAATCAAGTGATCCACCTCCTTCCTGGGGCGGGAGTGGGGCGCACGGCTTAGCAGTGCTATGCACTGGGCTGTGTAGCGCGGCCACGTACGAGGGGCTCATCCCTCAATTAAAGGGAAGGGCCCAAGCTGCATATGCTGCCAAAGAAGAAGCCACCTACCCGGGCCAGTGGGCAGCGGGGGTGCCGCACGATCAGCCCGGCACTCGAGCAGAGTGCCAGGCTGAGCGATTGCGGCACTGAACCCGCCAATAAACTGCGATTTCTCGTACAAAGACATGGGTTAATTAAGGGCAAATAACACACATTTTAAAAGGCAAATTGTGTCTGACAATTTAGAGAGGAAACAGTGAAGTGTATTGATCAAGGAAAGAAGCAGATATTGTGTATATGAATTTGTTAAGGTGCTACATAAAAGTAGTCTTACATCATACATCAGTGCCACGAGCTAATAAGTTTAGAGAGAGTAAGATAGATAAGCTAAATACGTGGCTTGAGCAGTGGTGCAAGGGAGAGGGATTTAAATTCTTGAGGCATTGGAACCAGTTCTTGGGGAGGAGTGACCTGTACCAAGGGGACGGTCTACACCTGAACTGTGAGGGAGCCGATGTCCTCGGGGTAATATTTTCTAGGGCGGTTCGGGAGGATTTAAACTAATTTGGCAGGGGGATGGGAACCTAGGTAGTGGAAAAGAGGGAAGACATATGAAGTCAGAAATAGATGGTAGAAAGGTGAGAAGCAATAAGCAAAGGAGAGAAACACAAAGGGCCAAACTAATTCATAATGAGAGTGTGAAAAAAGCAAGCCTGAAGGCTTTGTATCTTAATGCTAGAAGCATTAGGAACAAGGTGGATGAATTAGTTGTGGAAATAGAGGTAAACAAGTATGATTTGATTGGGATTACAGAAACGTGGCTGCAGGGTGGGCAAGGCTGGGAACTTAACATCCAGGGATATACAATATTTAGGAAGGATCGGCAAAAAGGTAGGGGAGGTGGGGTAGCATTGCTGGTAAAGGAGGGGATTAATGCAATGGAAAGGAAGGATATTAACTCGGATGAAACGGAATCTGTATGGGTAGAAATGAGAAATAGCAAGGGGAGGAAAACGTTAGTGGGTGTGATATATAGGCCTCCAAATAGTAATATGGAGGTGAGGGAAGGCATAAAAAGGGAAATTAGAGAAGCGTGCGATAAGAGCACAGCTGTCATCATGGGTGACTTTAATTTACATATTGATTGGACTACCCAAACTAGTAAAAATTCTGAGGAGGAGGAATTCCTGGAATGTTTTCGGGACGGTTATCTGGACCAATATGTCGAGGAGCCGACTCGAGATCAGGCCATTTTAGACTGGGTATTGTGCAATGAGAAGGGACTTATCAGCAATCTTCTTGTACGAGGCCCCTTGGGTCAGAGCGATCATAATATGATCGAGCTCTCAGTCAAGATGGAGAGTGAGGAAATTGAATCAGAGACTAAGGTCCAGAACTTAAATAAAGGGAATTACGAGGGTATGAGACGGGAATTGGGTAAGATTGATTGGGTGGTGTTTCTGGGGGGATTGACAGTGGATAGACAATGGCAAGCATTCAAAGATAGAATGGAAGAATTCCAGAACATGTTTATACCGGTTTGGCACAAAAATAAACCTAAAAAGGTGACTCAACCGTGGATAACGAGGGAAATTAGGGACAGCATAAAATCAAAAAAAAGGGCATATCAACTGGCAAAAAAAAGCACCAGACCGGAAGATTGGGGGCAGTACAAGATACAGCAAAAGAGGACAAAGGGATTAATCAGGAAGGGGAAAATAGAATACGAAAGTAAACTTGCAGCAAACATAAAGACAGACTGCAAAAGCTTTTATCGGTATATCAGGAGGAAAAGACTGGTAAAATCCCAAGTCGGTCCCTTGCAGTCCGATTCGGGAGAATATATAATGGAGAATAAGGAAATGGCAGACCAATTAAACTCATACTTTGGTTCTGTATTCACAAAGGAGGACACAAATAACCTCCCAGGAATATCGGCAAACATAGGGACTAATGAGAGGGAGGAGCTGACAGAAATTAGTATCTCTAGGGATATGGTGCTGGGTAAGTTGAGGGGACTGAAGGCCGACAAATCCCCGGGGCCTGATAAACTACATCCTAGGGTACTTAAGGAGGTGGCCCTGGAGATAGCAGATGCTCTAAGGATCATCTTCCGGAACTCCATTGACTCGGGAACAGTACCCGTGGATTGGAGGGTAGCTAATGTTACCCCAATATTTAAAAAGGGGGGTAGAGAGAAAGCAGGGAACTATAGACCAGTAAGCCTTACATCGGTTGTGGGCAGAATGCTAGAGTCCATTATTAAGGATAAAATAGCGGAGCACTTGACAAATGGGGAAAGGATCGGACAGAGTCAACATGGATTTACAAAGGGTAAATCGTGTTTGACTAATCTGCTGGAATTTTTTGAGGAAGTAACTGGTAAAATAGATGGGGGAGAGCCAGTGGATGTGGTGTACCTTGACTTCCAGAAAGCCTTCGATAAGGTTCCACACAAAAGATTATCATGCAAAATTAAGGCTCATGGGATTGGGGGCAAAGTATTAACGTGGATAGAGAACTGGCTGGCGGATAGAAAACAGAGAGTTGGAATAAACGGCTCGTTTTCGGAGTGGCAGGCAGTGACCAGCGGGGTGCCGCAAGGATCTGTCCTGGGACCCCAGCTGTTCACAATATATATAAATGATCTGGATCAGGGAATTGGATGCAATATTTCCAAATTCGCTGACGACACTAAACTAGGAGGAGGGGTGGGCTCTGATGAGGATGTCAGGAGGCTACAGTGCGATTTGGACAGGTTGGGGGAATGGGCGGATACGTGGCAGATGCACTATAATGTGGATAAATGCGAGGTTATCCACTTTGGGGGTAAAAACAGGAGGGTAGATTATTATCTAAACGGCAATAGATTGGGAGATGGGGAAGTGCAGAGGGACCTGGGTGTTCTTGTGCACCAGTCACTGAAGGAGAGCATGCAGGTGCAACAGGCGATTAAGAAGGCAAATGGTATGTTGGCCTTCATATCAAGGGGGTTCGAGTATAGGAATAGGGATACCTTACTACAGCTGTACAAGGTGCTGGTGAGACCGCATCTGGAGTATTGTGTACAGTTTTGGTCGCCCCATCTGCGGAAGGATGTTCTTGCCATGGAAAGAGTGCAACGGCGATTCACCAGGCTGATACCTGGAATGGCGGGAATGACCTACGAAGAGAGATTAAATAGTTTGGGCTTGTACTCACTGGAGTTTAGAAGATTGAGAGGGGATCTCATCGAAACATATAAAATTATGGCAGGCCTGGACAGGCTGAATTCAGAGAGAATGTTTCCAATGGCCGGGGAGCACAGAACCAGGGGCCACAGTCTAAAAATAGCGGGCAAATCATTTAAAACAGAGATGAGGAAGAATTTCTTCACTCAAAGAGTGGTGAGCCTGTGGAATTCCCTGCCACAGAGGGCTGCGAAGGCTAATTCAATAAATATTTTCAAGAGAGAATTGGATATATTTCTGAAGGCTAAGGGGATTAAGGGTTACGGAGAAAAGGCGGGGACGGGGTACTGAACTGGTAAGATCAGCTATGATCTCAGACGAAGATCAGCCATGATCTCATTGAATGGCGGAGCAGGCTCGAAGGGCCGAATGGCCTACTCCTGTTCCTATCTCTTATGTGTCTATATATTAAAGAGAATTTGGCAGCATGGACAAGAAGCTGGCTTAGGAACAACAAACAGATGTTTTTCTGATTAGAGGATTGTAAACAGTGGTGTCTCCTAGAGGTCAGCGTTAAGTCCATTTCTTTTAATATTTTATGAATGACCTGGTATGGGGCAACGTGTCAATTTGCAGATAACACAAAAATGGGCAGCGTGGTTAGCCTATAAGCGACTTCAGGAGGACATCATCGGATTATAGCTCGGTGTCATGTTTTTAGATTTTTTAGCTGGATTTTTTCCCAGATTTGGCATCACTGGTCACTCCCGTAAGTGAACCTCGCATCCTCCACAATCTGTCCTTATTTTGCCCAATATAAGTGATAATGAGTCCAAGAGATTGTAACTCTTTATACCGACTACTAGAATATATCCCGTGGTGCAATGTGATTTTTTTTCTCTTTGAAAAGTGGACTGATTTCACACTCTTACCAGACCAAGACTCGGGCTCTGAACCTATAAAATATTTTATTTAAATAAAACAGGTGAACGAACAGTCTTTGGTATAAAACAGCGAGTCAAGCATTTCTCTACGCTCCTCAATGCATAAAATTATAAAGGTACCACTCACTTTCTTTCTAAATATAAACTCTAAATCATCAACCCACTTCATGCACAATGCAACAGGCTTATTGATTGAAAACTGGCTCAGCTATTCTTCTGGCTGGTCCAAGACTTAAGCACAAGGGCCCTTAGGCTGCTGGTTGCAAAACTAAAACTGACTGTCAACTGCTTTCGCAGACAAGCTTGCCCACAGAAGTATGATCCAAATATCTTTGAAGATACATTGAAACAAAAGCCTGCATTGCCTTTCTCAATGTTAAATTGATTGCCAACCTTTGAAAATGGCAAGACCGTTTGTTCCTCTATTTGATCTGTTTGCGAAGACTAGAACCAAATGTCTCTGTGCTCAGCCTGAATTAACATGAGAACATGACTCCGTCATTCTGTTTGCCTCTCAACCCCTATGTCTCTCACACACGCGTGCACATCCACATACTTGCATTCACTGTAGGATTTTCCCTTTGGCTGGGTGAGTTAGCTTTGTGCCACTAGAACAGAGGAGTTCTGTTTCACCTTTGACCCTGATGAATTTCCTGGAGTCAGCCATATGCCCATTGTTTTGGTGAGACCCCTGCAATATTTCTACCTGCACCAAGAAGGCAGGTGGGGAGGGAGGTGGGTGGGTGGAGGAGGAATGTCACTGCTGCTGCAGAACTTTCTCAGATGCAGCAACTTAGAGGGGCTTGGGTTCTGCCCAGGGTCTTCAACTCTGATCTAATGGATGGAATTCCCAACATTGGATGTTATCTCTGCAAAATCCCTTTCTGAGTGATGTATCGGTTTGAGGTCTCTGCTGGAGAAGAGGAACCCCTAGAAAAATGGGCAGTTGGTCATTATTAGGAAAGAAACACTTGCAGATCAGTCCCATTGGGGGAAGCAAAAACAAAAAGTAAATGTCCCACCTTTGTTAACTTAAAACATTGAATTGAAGAGATGCAAAGGAGATACCATATGGGTTAAGTTAGTGACCTTGCTGAATTTCACTTCATTTTTGACGTGTAGCACATTAACACATCCTAGTGAAAGACAACCCTCAGTGATATACGTACAGCCCTGCATTTCCACACATGAAAAGTTCTTGATCTTAGTTAAATCTCCTCTTCCTCTGTGTAGGGGAAATACAGAGCTTTGCATAATATATTTTTGGTCTAAATGCATAATGTCTGCAGTAACTTGTGCAACACAATCTCAAATAGTCAGTTGAATGATGGAAATACTCAGCCAGTCAGGCAGCATCTGTGGAGAGAGAAACAGTTAACGTTTCAGGTCGATGACCCTTCGTCAGAACTGGAAAAAGTTGGAGATGGAACAGGTTTTTAAGCAAGTGTAGGGGCAGGGAAAGGGGGGAGGGGAGGAAAGAACAAAAGGGAAGGTCTGTGATAGGATGGAGGGCAGGAGAGATTAAGAGACAAAAGGGATGATGGTGCAAGTTAAGAAACAAAAGATGACTCTAGATGAAAAAAGATAGGGGCAGAGGTTATGATCTGAAATTGTTGAACTCTATGTTAAGTCCGGAAGGCTGTATAGTGCCTAATCGAAAGATGAGGTGCTGTTCCTCGAGCTTACCTTGAATGATGGTGATAGTTTGAGTATGAAGTATTCTCAGCCACAAATGAATTGAGGCTTTGAAAAAATGGGAGTTTGGTAAAATTGACCAGTTTTGTAAATGCAGACCATTTACACATTCACTGAACAGAAAAACTGTCAACATGGGGAAATGTTCTACAGGAAACTTTGGTTTATCCGGAGGTTGTATGTCCGGAAACCTCGATCTACCGGCAGAAATCAGGAGCCGTTTTGTTAGGTTTTTTTTCTTCTCGTGGCTTTTTTTTCTCAACAGTCAGTCTCTGGAAAGTCTCTCTGAAGCTGTTGCTAAGCTACAGAGACGCTTCCAAGGTACGGGCCGACTGTTTAGAAGCTGTTGCTAAGCAACAGTGTTTGTTGTCAGATACGGAGATGAAAACCTCCATATGCTTCAACATTAACTTTGTATGTCCGGCAGTTTTGATAGATCGGCAACAGCTCGGTCCCGTCGGTGCCGGATATAACAGAGTTTCCTGTACTCTGCAGTACCTCTGAGTTGTATTTCTGGCTGGCAGGAAACACTCTCTGTTACAGCCCTTCCGTGTCTCCTCATTATATTTGCTATGATCTAGATTAACAGAGTTCCTAATCATTCTCCTTTTATCTCAGAATTAAACTCTTTCTGAATGCTTGGCAGATCCAGAAAAAAATAAATGGCTAGTATTTTCCTTTTTGCCAGTCAATGAGACGTTTGCTCAAGCAGTTTTTAAAGAGCTGACACATTTTCTATGGCAACTGCATTTAAGGGCTATTACGCTCGAATCCTGCATCACTTTCCATAAAACAAATTCTGTTCTGAACACTGAAATTCTTCTAACTCTAGCCTCCGTGCTGCTTTCTGTACAGCTTTGGTGCCTTGAAAATGGTTCTGCTTGAAGGACTGGATTCAATATGTTTGAGTATCTGAGGATCGGTGGGCTGAAACTTTGCCATTGCCCATGATTGCTGAATGATATTATTGGCTGTACGTTCCCAGGGTGACCACCCAACATTGATGGAACAGCAGCACTGAGCCAATAGCCTGAAATGTCAGTGATTCAATTATTGCATCAAGACAGACTTATCAATAGAAGTGAATGTTATGGTGGCTGTTTTATGCTGAAGCTTTTTCCTGTAACAGCCAACTTCAGGACTAATTTTGGCAGCATTAAAGGGAGAGAGTCTCCTCAGAGGCGTTCCAAGATAAAATTATTTTCTGATTGGGACTGATTGTGACTGATCATTGTGGACAGGTGGTTGTTAAAACCTGTTTCAGTGAATCTTCTGGGATATTAGGATTATGCCATTAGCCTTGGCAGAATGGTGACGCAGCTCTGCTCCTCCTGGCCCACGACAGCTTAAAAACAGGCAAAGTTTTAAAACTAACTTGGCCGACTCTTCCGGCCAGTCAGCTCCTCCGACTCCCGCCCTCCCCATTGCTGCTGCACTGCCAACAGCCAGTGCGGACCCCTCCTGCGTGAGGTTAAAAATAAGTCATGGCGCCCATGACCTCATCGGGCAGCAGCTTTTGCATGTTAAGTAGCCCCTCCCCGCCCCCCGCGTGAGCCTTGTCCAGGGCTGGAATCGCTACCGTAAATATTACAGCAACTGGGAATGGGGTCGGGTTGCTCGATCCTGATATTTTAAACCCCGCCCCCACCCCTTGGGTGGGGGGAGTTAAATAGAGGTCACTTTCTGTCAAGAAACATTTTAATCAGTTTCTAAGGGGTAAAAATTGAGTAGCTACCTTCACCGAGGTGCTACCCGAAAAAGCTGGCGCCCCCGCGGCCGATTTTCCCAGGTAGTGCCCCAAGAGGGAGGAGGGGCGCTACTGGAAGCACCCCGTGTCCCTCTTGGGGTGAGCCAATATAGCAGCGCTACATGGGAGGGGCCAGGCGCAGCGCGTCCCGGCACCCAGCTGGGCCACCAGGGATCGGGAGTTTGTCAAACGAGCCCAAGAGGAGTGCCGGGCTCACGGAGAGCAGCCGTCACTCCGCGGAGGGGCTTCACGGGGGCCGGGGACAACAATGGGGGCAGATGCTGGCAGGAGGCCAGCAAAGAAAATGGCCGCCTGCCACCTCACCTTTAACTAGCGCTGCCCTGGCCGCAGGTAGGCCCCCCTGACCCCTTCGGACATAGCGTCCGGCGGTAAGTCGGGGGCGCCACCCAATATTACAGCTGGGGCGCTGCGCACGGCAATGACGTTGTCGCTCGTGGCGCTAACGGTTAGCGCCGCCGCTAATCTCCCGCTAAATTTTGCGCGAGGCATTAGCGGCGTCATGCCTAGGCGCTAGTTGATTTGTGCCCCATTAGCGCCCTAACGGGAGGCGCAAATCAACCGTATTTAGCCCCCTAAAACTTTCTGTAAGAACTGTTACTTGGAACCTATAGGCCTTTTGAAAGTCTGTTGGCAAGTTGTGAATCTGCTTTCATAATTTTGGCTCTAGCTTTGGATTGTTCATAACTCAGGCAATAATAATTAGAAAGCTTTTTTTAAAAAAGATCTTTGGGTTTTACAGTATTATCTTTCAAAAACTATGAATTCATTTAGTTTAGTCAGAATATACACTCCCAATCCTTTCCTAGCTAGACTTTCATCCACCACTTTATTGAGGGGTATTTCAACCATAGTCAGGGAAAGTAATTAGGAGAGATTGGGTCAAATGTAGCCTTTAAAAAAAAAAAAAAAAAAAAAAAAAAAAAAATATTGATCAGTGTTGTGACACCTGAGTGGCTTTCTCTCACATTCATTTAGGAGCCTAATGAAGGTTAATTAAGTACCTGAAATATAGCCAATAAATCTATGGCAGTTTGTCAGGGGTTTGGTTGTGCAAGATTAGGCAAGGATGTTTTTATCAATTACAAAAAAAACTGCTTCCACGAAAAGTCATTTCCACACTGATTCCTTTTAATTTGGATTCGATTGGCGTTGGCCTGAGAGATGCAGAATTGCTCCATTTAGACCCAATCCAAATGAAAAAGTACTGCTCCCTGTGGAGTGTAATCTGAATTCAATACAAATTTACAAGACAGGTGAATTTGAAGCTAATTCCGATGACTTTATTGTGCGGTAGTATCTTCAGCTTCTTCACCCAGCTGAATCCACCTGGGGTAAATAATGGTCACGTTTTTTAAATTAGAAAGAAAATGATATTTCATTTTACTGATAGATGGCTGGAAATCAGCACAGCTGGGTTCTTTCCCTCTTCAGTGAGATGCCACTTTGTAGCGTGTACGTCACAGAATAGAATAACTGACAGGACCAGGGCACAGAAACGTGCTCCTATTACAGGCATAAATTGCAATCCATTTAATGAGATTGCCTCCCTTTTTGTTCTGCACTAATTACATTGGGACTTCTGAATCCCTTTTCCCAGTACATTTAACTGAAGTGCACACTTTTCTGCCTAGTTCACTAAAGTCAGTAGTGGTTATGTTGACTATATTGTATTGTTTGAACTTTTCACTGCCTGTAATTGTTAAAATCTAATTTTAAGATGTTGCTTGTAAATTCTGTTGTATATGATGGACATAAGGGGGAAGTTTTCTACACTTATAACCATGGAAGATGGTTTTATCATTGAGAAATCCAGTGAAAGGCCAAGTATAATTTGAAAAATGAAGGATTATGATTAAACATTAAAAAAAAATTAGGCTGGGGTCTTGCTGTATTCAAGAGTCTTTGGGCCGATATGGTTCCTTGCATAGACTAAGGATACGGTAGCCTAGTGGTTATGCTACTGGACTGGTAACCCAGAGGTTCAGATCCCATTATGGCAAGTTGTTGAAATTGAACATGATGTGCAACAATACTTATCAACACAATTTATATTTTTAAATAATGGAAAGCATTGCCACCTAAATTTAACTGTTACCATCCCCTTTACATATATGCCTGTTAATGTTGAAATAGTGCTAGCTGATAAGAACATAAGAAACAGGAGCAGGAATAGGCCACTTGGCCCCTCGAGCCTGCTCCGCCATTCAATAAGTTCATGGCTGATCTTGGGCTCAAAGCCACTTCCCCGCCCGCTCCCCATAACCCTTCACTCTCTTATCTTGCAAAAATCTGCCTATCTCCACCTTAACTGTATTTAATGACCCAGCCTCCACAGCTCTCTGGGGCAGAGAATTCCACAGATTTACCACCCTCTGAGAAGAAATTTCTCCTCATCTCCGTCCTAAATGGCCAACCCCTTATTCTGAGACTGGGCTGGTTTTGTCAGTGCGGAGCTTTTGGAGGCGGGACTCCCACTTGTCGGGTTTTAGTCCCGCCTCCATCGACTTGTGGCCAACCCACTCTGTTTTCCCTTGATTGACATTGTTAAGCCTGCCCAGCGGGCTCAGCAGGCCAATTAAGGGAAAGCCGGTTACAGGTGACGTCAGCGAGTGACGTTTCATCTGTCAAGAGCTTTTGACAGATGAAATGTCAGTATTTGAGAGCTCTGTGAAGCTGTCAAACACTGACAATCTGTCTTCTAACTTGAGTCCTTCCACTCAGACTCAGTTAGAGAGCCTTCCTGAGCAGAAAGCAGAGGCTGCAGCTTTTGACAGTTCAGCGGCCATTCTGCTTTCTGTGCCGGTGAGCTGAGGGACTCCCGAGACCTGAAGGGAGGAAGCCTGCAGGAAGAAGTAAAGGTAAGTAAAACTTATTAAAACACTTTACACTCACCTCTCACACTTACCTCTGCAGACATGCACCCATCACTCACCTGCACACCAGACATCTCAGCCCCTCCGATCCCTGCAGACCGACGGCCCGCCTTGCTGACCCTGGCGAGGTTCGGAGCCGTCGGGAAGCCCACACTGCAGGGCTCAAAATGGGGATTCTCAAAAAAACTGCCTGTTAACTACCTGTTAATTGGCACTAATCCCCTTCCCGCCTCGAGGAGACGGGACCCGGTGCGGGTCGGGTCCCGCCTCCTGGGAAGATGGCATGGAGACGGGGTGGATTGGGTACCCGCCCCCAGATTCTGCCATTTTCCCGGCAGTCCTGCCTCCTTACCCGCCTCCCCAGGGCTGGCAAAATAGCCCCCTGTGACTCCTGGTTCTAGACTCCCCAGCCAAAGGAAACATCCTCCTTGCATCTACCCTGTCAAGCCCTGTAAGAATCTTGTATGTTTCAAAGAGATCACCTCTCATTCTTCTAAACTCCAGAGAATATAGGCCTAGTCTACTCAATCTCTCCTCCTAGGACAATCCCCCCTCCCTAGGAATCAGTCTGGTGAACCTTCGTTACACTCCCTCTATGGCAAGTATATCCTTCGTTAGGTAAGGAGACCAAAACTGTACAATACTCCAAGTGTGGTCTCACCAGGGCCCTATATAATTGCAGTAAGACGTCTTTACTCTTATACTCAAATCCTCTTGTAATAAAGGCCAACATACCATTTCCTTTCCTAATTGCTTGCTGTATCTGCATGTTAACTTTCAGTGATTCGTGTACAGGGACACCCAGGTCTCTCTGAACACCAACATTTCCCAATCTCTCACCATTTTAAAAAATACTCTCCTTTTCTATTTAAAAAATACTCTGCTTTTCTATTTTTCCTACCAAAGTGGATAACTTCACATTTCTCCACATTATATTCCATTTGCCATGCTCTTGCCCACTCACTTAGCCTGTCTATATCCCCTTGAAGCCTCCTTGCATCCTCCTCACAACCTATATTCCCACTCAGCTTTGTATCATCAGCAAACTTGGATATATTACATTTGGTCCCCCCATCCAAATCATTGATGTAGATTGTGAATAGCTGAGGCCCAAGCACTGATCCTTGCGGTACCCCACTAGTTACAGCCTGCCAACCCGAAAATGACCCGTTTATTCCTACTCTCTGTTTTCTGTCCATTAACCAATCCTCATTCCATGCTAGTATATTACCCCCAATCCCATGAGCCCTAATTTTGTTTAATAACCTCTTGTTTGGCACCTTATCGAATGCCTTCTGAAAATCCGAATACACCACATCCACTGGTTCCCCCCTATCTATTCTGCTAGTTACAACCTCAAAACACGTTAACAGTTTCGTCAAACACGATTTCCCTTTCATAAATCAGTGTTGGCTCTGCCCAATCCTATTATTCTTTTCTAAGTGCCCTGTTACCACGTTCTTAATAATAGATTCTAGCATTTTCCCTACTACTGATGTCCGGGACAGTAGGAATTACTCAGTTCAGTTGTGAGAAGGATCTGAATTAACATGTGTGAGTAAAGGCCTTAAATTAATGCTGTACGATCTCCTTTTAGAAAAACATGTTCATGGCATTAGCACAGTCTGTGCCTGAACCGTTGCTCACTACTCAACAACACAATATTTCAGAGTGCTGTATCACTGATTTGCCTACAATTCTTTAGTATTTTATTCAAATTTAGAATTTATTCAAAGTCTTTTAATTGAATAAAATGTGTACAAAGCATTAATAAACTTGCAGAATGTGCATTTAATTGGCAAATAAATTTCAATATCGATGTGAGGTAGTACATTTTGGTAGGAAGAATAAGGAGGCCCCATACTGCTTGGAAAATACGAGTCTCAGTGGGGTAGAGGATCAAAGGGATCAGCTACACAAATCACTAAAAGTAGTGACGCAGGTTAATAAGGCCATAAAAAGAGCAAACCAAGCACTGGGGTTCATTTCTAAAGGGATAGAATTAAAAAGTAGGTAAGCCATGTTAAACTTGTATAGAACCTTGGTTAGACCACACTTGGAGTACTGTGCACAGTTCCGGTCTCCACATTATAAAAAAGATATAGAGGCATTGGTGAAGGTGCAAAAAAGATTCTCTGGTATTATCCTTATCAGGAAAGACTGAACAGGCTGGGGCTATTTTTTCTAGAAAAGAGGAGGCTGAGGGGTAACTTGATAGAGGTCCTTAAGATAATGAAGGGGTTTGTTAGGGTAGACGTAGACTTGTGGGGGAGACCAGAACTAGGGGCCATAAATATAATATAATAAATCTAATAAGAAATTCAGGAGGAATTTCTTTATCCAGAGAGTGGTAAGAATGTGGAACGGGTTATTACAAGGAATAGTTGAGTCAAATAGCATAGATACATTTAAGGGGAACTAGATAAGTACATGAAGGAGAAAGAAATAGAAGGGTATTCTGATGGGGTTAGATGAAGAGAAGTGGGAGGAGGCTCGTGTGGAACAGAGACGCCGGCATAGACCAGTTGGGCCGAATGGCCTGTTTCTGTGCTGTAGACGCGACGTAACTTGAGGTAAAGCAGCAGTATTTTAAGGAAACAAAGTAACCCAGCTCCGTTCACAAGAAAAATAACATAACTTCACAACTTTGGGCTTCAACATGTTAAA
The DNA here is from genome assembly GCF_052327205.1 of Somniosus microcephalus. NCBI lineage: Eukaryota > Metazoa > Chordata > Chondrichthyes > Squaliformes > Somniosidae > Somniosus > Somniosus microcephalus. Next base: position 28,896,614 of record NC_140991.1, on the reverse strand, counting down.
GAAAATTCCACATCATGAAAAAGGAAAGCAAGAAATTGCATTTATACAGTGCCTTTCATAGTCTCAGGACGCCCCAAAGCACACTGCAGTCAATGAAGTACTTTTGAAGTGTTATCACTGTTGTAATGTGGGAAGTGTAGCAGACAATTTGCACACAAGGTTCCAATAAAGATGCTAAAATGCAAATTTTAAAATCTTTTGTAACTGAAGGAGATTATTAATTTAATTCAGCTGCTGGATTTATACTGTTTGAATACCAAGTTGTGGCAAAGGTAGGTTTGTGACCAGAAAGGTTAATTGTGAATAAAATTGGTGGCAACAGTTCCATTTTGTTTGATGTTCTGAGGCCTTTCTATTCTCCCAATCTTCCTTAGTCTTCAGGCCCCACACTAGTTATGGCCTAGGGGAGTGGGTGGGCAACAACAGCAACTTGCATTTATATAGCGCCTTTAACATAGTAAAACGTCCCAAGTGGCTTCACAGGAGCGATTATCAAACAGACCGAGTTGGCTGCTCAGAGGACTCGGAGTGAGGCTCGAAGGCAGCTCTTCCTCTGATCATTAACTTCTGGCCGCTGCATATTGCTTTCCCAGAGCAGTGCTGTGATTTGAGGATTTGGGTCTGTGGAGCAATCAACAACAACAACAACTTGTATTTATATCGCACCTTTAACGTAGTAAAACGTCCCAAGGCGCTTCACAGGAGTGTTATAAGACAAAAATTCGACACCGAGGCACATAAGAAATTAAGGCAGATGACCAAAAGCTTGGTCAAAGAGGTAGGCTTTAAGGGGCGTCTTGAAAGAGGCAGAGGGGTTTAGGGAGGGAGTACCACAGCTTAGGGCCTAGGCAGCTGAAAGCACGGTCACAGATGGTTGAGCGATTATAATCAGGGATGCTCAAGAGGGCAGAATTTGAGGAACGCAGATGTCTCTGGGGGGCGGGGGGTGGTGGTTGTGGGGCTGAAGGAGATTACGGAGATAGGGAAGGGTGAGGCCATGGAGGGATTTGAAAACAAAGATGAGAATTTTCAAATCGACGCGTTGCTTAACTGGGAGCCATTGTAGGTCAGTGAGCACAGGAGTGATGGGTGAACGGGACTTGGTGCAAGTTAGGACACGGGCAGCCGAGTTTTGGATGACCTCAAGTTTACATAGGGTAGAATGTGGGAGGCCAGCCAGGAGTGCGTAGGAATAGTCAAGTCTAGAGGTAACAAAGGCATGGATGAGGGTTTCAGTAGCAGATGAGCTGAGGCAGGGGCGGAGACGGAAATAGGCAATCATAGTTATGCCGCGAATATGTGGTCTGAAGCTCATTTCAAGGTCAAATATGACACCAAGGTTGCGAACACGCTGGTTCAGCCTCAGACAGATGCTCGGGGGAATGGAGTCGGTGGCTGGGGAACGGAGTTTGTGGCGGGACCCGAAGACAATGGCTTCGGTCTTCCCAATATTTAATTGGAGAAAATTTCTGCTCGTCTAGTACTGGATGTCGGCCAAGCAGTCTGACGATTTAGAGACTGTGGAGGGGTCGAGAGAAGAGGTAGTGAGGTAGAGCTGGGTGTCGTCAGCGTACATGTGGAAACTGATGCCTTATTTTCAGATGATGTCGCCAAGGGGCAGCATATAGATGAGAAATAGGAGGGGGCCAAGGATAGATCCTTGGGGGAACACTAGAGGTCACGATGCGGGAGCGGGAAGAGAAGCCGTTGCAGGTAATTATCTGGTTATGATTAGATAGATAAGAATGGAACCAGCTGAGTGCTGTCCCACCCAGCTGGACAATGGTGGAAAGACTTTGGAGGAGGCTGGAGTGGTCAACCGTGTCAAAGGCTGCAGACAAGTCAAGGACGAAGAGGGATAGTTTACCTTTGTCACAGTCACAAAGGATGTCATTTGTGACTTTGATGAGAGCCGTTTCTGTACTGTGGCTGGGTCGAAACTTGATTGGAGGGATTCAGACATGGAGTTCAGGGAAAGATGGGCACGGATTTGGGAGGCGACAACACGTTCAAGGACTTTGGAGAGGAAAGGGAGGTTGGAGCTGTGGCGGTAGTTTGCAAGGACGGAGGGGGTCAAGGGTTGGTTGAGGAGAGGGGTGATGACGGCAGATTTGAGGGAGAGGGGGACAGTACCTGAGGAGAGCGAACCGTTAACAATATCAGCTAACATGGGAGACAGAAAGGAAGTTGGGTAGTCAGCAGTTTAGTGGAAATAGGGTCGAGGGAGCAGAAAGTGGGTCTCATGGACGAGATGAGCATGGAGAGGTCAAAAGGGAAGATCGGAGAGAAACTGGAGAAAGATGCGAGTTCAGGGCTAGGGCAGGGGGGGAACCTGAGAGGAAGTTTGGCCCGGTGGGCTAGGGGAAGGAAGGGAAGTGGCAGAGGCAGCTGATCAGATGGTCTCAATCTTGGAGACAAAGAAGTCCATAAGCCCCTCACAGTTGTTGTTGGAGGTGAGGGTGGAGGAGACAGGGGAGAGGGGTTTAAGAAGGCAGTTAGCAGTAGGGAATAGTAGCTGGCGGTTATCTTTGCATTCCAGATTGATCCTGGAATAGTGAGCAGTTTTTGAAGACAAGAGTAAGACCCGATAATGCTTTGTGCTCCAGCCAGATCTGGCGGTGAATGGCTAAACCAGTTGTCCGCCATATCCATTCAAGTCTGCGTCCCTTGGACCTGAGGGAGCGAAGATGAGGGCTGTACCAGGGGGAACAGCCAGGGTGAGAGAGAGTAATTGTTTTAATAGGGACTAGTGCATCAAAGGTGGTGGTGAGGGGGTGATTGAGCAGATCGGTCAGTCACTGCAGTCAGGGAGTGGTGGAGACAGAGATGCACTTCCTCACAGCTTATGGAAAATATCAGGGCATCAGGGAGAATTTCTACCCAAAATTCACAAAAATATGCCCTGAATTCAGAAATTTGAATGACGACCAAAAACTCCCATACCTACTAGGGGAACAGAGAAATTGTGTAACCTTAGCGGCACACTATGTTACAGTTTGCCATAAACAGAGGGACAACCATTAAATCTAAGAAAAGAGTATATACAAATTATACGAATGTATATTTATACACTCGGGGATATATCTGTTTATACACTGTGGATAGATCTGCGTTTATGTGTTCAACCATAAATGTTTTTCGATGCTTTGGCAACATAAGATGTACCTTGTCATCATCATGCCAATAAAGCGATTTGAATTTGAATTTGAATTTGAACTGCAGAATTATCGTGGTGAATGGAGGGCCACAGGCGGGACAGTTGGGATTTCGTAAGTGCAGTTGTAAGAGAGTTTTTTCCAGGGGCGGACACAGAAGGAAGTAGGGTTGGGTGGGGGACGGGGGATGTGGGTGGAGCGCGTTACAACGCATATCAAAGTCGTATCCATTGCTCTGTGTTGCTGCATGTTGGTGCTCCAATATGCTTCGCTACCATAGGAACTGGAGTAGGAATCATGCCACCTAATTATTCAACTTCATTCCATTATACAAAACCAAAATCATTGTTAATCCAGTTAAAGGGCTGTATTGTGGAGTTTTCAGGCAGACTTGTGTTCCTGCCAAACTCAACCGATTTGATTCTGTTCTGCTCTATTCTACTACATTCTGCAGTGCAAACAGCTGGATTATTACCTTTGCTTTCACCATTATTGAATGAACTATAATACAAGTAAAGGCCTGAGCTAGGCAAACACTTGGGAAATAGTGAACATAACCTTAATTGGTTCACAATGAATATAGATAAAGAAAAGGAGAAGTCAAAGATCTAGGTACTGACTGAAAATCAACCAATTTCAGTGGAAGGGGACCTAGCCCAGATTGCCCCATGTGCTGCTATTCTGAAAAATAACCATTTACTCCATCGCTCTGCTTTCTGTCCCCTTGCCATCCCTCTATCCTTATGATTGCGTTCTCTTTAATATCAGGCACCTTAATTTTCAGAACAAGTATCCTATGTGGCACTTAGCAAATTTTACAGCCCTGTTCAAGAAAATGAAAAGCGATAGACCAAGAAATGATAGGCTAATTAGTCTTACCCTGCCCAGTTATGGGCCAATTTCTAGGGTTCATTATATGGGCTAAAGTTAACAAACACATAGACAGGCATGGACTAATCAGGGACAGTCAGCATGGATTTGTAAAGGACACATCATGCTTGACTAATTGAATTGTTTGAGGAAATCTCAGTCTATTGATAAAAGCATTCTAGGAATTAAAAACACGCAGCAGATATGACTGGTAAGTTGTTTTGCAAATTGGTTTCATAGAAGACAATCCCCATTTCGGCATATTCGAAGTATTTCTGCTGTATCTATCTGGAAAAACTAGACAAATAAATATACATTCATCCATCACCAATGTAATAGGCCCTCCTTTCTATTATTGGCTCTTCCGTTACATATGTTTGATGCCCAGTTTACTTAATTTGCACTATTTTTGGAAGTGTGGGACATAAACAGATCGTGCGGTGACACGTGTGAAGGGAATTAGCTTTTGGGCATGCCTCCTGCAATTCAGTGCTGTTTAAAGGTTAATGGGGGACACCATATAAGACTTCTTAATTCTTTTTTACACACCAAAATGTGATCTGTTTTGATCTGCTGAGTCTGTTAAATTCCTCATCTTCAATCCAGACAATAGATGGAGAAAGTGACACATTTATAATGTGCATTGTTCTGCATATGCTAATGATGATGCTGAAAGGGCGAAAGAGCGAATTCAGCTAATCACAGGCCAGTTAGCTTAGCATCTGTGGTAGGGAAAATTTGAGTCTTTAATTACGGATGAAATGATTATGTATCTCAATAAAGAGAAAATAGTCACACATAGCCGGCACAGGTTTCAACAGGGATGATTGTGCTCGACAAACCTCATACAATTATTTGAGGAGGTAACAGACATGGTAGATGGGGAAATGCAGGGGATGTCGTTTACATTGACTTCAAGAAAAACTTTGATAAGGTACCATAGATTGCTAGAGAAGATTAAGAGGTATGGAATGGAGGGAGGGAATAGCAAAGTGAATTAAAAATTGGTTAGAAGGGAGAAAACAGAGAGCAGTAGTTAAGGGCAGTTTTTCCAGAGTGGTTGGAAGTGTGTAGTGGTGTCCCACAGGGTTCAGTTCTGGGGCTACTATTGTGCACTGTTTATATCAATTATTTGGATATAGGACTAGAAGAAGTGGTGTCAAAATTTGCAGATGATACCAAAATAGGAGGCATAGTAAATTCCATAAAAAACCCAAAGGGATATAAAAGGTATAGATAGGGGACTGAGAGAAAACGTGGCAGATGGAATTCAGTGTCAGTAAGTGTGAGCTGTTGCATTTTGGTAACAGAATAACAGGAGTAATTATACTCTGAATGGAAGGCTTGGTGCTGTGGGAGAACAGAGAGGTTTGGGAGTACAGGTTCACTGAACATTAAAGATGCTGGAAAAAAAAGCTAATAGAATTCTATGTTTTATCACAAGAGGTATAGAATATAAAAGCCAAGAGGTAATGATGAGCCTATATAATACCTCAGTTAGCATACTGTGTGCAGTATTGTGCTCCACAGTATAGGAAGGATATTGAGGCTGTCGAGAGGCTGCAATGTATATTCACGAGGATGCTGCCTGATATAAGGAAATACAAATAACAAAGAAAGACTAGAAAAATTGAGGCCTTTTTCATTAGAGCAACAAAGATTACAGGACAATATGATAGAAGTGTGTCAAATTATGAAAGATGTGACAGGGTAAGTAGAAGCAGACTGTTTCCAGTAATTGAGGGCTCAAGAGCGAGGGGCCATACATTCAAATTAAATGCAAGAGAGTTAGAAAGAAAGAAAGACTTGCATTTATATAGCGCCTTTCATGACCACCGGACGTCTCAAAGCGCTTTACAGCCAATGAAGTACTTTTGGAGTGTAGTCACTGTTGTAATGTGGGAAAATGAGTTACAACAGAGGGCAGGAGAAATTTCTTTACACAGAGTTGTGAGGTTGTGCAATTCACTTCCAGGGATAGTGTTGAGAAACTATGTCAACATTCAAGATTAAACTGGATAGTTAGATGAAAGAAAAGGGGTGGAAGGGATATGGCGGCAACCAAGTAGGAAATGTGATTCCAACTCCTGGTATGGAGGGTAAATTGCAGTAACCATACTAACATGTTGAATTGAAGGTAATATTCTTTCTAATAGTTTGTGACAGCCAAAAGTAAAATCAGATACCCGGTACACTGTTCTGACCCCTGTTTTTGCAAGCTCGCCTCCTACTCCGTGCCTGAACACTAAATGTGAGCATGTCATAGAGTTTTACAGCACAGAAAGAGGCCCTTCGGCCCATCGTGTCGAGAGGGAGAAAAGGTTATAACATTGTGCCTTTATCTGTGCATGGAGAGAACACCTAAAATAGCACAGAAGCAGCTTGGCACTGGCTCCAAAATTCATATAGAATCTAAACCCATTGACTTGAGGAAGGAATGCAGTCAGAAGCTAGAAAGGATTGATAATGAATTCTACAAAGAATACGTGACATATATCACCAGTCATGACAAATGGAGACTTGTCCTTATCTTTAATGGAAGACATCACTGTGTCACACCTTAGTGTCGGTAGCTGATGGCAGGGTCTATATCTACTTCTGCTTCCACAGTTGACTGGTTTGTTGCAAAATGTCAGTACCTAGATTGGAAAATCCAAAGGTTTCCTACAGATTTCAAATAATATTTGCAGGCTAGCTGTGGTTGGATGGCAAAGTTCTCTACAGCCTGTCAACTACAACATCAGTCAAACATTGATAATGCTGCAGCAAGGGATTTGAGTGTTACGTAGAAATTGGAGTGTCTGCGCGCTTAAGGCACTTGTGATTAACCAGTGCATGCAGGCATATCAGCAGTCGATGGTCTTAGCACACACTGATGGCCATATTGAAATTAAATCGAGCATCTCTGACCAAATTTAAAGCTTTGAGTAACAGTGTAAGAGAGTTTAAAATTGTAGCTGTCTCACCTTTGCATGCCAGTGATGTGAGATGCCACTGTGTTGCCAGTAATGGCATTGCTTTAGTGCTCTGGTAGTGGCAATTTTAACATTGGCAGTGTGGCTGCAATGTATATTCATGAGGATGCTGCCTGGTATGAAGAAATACAAATAACGAAGAAAGTCTCAAAAAATTGAGCCCTTTTTCATTAGAGCAACAAATATTACAGGACACTATGATAGAAGTGTGTCAGAAGTGTGTCAAATTATGAAAGATGTGACAGGGTAGGTAGAAGCAGACTGTGTATTGGCAGCCGTGCCTTCAGCTGCCTGGGCCCTAAGCTCTGGAATTTCCCCTCTAAACCTCTCCGCCTCTCACCTTCCTCTCCTCCTTTAAGACGCTCCTTAAAACCTACCTCTTTGACAAAGCTTTTGGTCACCTGCCCTAATATCTCCTTATGTGGCTCGGTGTCACACTTTTGTTTGATAGCGCTCCTGCGAAGCGCCTTGGGACATTTTACTATGTTAAAGGCTCTATGTAAATGCATGTTGTTGTATTGCCACATGTATCAAGATAGCTTGCCTCTGTATTGAAAGGGGATGAATAGCACTGTAATTGAGATGTTTGCTTCATAACACCAAGATCATAGGCATGGCTGCGTAAGGTATCCTTCAGCTCCGTGATCATTGATGAGCTTTCCCCCCTTGCAGCTGCCTCGATGCCAGCTGCTGTCAGTAACCAGGCTCTGGATTCAGCATTGCTCACTCTCCCAAAATTGAACCTCCCAATTTTCAAACACTTGATCGGGGGATTATTTCCTGTAATATAATCTCCCTAGACAACTTCTGGCTTGGTATGGAAGTGTGCGCTACCCTGTCAGTCCATCTATATATTCTTTCCTTCAGACCAGAAGGGGAACCAGGCAACACCTAGGGTTAGAAATTCGTCGAAATACAGGCGGTATCGCATCGGCTGCTTGTTATACACGCTGCCCAGTATTCAGCTCCATTGCAGTCAATGGAATTAAATATCAGGCGCTGCGTGGAATGGGCGGCCGATCCGATATCGCCCGGTTTGCGCCACCGCCCGAGATGAATTTCTACCCCCGAGTGTCCTGCTAATACTAGAAGCCTGGAGAGAGGCTATTTTCCATACTGAAGATAGTATTGTAGATGCCAGACATTTACTAGTACCCAGTACACCGAGGTACAGGTTATGAGTGGATTCAAGGCATAATATGAAAAAGACATCAGTGAAATTGATAAATGACACTATAAATGGCTGTCATTGAGTTCGATCCAGCATTATCTGAAGGACCCAAGTATATTTCCAGAATCTAGTGCAAATCAACCACCTTAGAACCTCTGAGATTTAAATACCCAACCAGCTCATCTCCTGCCTTTGCACTGTAGTAATCTCTAAAACACTATATAAAAAAAAACTCCATAGTTCATGGGAGCCAGATTTGTGCTATTTACATTCAAATTTGTGCTACTAGTGATCCCTTTGCACTCTGGGCATTCAATAATAAATAGATTACTGAAATTCTGTTCTAAGCAAGAACAACAACTTGCATTTATATACCGCTTTAATGTAGTGAAACACCCCAAGGTGTATCACAGGAACGTTAGCAAACGAAATTTGCCATTGAGCCACATAAGGAAATATTAGGACAGGTATCCAACAGCTCGGTGAAAGAGGTAGGTTTTAAGGAGCGTTTTAAAGGAGGAGAGAGAGGTAGCGAGGCAGAGGTTTAGGAAGGGAATTCCAGAGCTTAGGGCCCAGGCAGCTGAAGGCACGGCCACCAATGGTGGAGCGAAGAATATCGGGGATGCGTGAGAGGCCAGAATTGGAGGAACGCAGAGATCTCAGCGGACAACTAATGCATAGAGACTAAGGGGGACAAATTCTGTGGGTATACTTCTGATTGTCTGGTATAACTTCGACAGAAGAGCCACGGAAACCCTTGGAAAAACGGCGTAGACGGCATCTGCGCCATTTTTCTGTGGTTTCCGTGGTTCCTCTGCCAAAATTACTGTGGAAAATTGAGAGAGCCTCCGTGAAAATTCAACACCCCTTCCCCCCAAATCCACAGTAGGGTTCATTTACACAGGAACCTTCTCGCCACAGCATTCACTCGCAAACTATCGCCTGTGACGAAGCATCCACTGCAAATTCCACCTGAGCACATTTCTGTCGAGTTTCCAAAGGTAAAAGTGTTCAGTAGATTTTTCTTTCCAGTGTTACCGTTAGAATTTTATTTTGTTATTCATAAGACGGATGGCATTCTTGGAGTTGAATACAATTCTAATGGACTAAAATAAAACACCTTTACTTACCAGACAAAAGCGATGCTGAAGGGTAGTTTGACAGCAGCCATTGGATGATGCCAAGCTGAAACTCAAGCGAAGTCTGCAGATTTTTTGAGGAAAACAGGAAGGAGTTGTTCGGTTTTTAACTTCCTGGCAAGGAATGAGTTAGCGTAGGAGACAGTACAATGAGTTTTGAGCATATTCGTTTAATATGAGAACTTCATGTTTCTACTTCAAACTAAAAGTAAAGGAAATTGTCTTGTATGCAGGGCATATCATCCGTTAGGGCTCCCTCTTGGCTGGCTCCCTCCAATAGATGATGGACCCAGCAGGAGCACCTGATCAGGACATTAGTGTCAGCTGTCGATTCGCTTCTCCAGTGCTGTGATATTTGAATGGCAACTCCACTCACTTAGCAATCCCTGGCTACCACTGCTGATTTAAAATTTCCTCCCCCAGCTACCTAGCTCCAGCTTTCTCCGTGGGACCTGGACTGGAGTCGAGGGGAACGTTTACTATTTAAGTATCAACTTGCCGCAGAACAGGAGCAACAGTTGAGCAGATGTATTGGTGTGTTGTTACTTGAAATCAAAGAGATTTTTTTGTTGGATAGACGACAGAGTCAAGGATTTTTGAGGGTGGAATTTTGAGGGCCGTCCTATACGTGGGTTACCTTAGTTGCATGCGTTTATGGTAATATTTCAGTAATTAGGTTTGGAAAATGCATAAAGAACATAGCTATGGTCCTTTGTCCTCATTACTCTTGAGAAATGTTGTCCAACATCACTGTTTTATTTTTGTAATAATGTGCTGCTTCCAGTCATGACTCCCCTTTATACTCTAGGGATGGAAGATTGAACATAAGAAATAGGAGCAGGAACAGGAGTAGGCCTTGTGGCCCTTTGAGCCTGCTCCGCCATTCAATAAGATCATGGCTGATCTTCGACCTCAACTCCACTTTCCCGCCCGATCCCCGTATCCCTTGATACCCTTAGAGTCCAAAAATCTATTGATTTCAGCCTTGAATATACTCAACGACTGAGCCTCCACAACCCTCTGGGGTAGAGAATTCCAAAGATTCACCACCCTCTGAGTGAAGAAATTTCTCCTCATCTCAGTCCTGAGACTGTGACCCCTGGTTCTAGACTCTCCAGCCCGGGGAAAACAGCCTCTCAGCATCTAAATTATGTGGCCAGCATTGAGGTCATAAAAATGGCCTCAATGTTGACCACATAATTTGCAGCTACGGGGAAACAGAATGTGCAGCGATCTTGGATAATGTTCTCAGCGCGAAACACAATTGTAATGTAACGATCCATACCATCTAAGAGTTACCATTTTCCCTTCACTATTAGCACTAGAGATCATACTGTTTCTTCTAAAGTATTAGTTTAGCGTACCTCAAGGGGATGTTCAAACTGTAATTAGCTGCCAGGAGCACTAGCACATTAGCGTTCCAGGTTTATAAAGCAACTTTGTGCGAAATCTTACTTTCAGCATTCTGCTTAAGGCATTAAAGGTAATCTATCAGCCATTCTTATAACCCAAAGCCAATATTTTAGCACTATTGCCCAGATTAATGGTCACTAACTACATTGGGCAATTTCTCTGTAAATTTCTTCTATTACCTGTACCTCTCTTTTATTAATAGGCTGCGATCAAGAATTATTAAAGGTGGTTTGTTTGAGTAATGTGCTCTTGCTGGACCAGAGGTTGGGGCAAAAAGTCAGCGTGACACCTCCTGCATCTTCAGACTGTGTATTAAAACTATAGAGGTTAACCTTCCAACTTTGTACCCCCAACAAGGACCTTACCTGCCGGGGACTGCATATTGGAAATTTATGCGCTCACTGTACATGATTTCTCACCATTTAAAATTAATGTAAGATTATTTTTATTATATATATTGGGCCAGAAATTCGGGTTGGAGGCTTCCTGCGGGTGCAAGCCCCCGACCTGCACTTACCTACCTCGCCGGCCGTTGTGCTGTGGGCCCGCGTGGGATTCCGATCCTGGGCCTCCTCCAACTGCCGGCGCGCAGTGCTTGCGTATCCCAGGGGCGCAGTTAGTTCGAAGCGTCCCCTGGGATCACGTGGGCCATGGAGAGCCAATCGGAGCAGGGAATCTCTATTCATGGATTTGACAGGAAGACCTATGAATCTATGAATTAGAGATTGGCCCCAAAACATAACTAAAACTTCAAATAATTTTTTTTTAAATCACATTTTTAAAATAATTATAAATTACATAAAATAACTATTTTAAGCAATAATTTAAATTTTTGAAAAAATTAATTACAGTTTTTAACGGGGCTAAAAATAAACTTACCTTTCTTTAAAGTATTTAAAAATAATAAACCTGTGGAAAAAATGTTTTAATTTTACTTAATTCACCACTTACCTTGTTAAAAGCAGGCCTTGAGACTGCTTTTTAAAAGCGTAGCTCCTGGAGACTTACCCTCCCGGAGAAATCTGCAAAAAAAACTGAAGTTCCAGGCGTACGCGCTGCCTCTCCGGCGCACGCGTTCAACCTGTGAACCCCTTCCTTGAAGGGAACGGAAGTTCCAGTTTCCCGCGCATGCGCAGTGCATGCATGAAACCGGCACTTTCGTTGGCCCTACGCGTGAGTACCCAACGCGTACTCTCCCGCGGGGACCCGAATTTCTGGCCCAATATTATGTCTGCATGCACTTCCTGCCTGCACCACTTGCCTTCTGGTTGTCACACTTTGTGTCACACTTTGCACGTCAACCTTGGACATTTTTTGTCCACATTTAACCACTGCTGATTTTCAAATTTCCTCGTCCCATCGTCTATCCTGACGGGATCTCTGTGGAAGCCTAGATTGGCGTCGGGAGGGAGGTTTACTATTTAAATATCAAATTGCTGGAGGACAGGAGCAACAGCTGAATACTCTAGTTAGAATGAGAAAGAGCAGCGAGAAAGTGCATTGATTATGAATTTTGTGGATGCAATTTTGGGGTTATCTTATACGTGGATTGCCTTATACGCAAGTATATACGGTAATGTTTCAGTACTTAGCCTTGGAAAAAGTATAAAGAACTGTTTGCTTGTCTCCTATACCCTGTGAGGAATGTGGTCCAAAATCACCAGATTATTTTTGTAATCCGCTGCTTCTAAGCTGCTGTGTTTTGCTGATGCAAACTGTAATTAAACAACTGGCCCACTAGGCGGCGTGCTTGGTCTTTGAACATTTTGAGAGTCTCAAAATCTTCAAGATTGAGTCTTTTTTTTATTCCGGTAAAGTTTGTTTCAAATTTTAGTCTTTTACAGAGCTTTTTTTGCACTTAAATTTTAAATGCAATTTATTTCTCCTTTCATTTAGGCTGAATATACTGCTCAGTGGGTCAGGGGAGGGGAGGGGAGGATCAGTCTGCTGATTGTCGGCTGAACCTGCAATAGGAATGTTAGGCTGGTGCGCCTGAGCATTGGGCTTAGGTTTGGTGCATTAAATGGATGACAGGGCCATTTGGTCAAATTGGGGGGGAAAGGGTGGGGCAATTCGGGGTGGGGGGTGGGGGGAACTACCAGGGACCGGTTTATGTCTAACTGGGGAGGGAAACTTTTTCCAAGAAAGAGTTGCTCTAGCAATTGATGGGTGAGGCTAGGCAACAAGTCAAGCGCAAAATCTAATTGAACAATCTGAGAGGCAGCCATTGACAGAGATTCAGTAGGTGGGTCAGTGTGTGGGATTCTGCTGTCCTAGCAAAGGTTAGCAAAGTAACTTAAAAATGGACATTGGTCATTTACAGCACCATCTACAGGTGTATCTGATTCTGCAGGTATAATGTTGCTGCTTTTATAATGGCCTTTCCATTGGCAAGGCCCGACATAGAAATTTTCAATGCATTTTTAGATGGAATGTTCTGACCCACTCAGCATTCTTAATAGATGTTTCGACCAATATTTTTTTTAGCCCTGGGACCCCCATAAAGTTGAGCTCATCCAAAACTCTGCTGTCCGTGTCCTAACTCGCACCGAGCCCTGTTCACCCATCACCCCTGTGCTCGCTGACCTACATTGGCTCCCGATCCAGCAACGCCTCAATTTTAAAATTCTCATCCTTGTTTTCAAATCCCTCCGTGGCCTCGCCCCTCCCTATCTCTGCGACCTCCTCCAGCCCTACAACCCTCCGAGATCTCTGTGCTCCTCCAATTCTGGCCTCTTGCGCATCCCCCAATTTTAATTGCTCCACCATTGGCAGCCGTGCCTTCAGCTGCCCTGGCCCTAAGCTCTGGCATTCCCTCTGCCTCTCTACCTCTCCACTTCTCTCTCCTCCTTTAAGATGTTCCTCAAAACCTACCTCTTTGACCAAGCATTTGGTCACCTGTCCTAATATCTCCTTATGTGGCTCGGTGTCAAATTCTGTTTGATAACGCTGCTGTGAAGCACCTTGGGAGCCTTTTACTACGTTAAAGGCACTATATAAATGCAATTAGTTGTTGTTGTTCCTCGGATGGCATTTGTTCATTGCCAACTTGTAGTCCTTCCTCCATGCCTGTAGCAACTATCTACACTCCATTCCTCCGAATATAAAAAAAAATCTGAAACACCGTTATATAGATTGTATTTTTTTTTTAAATGGTTACAGTCAAAGAGCAACCTGGCCCAGTGTGTCCGGCTGTACTGCCTGACCCATATTCTACCCTAGCCTGATGGCTGCCACTTTGCTGCCTGCCCTGAGTCCCCATGTCACCCGTTGTGCTGCCCGACCTTCATTCAGTCCGTCCTGGCCTCGTGTCTGTACTGCCTGATCCATGTGTTCCGTTTACTCGCTTCTGCTTACTGCTCCAAGTTGCAACCACCGTCCATCCCCCCCGATGTCTTAAGTTTTCATGATTCTGCCGTGCAGGTGTTTTCTAGATAATTTCATCAATCTAAGGTGCCTCCAGCCTGCAACAGATCTTGATGGTAGTTGGAAGAGAGACAAAAACTATAATAGGATGTTTGTGTTCAATGCTTTTGGCAGAAAATGGTAACGGAGAGGTGTAGGGATGATGAGGAGGCGGGAAGTGATGAGCAGGTGACACTGGACCCCACTTGGAATCTCCCCTTTCTAGTCCAGGAGCATTAAAAATGTAGTCTAAGGTTTGTGAACACGGACAGAGGGAGGGCTACTGACATGAACCAGAGATTGCGTTCAGGCCCAAGGCGATGTTGTCCACTCGCCCTTTTATTTTATTTGTTCATGGGATGTGGGCGTCACTGGCAAGGCCAGCATTTATTGCCCATCCCTAATTGCCCTTGGAAAGGTGGTGGTGAGCCACCTTCTTGAACCGCTGCAGTCCGTGTAGCAGTTTGGTACAACTGACTGGCTTGCTAGGCCATTTCAGAGGGCAGTTAAGAGTCAACCACATATAGGCCAGACCGGGTAAGGACAGCAGATTCCCTTCCCTAAAGGGCAACAGATGGGCTTTTACGACAATCCGATAGCTTTTTATTCCAGATTTATTTAATTAACTGAATTTAAATTCCCCAGTTGCCGTGGTGGGATTTAATTTTGTGTCTTTGGATCGTTAGCCCAGGCCTCTGGATTACCAGTCCAGTAACATAACCACTATACTACTGTACTCCTAACCTTACCTCTTGTCCGCTGCTGAGCCCCATCACTTACATTTTATAGTGACTTTTCAGCTCTCTTCTTCTCATCTTCATGTTTTAGGAAGGTTTGCACTGAAGATGTGAATCCTCTCCAGGGTGCTGTGGGAATGGGACTGTAACCCTCTGTTGTCCCTGTGTTGGAGCACCTCTCCCCTACCTTGCTCTACCTTTCCCCTCTGGCCTTCAGCATCACAGTCCTGCGCGGTCCCTGGCCAATTGACACCCTGCCCAGTAACCACATTCACCCTGAAGAATACACTTGCTTTTGATTCTGCATGTGCAATACCACGGGAGATCAACAAATAATCTAAAATCAAAATAAGGATAGACTTTAAACTGGTGACTGAATTATGTCTGTGTACCCAATTCTATTTATCGACACCCTCACCTGAAGACTAAACTTAGTCTTGACTCCTGTGTGCTGTGCCATTGGAGTTTGACTAGTGTATATTGAGGCTTCTTGTTTATCACCTGTATTTCCTGTTGTTTTGATATAGTAACACTTTTGTGACATTGGTAATGCCTAAAGTGTAAAAGTAAAATCTGCTTTTCTTCTCTTACTTTTAATAGGTAACACTGAGTCCTCCCACCACTTGTGGCACTGTGATATGAGTTGCTCAAGTTTGCCTGCCATTACATATTTGAAAAGGAAAGAATTCCAGGGCTGTGGGGGAGTGGGACTAATTGGATGGCTCTTTCAAAGAGCCGGCACAGGCACGATGGGCCGGATGGCCTCCTCCCGTGCTCTATGCTTGTATGATTTTGGCCTTGGGGGGATTCACTATGTATTTCCAATTTAGTAAAGCAATCCTTTAAGCGCCTTACTGTTAACCATTCCAGGAATCTGAATCATTCCCAATTGCAAACTGCCCTTGTGTGTAAGAAAAAAGGATTGTACAAATCAATTGAATTTTATTGCACAACCGTTGCCACTTCTCCCCTAATCCCCCCAAAATAGGTATACAAAAATTCGTGTTTCTCTTTCAGTCCTGCTTCCAAAGCTTTCCCATATTCTTTTTCCTGGCATTTGGCTAAGGCTATGCTGAAATTTATGTCTGGGGATTACCATTACCCAAGATTTACGTATACCGGTTAATATTAACTTTAACAAATCAATCTAACAAATAAAAGCTGTCTTGAATTGTTGGAATGGATTATTTTGATTGCTGCATGGGAAAGCTGACTCCATTAAAAAAAAAAAGAATTGCCTTTTCTCCATTAACTATCCGATGTCCATTTTGCCTGCAAACATTCAAGGGATTAGAGAGCTTTGTTCGACTTCTGATGGGATGGCAAGACTAATTAGCTAGGTTACAATGGAATGGAGACCTTGTCCTCACAGAGCCACGATTGCATTGATAAAATGAAAAGAACATCTGAAAAGGTGAAATAACAGCAAATTCTGGAAATATACAGCATTGCTGTTAGCATCTGAAAAGAGAAACGATAGAAAGTGTTTCGGATGGAGAACCTTCCTTCAGTCCAGTTCACACAGTCATATGATTTGGCTTTTTAAAATACAGTTTAATGCTTGATTGATTCAAACACCAGAAATATAGCCAGTTTACTGGAGGAAGGAATAGGACAGCTGTCTGGGTATTCCATTGGGAAAAGAAAAACTGTTTTGTATGCACTCAGCATTTACAAATCCTCTGTCTTATTGCTTGTGCCTGGCCAAATAGTCCATCGAAAGGCTTTCCACTGGCACAGCTAGATCTACATGGTGTTAGTGTGTTACAAGTTGGCACAACCAATTTGGACGAACCAGTATACAGCCAGAATGGGAGGAGAAGGGATTGAAACCTCTTGGGGAATGTGCTGTTTAGTTTGTCCTGCTGTTTAGGCTCGTGTACAGAACCCACTCACATTACTTTCATCTTCCTCATTCCTTGCCAGCTGAGGGAGTTGCTTTTTTTCCCCGTTCTCCTCTTATTCCCATTTACAGCTCCTCCAGACCCATCTTTTCTTTCTTTACTTGTTCCGTTACTATCCCCTTTCGCCTTGCACCATCATCCCTTTTGTCATTTAATCTCTCCAGCCCTCCATCCTATCACAGACCTTCCCTTTCGTTCTTCCTCCCCTCCCCCCTTTCCCTGCCTCTCTACTTGCGTAAAACCTGTTACAGGAAACTCTCGTTTAAACGGCACCTAAATATCCGGAATTCTCTCTTAACCGGCAAAATTCTCGCTCAGAAAACAACACCTCAACAACCGGCAATGTTGCCGAGTCCGAGTCTCCCGCGGTGGCCGAGTTAGTCAGTGGGGGTAGTTCTCCAAACTGCCACTACTCAGCTTCTTGGCGCTGTCGGAAGTCGGAACACCTCAATACCCCTGTAACAGGAGTCTGACTCTCCCGCGCTGCCGGTAGTCTCTTCTGATCCGCCATTTTACAGGGGTACTGTGTGTCTCCCACGCTGCTGGTAGTCATTGCATTGCATTACCCTCAACTGGCAGTACTGTACTTAATCAAGCATCTTCCACCATCCATTTAACACAACATTCTGTAAGTGAGTACCCAATTACTGTATACTGCACATTTCTTGATTTTTTAAATTTTTCTTTGTTAAAAATAGCCTTGGTAGATAACCCTCTCCGTCAACCGGCAACACGGCGGTGCCGGATACCAAAGAGTTTCCTGTACATCTCTAACTTTTTCCAATTCAGATGAAGGGTCATCGACCTGAAACATTAACTCTGTTTCTCTCTCCACAGATGCTGCCTGACCAGCTGAGTGTTTCCATAATTTTAAATTTTTTTCTTTGCATTTATATTTCCTCATACCAGGCAGCATTCTCGTGAGTCTATCCTCGCTATTGCCTCAATATCTTTCCTATAGTGTGGAGCCCAAAACTGCACACCGCACTGCAACTGTGGTCTTACTAAGGTTTTATATAGATTCACCATTACATTGTGACTTTTATATTCAATACCGTTTCCCATAAAACCCAGTATTCGATTAACTTTTCTGTGGCCTCATCCACTTGAATTACTGCTTTTAAAGTCTTGTGAACCTGAACCCCCAAATTACTCTGCTGTTCCACATCACCCAGCTTTCCCCTGTTCAAAGTATAATTACACTGTAGGAATGTCTAGTTCCTATCCAAAAGACTGAGGTCCACTCAGGTGATCAAATAAACGAGGTTTAATGAAAGGTAACAGAGTTTAACGGATAACTACAGGAGAACATCGAATATAGGTCTAGTCAGTTCGGAGGCTCCACGAGGACTGCTAGGGCGGTCCCATGGCTGACGTCATGACGTCATCATGTTTTTCCCGCCAGTGGGGGATCACGTGATGAACGGCGTGACGTCATCGCGTTTGCCCGCGCTATTAAAGTGATCGCGCTCTGTACATGTAAACAGTGAAAACAAAGATACAGACTCAGGCTGCAGCCAACATATTATTAAAGGGAATTATATACAATTGATTGGAGTCCCTTAGTGGCTCCGCCACAACACTATTATTTCTTTTTACTTCACACTTACTGGCGTTGAATTCTATCTGACACTTCTTTGCCCATTCCACCATCTTATCAGTATTCCCTTGCAGCTTTCTTTGCTCCTCAGAATGATTTACTATGCCTCCTACTTTAGTATCATCTGCGAACCACACCTTCTATAGCCAAATCATTGGTATACACAGTAAACAGACGTCGGCACAGAACAGAAACCTGTGAGGCACTGCTACCCACTCCCAATCACTGAGAAACTGCCCTTAATTGCTGCTGCCTGTGTTTTTCATTCCATCCAGTTTTTAATCCAATTTGCTGCCTTCGCCCTCACTTCATAACTGTTAATCTTGTCTAATAATCTCCCATATGATACCTCGTCAAAGACTTTCTGAAAGTCAATGTACACCACATCCACTGCATTTCCCCCATTTAATCAGAGTCAGAGGGAGAGAAATTCGGTATCGCCCCGTTTAGGGTGCAATTATCGGCCGGGCGCAAAGTTTAGTGCCTGCCGCTAATTATCGCCTCCGACTGCAAACTTGGTTTCTATCGCCCCTGGAGGTGATTGGAGCACTAAATCAGGCGCTACACACCTGTCTTAAGGTGCTAACGCCGAGGAGCGAAGCGCTAACTCAGAACGCTGGTGAAGCTCATGTGATGTCAGTCAGCAATGGAACACAGACACAATGGCGCCGGCCAGTTCTTAAAGGGGAGGGTCAATCTTGCTCTCCATCCACACCCTGCTCATTGCAGCCTTGAATCTCAGCCTGGAGAGACCTGTACATCAATTATGCTGGAAAGAACAATGGAGAGGCCCAGGGAAAGAGCTCAGAGTGCAGCCCCCAAGTCTCTTCAAAATCGATGCAAGGAAGGTCAAATCAAAATGAACTTGCAAAGTGCTGTTCAGTACCCAAAACTCCTTCACACAGCGTTGAATCGCTCCAGAAGTCTCTCTCTCTCAGAATGCATGGTGCAAAAATGTCGCCAACAAAAAAAAGGCAGGAAGCGGCCGCCTTTAAATAGCGCTCCCCCAGCCCCTTCCCGACTGCAAAACGTTCCCCTCAACTTGTCGTTGCTAGCGGCAGGCGGTAAGGCAGGGGGCACCACTCAATATCCGGTCCGGGGCGTTGCACGCTCGACTGACATCACGATCTGCCGGCGCAGGAGATCGTGGCGGTAGTGTTTAGTGCCGTCGCAAAATGTCTGGTCAATTTCGCGAGCAGCGCAAACATCGCCGCACCCGGGCGCTAGTTGCTTTGCGCCCCGTTAGCGCCCTCTTAGGGCGCAAACGGGAGGCACCAATCAACCGAATTTTTCCCCCATAGAGTCATAACGGCAAAGAAGGAGGCCATTCAGCCCATCATAAGAACATAAGAAATAGGAGCAAGAGTCGGCCATTTGGCCCCTCGAGCCTGCTCTGCCATTCAATAAGATCATGGCTGATCTTCTACCTCAACTCCACTTTCCTGCACAATCCCCATTTCCCTTGATTCCCTTAATATCCAAAAATCTATCAATCTCTGTCCTGAATATATTCAATGCCTGAGCCACCACAGCCCTCTGGGGTAGAGAATTCCAAAGATTCACCACCCTCTGAGTGAAGAAATTTCTCCTCATCTCAGTCGTAAATGATCACACCCCTTATTCTGAGACTGTGACCCTTGGTTCTAGATTCGCAGCCAGGGGAAACATCCTCCCTGCACCTACCCTGCCAAGCCCTGTAAGAATTTTGTTTGTTTCAATGAGATCACCTCTCATTCTTCTAAACTCTAGGGAATATAGGCCTAGTCTACTCAATCTGTCCTCATAGGACAATCCCCCCATCCCAGGAATCAGTCTGGTGAACCTTCGTTGCACTCCCTCTATGGCAAGTATATCCTTCCTTATGTAAGGAGTCAAAATTGTACACAATACTCCAGGTGTGGTTTCACCAGGGCCCTATATAATTGCAGTAGGACGTCTTTACTCTTACTGCCGGCTCTCTGTAGAGCAATCTAGTCAGTCCCATTCCCCCGCTCTATTGCCGTAGCCCTGCAAGTTTATTTCTCTCAAGTGCCTATCCAGTCTCCCCTTGAAAACATTGAGTGTCTCCGCTTCCACCACTTCCGTCGGTAGCGTATTCCAGGTCATCACCACTCGCTGTGTAAAAAAGTTTTCCCTCACATCTCCCCTGTATCTTTTGCCCAAAACCTTAAATCTGTGTCCTAGTCCTTGTACCATCAACTAGTGGGAACAGCCTTTCCCCGTCTAGCCTATCCAAACCTGTCATAATCTTGTACACCTCTATCAAATCACCCCTCAACCTCCTTTGCTCTAATGAAAACAAATCCAGCTTCTCCAACCTGTCCTTGTAGCTAAGATCCCCCATCCCCGGAACCATTCTGGTAAATCGCCTCTGCACCCTCTCAAGGGCCTTCACATCCTTCCTAAAGTGTGGTGACCAGAACTGGACACAATACTCCAGTTGTGGCCTAACCAGCGCTTTATAAAAGTTCAGCATAACTTCTCTACTTTTGTACTCAGCTACTTATGAAGCCCAAGATCCCATATGCTTTGTTAACCACTCCCTCAATATGTCCTGCCACCTTCAGGGACCTATGCACATTAACTCCCAGGTCCCTCTGTCCCTGCACACTCTTTAAAACTGTGTCATTAAGTGCACATTGCCTCTCCCTGTTCCTTCTGTCAAAATGCATCACCTCTGTGGTGTATGTGCCTTTAAGAGCCCCTGTGTACTGTAATGCCGGTAGTGGCCACTCGGGCTCTATAAGCCTGTATAGTGTCTTGTATCTTTTAGTGCACCTCCAGACTTTGTCCAGTAAACACCTGTTAAACCAACTCCTGCATTCCGTGTCTCCATTAACACACGGATACAACAGTGGCGACGAATTGGAAATGGACTTACCTGCAATTTGGCAGCACCTCAAGGAGATCGATTCCTCAGACGAAGGTCGAAGAGAAGAAAAAAAAAAAGAAAAAACTGTGGTTTCACCAGCTAGCCGGGCTGGTGGCAGGTACTGCAATAATCCTTCCTGGGTGGCGGGCTGGGGCTCGATCGGCTGGCTCTGCAGCAGGGCCGAGCAGCGAAGGCGGAGGCAAACAGAGACGAGGGGTGGAGCACTCGGTAGACGGCCAGCTCTGCAAAGCAGGTCGGCGTTCGGACCAAGCAGAGGGAGGGAAAAGTCCCAGAGAGTCCGGCGGGAACGAGTCTCCGACTATTAAAAGTATCTGTATAAATAAAAACTGCAGAGAACAGCGTTGTCAGCAGCGAAAGCGCGGGAGGCGTCATTTTTTTTCTCGGCAGGGAAGAAAGGAAAGCGCGGGAGGCGCCATTTTTTTTTCAGGATGCCTAAGACTGGCAATATTACTGCTTTCGATAATGATGTAGAGGATTGGACCATAGGAGACTGGTTAAGAAGGTAAGAGCCCATGGGATCCAGGGTGCCTTGGCGCGTTGGATCCTAAACTGGCTGAGTGGCAGGAGGCAGAGTGTGATGGTTGAAGGTTGCTTTTGTGACTGGAAGCCTGTGTCCAGTGGGGTACCTCAGGGATCGGTGCTGGGTCCCTTGTTGTTCGTGATCTACATAAATGATCTGGATGAGAATGTAAAAGGTATGATCAGTAAGTTCGCAGATGACACGAAAATTGGTGGGGTGGTAAATTGCGAGGAGGAAAGCCTCCGGCTACAGGACGATATAAACGGGTTGGTCAGATGGGCGGAAAAGTGGCAAATGGAATTTAACCCTGAAAAGTGCGAGGTGATGCATTTTGGACGGACAAATAAGGCAAGGGAATACACAATGAGTGATAGGACCCTAGGAAGTACAGAGGGTCAGAGGGACCTTGGTGTACATGTACATAGATCCCTGAAGGCAGCGGAGCAGGTAGATAAGGTGGTTAAAAAGGCATATGGGATACTTGCCTTCATTAGCCGAGGCATAGAATATAAGAGCAGGGAGGTTATGATGGAGCTGTACAAAACGCTGGTGAGGCCACAGCTGGAGTACTGTGTGCAGTTCTGGTCGCCTCACTATAGGAAGGATGTGATTGCTTTGGAGAGGGTGCAGAGAAGATTCACCAGGATGTTACCTGGGATGGAGCGCCTCAGCTATGAAGAGAGGCTGGACAGGCTGGGGTTGTTTTCCTTGGAGCAGAGAAGGCTGAGGGGGGACCTGATTGAGGTGTACAAAATGATGAGGGGCATAGATAGGGTAGATAAAGAGGAACTTTTCCCCTTAGTAGGGGGGCCAATAACAAGGGGGCATAGATTCAGGGTAAGGGGCAGGAGATTTAGAGGGGATTTGAGGAGGAACTTTTTCACCCAGAGGGTGGTTGGAATGTGGAACTCACTGCCTAAAAGGGTGGTAGAGGCAGGAACCCTCACAACATTCAAGAAGCATTTGGATGAGCACTTGAAATGCCATTGCATACAAGGCTATGGACCAAATGCTGGAAAATGGGATTAGACTGAACAGGGATGGATGGGCGGCGCAGACACGATGGGCCGAAGGGCCTCTTTCTGTGCTGTAAAACTCTAAAACTCGATGACATATGTGGAAAGAGTGGAGGTATATTGCACAGCGAATGAAATAGAGGATGATAAAAAGGCATCGATACTTCTAAATCTAATGGGCGCAAAGACATACGGGCTGTTACGAAACGTAATCACTCCAGCCAAACCGATGGACAAGACTTTTAAGGAGATTGTTGATGCCCTACAGGAGCACTTAAACCCAACACCGCTGCTGATAGCGGAACGATTCAAATTCTTCAGGAGGAATCAGCACAAGAATGAAAGTAACGCTGATTACCTCACCGAATTAAAAGCACTGCCAATTCGGAGCAGGACTGGCAGATTCTCTTCGAGACAAATTCGTCTGCGGTCTCCTAAGTGAAGGAACACAGAAAAGGCTACTTTCTGAGAAAGATTTAACACTGGACGAGGCTTTCAGTGTGGCTGTATCATACGAAGCAGCAGCAAGAGGAGCTGCAGAGATACAGCAAAAGCCACAGGACTTCGGCACCCATGAAATGACACAGGGTTTCGAGAGATGCTATCGCTGCGGCAGATCCACCCATGACCAGAGGAACTGCTGGTTCAAGGACAAAGCATGCAGGCAATGCGGAAAGATGGGACACATTGCACGTGTATGCCGATCTGGAAACAAAAAATCCACTGACAGAAAAAAAATCAATAAGGAAAAGTACAGAAAGGTACAAATGATGACGGACAGTAGCTCCGAAGACCAGAAGAGCGATAGCGACTCCGGAAACAAGAGACTAAGCTGTCTCAAATTACATAATGTAATTGCCAAAGAAGATTACCAGACCATTTGGGTTACCCTCACGATAGCGGGGTCCCCAGTTAAAATGGAGCTAGATACAGGATCAGCTCTGACCGTCATAAATCGACGGGATTACGAGCGGCTATTTCCGCATATACCTTTGAAAGACACATCCATTATCTTGAAAACATATACGGGGCAGAAAGTATACCCAAAAGGGAAAATAAGGGTGCCTGTTGTATACAACGGCAAGGAAATACAGAAGTTGTATTTATACGTTCTGCAAGATGGTGGTCCACCGCTGTTCGGACGTGAATGGATCAGGAAGATACGTTTAGACTGGCACTCCATTCAGGCACTGACGGTGACCAGTAAGAAAAAAAATGATGATGACGTCATACCTGAACGATTAAAAGACATCTTGGCCAACGCCAAAGAAGTGTTCCAACAGGAACTAGGAACCTTGAAAGGCGTCACCGCCTCAATAAAAGTGGAAGATGCGGCAATTCCCAAGTTTTTTAAGGCAAGGCCGGTGCCATACGCAATTCGTCCAGCAGTCGAGGCAGAGCTGGAGAATTTAGAAAAGACAGGCGTGTTATCCAAGATAGATTGGAGCGAGTGGGCAACACCCATCGTCCCGGTCATGAAGAAAACGTTGAACAATGATAAATCTGAAGAACAGAGAAAAATTCGCATCTGTGGGGACTTCAAGGTGATTGTAAACCCGGTCCTTCACACGGTACAGTATCCTCTTCCGAGGATAGAAGATATTTTCGCCTCACTATCCGGAGGGAAACGTTTCACCAAAATTGACTTGGCACAGGCATATCTACAGATGGAGGTTGAGGAGGCCTCTAAAAAGTATCTCACGATAAATACACACAAAGGCTTGTACCAGTACAATCGACTGGTTTTCGGAGTAGCATCAGCTCCAGCTATCTGGCAAAGAGCTATGGAGCAAGTCCTGCAAGGGATTCCGAGGACTCAATGCTACCTAGACGACATCCTTGTAACAGGAGAAAACGACAACGAGCACCTTGCCAATTTGGAGCAGGTGCTCACTAGGCTGAGAGAACAGGGCCTACGAGCAAATCGCCCCAGTGCGAATTTTTTCAGAAACAAATATCATATTGTGGCCACATAATTAACGAAGAAGGGTTGCATAAGTCACCTGAAAAAATTGAAGCGGTCATAAAAGCCCCAGCACCTGAAAATGTCTCACAATTAAGGTCGTTCCTGGGATTGATAAATTACTATCATAAATTTTTACCGAACTTGTCAACTGTTCTGCACCCTCTTAACGAACTGCTACAAACGGGAGTAATTTGGAAATGGAGCGAAGACTGTAAACATGCCTTCCATAAATGTAAAGGCTTGATCACGTCCAAGGAAGTTTTGGCTCATTACAACCCATCACTGCCAATCAGACTGGCGTGCGATGCATCCCCTTACGGCATAGGAGCGGTATTATCGCATAGATTCCCTGATGGCTCGGAGCGGCCGATAGCTTTTGCGTCACGCTCATTGAACTCAGTTGAGCGTAACTATGCCCAGATCGACAGGGAAGCACTCAGCCTGGTATGGGGAGTGAAGAAATTCAACCATTACCTACACGGACAAAAATTTACCTTGTTGACTGACCATCAACCCCTCGTCTCCATATTCAACCCTAAAAAGGGCGTTCCCATTATGACAGCGCAAAGGCTACAGAGGTGGTCCCTTTTCCTAAGGGCACACCAATATGACATAGAATACAAAGGATCAAAACAGCATGGAAATGCTGACGGTTTATCGCGTCTACCGTTGCCAACGGTAGAAGAGGCACCTACAGTAGACCCAGTGGAAATGTTCCACTCAACCATAGTGGAATGTCTACCAGTAACAAATTCTACCATTGAAAAAGAAACGAGAAATGACCCGACTCTCTCTCAAGTCTACGATTTAACGGTGAAGGGATGGCCAGCACATGGCGAACCACTGTTGCCAGCATTCTTGCAAAGAAGAGAACAGCTGTCAGTGTGCCGAGGAACCTTGATGTGTGGATCCAGAGTGGTGATTCCACCCAAACTCCAGGATAAAATGCTAAAGGAGCTTCACGAGGGGCATCTGGGTGGAGTGAAAATGAAGAACCTAGCCAGAGCGTTTGTGTGGTGGCCAGGTATCGATGGAGACATCGAAGAAATGACCAAGGGCTGTCTGGGATGCCAGAAGGTCCAAAACGCCCCACCACAAGCCCCTCTACATCCATGGGAGTGGCCCTCATCTCCATGGCAAAGGGTACACATCGACTTTGCTGGTCCATTTATGGACTCAATGTTCTTAATCACGGTTGATGCACACTCCAAGTGGCCGGAGGTAATAAAGATGTCCTCCACCACCACGGAAAAAACCATCACAGTATTAAGGACCATATTTGCCAGGAATGGGCTGCCTGAACAGATCTGTTCTGATAATGGACCACAATTTGTGTCCGAAGAATTCAGGAAGTTCTTAAAAAACAATGGGGTTAAGCACTACACGTCCGCCCCATACCATCCCGCCACCAATGGATTGGCTGAAAGGTTTGTCGAGACCTTCAAGAAGGCCATAAAGGCTATGGGTAATGAAGACATTAATCTACAGCATAAGGTAGATAACTTCTTGTTTGCCTACAGGAATGCAACACATGTGGTTACAAACCAAACTCCCGCCATGATGTTTTTCAAAGAGGACTAAGATGCCGGCTGGATTTGATCAAGCCAAACATGAGAAGGGACGTAGAGAACCAGCAATTTCAAGGCATGAATGCAAGGCCAACTAGAACCTTTCAGATAGGTCAACAAGTTTTGGCCCGAGACTACCGTACCGAGAAATGGCAGCCTGGAACTATTTGCACATGACTAGGACCGCTGATGTATACCGTGGACATTGGAGAAAGCATAATAAGGCGCCATGCTGACCAGATCATAGAGTCATCCGAAAAGGGACAACCTACACCACCACTCTATACACCTAATGATGAAGCAGAGATACCCATAGTATCTACCTCCGATCCGGTGATACTAGAACCAGATGAACCCGACACTGGCATTCAAGCCGAATCGACCTTGCTAAAAGAACCTACTACACCACCAAAAACTACTGCACCACCGAGGCGTTATCCGGACCGAGTCAGGAAGCCTCCAGAGAGACTGACTTATAATTGATTAACTGCAGCAAATGTGTAGATTATTGTTCTTGTACACATGTTAATAACAATTACTTAAAATGTTATGTACTGGTTGTCTAAAAGGGGAGGAATTGTGGTGTATGTGCCTTTAAGAGCCCCTGTGTACTGTAATGCCGGTAGTGGCCACTCGGGCTATATAAGCCTGTATAGTGTCTTGTATCTTTTAGTGCACCTCCAGACTTTGTCCAGTAAACACCTGTTAAACCAACTCCTGCATTCCGCGTCTCCATTAACACACGGATATAACAACCTCGCACTTCTCTGTATTAAATTCCATCTACCACTTGCCTGCCCATTCTGCTAGCCTTTGTATGTCCTGTTGCAGTCGATTGGTATCATCATCACTGTTTGCCACACCCCAAGTTTGGTGTCATCGGCAAATTTAGAGATTCTACTCTGTATTCCAATATCCAGGTCATTTTTATATATATATATATCAAAAAAAGGAGTGGCCCCAGCACTGACCCTTGGGGAACACCACTGCCTACCATCCTCCAGTCTGAAAAACAGCCATTTACCACAACGCACTGTTTTCTGTCCTTAAGCCAATTCCTTATCCAAGCTGCCACTGACCCACCTATTCCATGAGCCTCAATTTTGTTATGTGGTACTTTGTCAAACGCGTTCCGAAAATCCATGTAGACAACATCCATTGCATTCCCTTCAGCAATCCTCTCTGTTACTTCATCAAAAAATTCAATTAGATTAGTCAAACATGAGTACGATAGCAAGATACTGCAGATGTTGGAAATCCGAAATAACAACAGAAAATGCTGGAAAAACTCAGCAGGTCAGGCAACATCCGTGGAGAGAAATTTGAGTTGACGTTTCGGGTCGAACCCTTCTTCAAAACTGGAAAGAAAAGAAAATAGATCGAAGGCAGGGCTGTGATCGGACAAAAGAAGTGAAAGAGACAAAAGACAATAAAAGGTATACAAAGCTAGACGAGATGGTAATAGGCTGAGATTAGGTGTGAAGTGTACTGGCAGGGCAAGAGATAGCTGCCAGGTGGGAGAGTGAAACAAAAGGAAAGGGGGGCACAGTTTTAGAACATGATCTGCCTTTTACAAATCCGTATTGGCTCTCCTTAATTAGCTTAAATCTCTCCAAGTGTCCATTAATTTTTTCCTTGATTATTGTTTCTAAAACTTTACCCACCATTGATGTTAAACTGACTGGCCTGTAGTTACTAGGATTGTCCTTACAGCCTTTCTTGAACAATGGTGTCACATTTGTCATTTTTCAATCCTTAAGCACCTCCCCCGCATCTAAGGAAGATTGGAAAATTATGGCAAGCCTTTCCGCTATAACCTCCCCCAATTCCCTTAGCAACCTGGGATGCAAGTTACCTGGACCAGGCGAGTTGTCCACTCTAAGCATACCCAGCCTTTCTAGTACATCCTGTCTATCAATTTTCACCCTCCATTGCGTCTACCTTTTCCACTTCTACCGATATTTTACAGAAGAACATAAGAATTAGGAGCAGGAATAGGCCACTTGGCTGATCTTGGGCTCAAAGCCACATCCCCGCCCGCTCCCCATAACCCTTCACTCCCTTATCTTGCAAATATCTGTCTATCTCCACCTTAAATGTATTTAATGACCCAGCCTCCACAGCTCCCTGGGAAAGAGAATTCCACAGATTTACGACCCTCTGAGAGAAGAAATTCCTCCTCATCTCAGTTCTAAAAGGGCGACCCTTTATTCTAAAACTGTGCCCCTGCGTTCTAGATTTCCCCACAAGGGGAAACATCCTCCCTGCATCTACCATTTTGTCAGCATCCGCCTCCTTAGTAAACACCGATACAAAGTACTCATTGAGTATTCTAGCTTTGCCCTGCACCTCTAAGCATATATCACCTTCTTTCTCTCTAATAGGCCCCACCCCGCCTCTTACTACCGGCTTACTGTTTACATGCCAGTAGAAGATTTTTGGGTTCCCTTTTATGTTATTCTACTCTCATATTCCCTCTTTGCCAATCTTATTTTCATCTTCACATCCCCTCTCAACTTACTGTATTTGGTCTGGTTCTCCCTTGAAGAATTCACCTGACATGCATCATACACCCTCTTTTTTTATTTCATCATCTTCTCTATCTCCCTCGTCATCCAAGGAGCCCTTGCTTTGGTTCCCTTACCCTTCCTTCTTGTTGGAATGTACCTAGCCTGTACTTGGAACATCTCCTCCTTAAAGATCACCCATTGTTCTGTTACAGTTTTTCCTGTCAGTCTTTGGTTTCATTTCACCCTGGCTAGATCCTTTTGCACCCCATTGAAGTTAGCCCTATTCCAGTTTAGAAGTTCCACTCTAGATTGTTCCTTGCTCCTTTCCATTGCTAATCTAAATCTTATGATACGATGATCATTCGTACCCAAGTGCTCTCCCACAGGCACTTGGTCGACCTGGCCCACCTCATTCCCCAGCACCAGATCCAGCAATGCCTCCTTTCTAGTTGGGCCAAGAACATATTGGTCAAGGAAATTCCCCTGAACACATTTCAGAAATTCCTCCCCCTCCTTTCCCTTTACCCTAGCATTATCCCAATTGATATTTGGATAATTAAAGTCCCCCAATATCACCACTCTATAGCTCTTGCATATCTCTGCGATTTCCCTGCAGATTTGCTCCTCTACCTCCCTCTCACTATTTGGAGGCCTATGGAATACCTCCAATAGCGTGATCATACCCTTTTTGCTCCTCAACTCTAACCAAATGGATTCTGTCCTTGTCCCCTCAAGAACATCCTCCCTTTCCAACATTACAATGTCTTCCTTAATCAGCACTGCCACCCCACATCCCTTTTTTCCTTCCCTATCTTTTCTGAATACCTTGTACCCTTGAATATCAAGTGCCCAGTCCTCACTGTTTTTAAGCCATGTTTCCGTTATTGCCACATCATATTGCCACACGGCTAATTGTGCTTGTAGCTCACCAACCTTATTCACCACACTTTGTGCGTTTATGCACATGCATTCTAAACCCATTTTTGAATTTTTCATAGCCTTTCTTAGTCTGCTCCTGTCTAATATACTACTAACGCCTCCAGTACTATCTTCTCTAGTACTATCCAACACAATCACTCTCTTATGCACCTTATTCCTCTTTTCTACTCCTATGTACTGGTGCCCATCCCCCTGCCAAGCTA
Organism: Somniosus microcephalus; assembly: GCF_052327205.1. Lineage (NCBI taxonomy): Eukaryota > Metazoa > Chordata > Chondrichthyes > Squaliformes > Somniosidae > Somniosus > Somniosus microcephalus. Next base: position 28,866,630 of record NC_140991.1, on the reverse strand, counting down.
GTTTAAACTCTCCCCAACAGCACTAACAAACCTCCCCGCTAGAATATTGGTCCCGGCTCTGTTGAGGTGCAACCCGTCCGGCTTGTACAGGTCCCACCTTCCCCAGAAATTGTCCCAATGCCTCCGGAATCTAAAGCCCTCCCTCCTGCACCATCTCTCCAGCCACGCAGTCATCTGTTCTATCCTCCTATTCCTGTACTCACTAGCACGTGGCATCAGGAGTAATCCGGAGATTACTACCTTTGAGGTCCTGCTTTTTAATCTCTCTCCTAGCTCCCTAAACTCTGCATGCAGGACCACATCCCTCTTTCTGCCTATGTCGTTGGCACTGATATGGACAACAACCTCTGGCTGTTCACCCTCCCCCCTCAGAGTGTCCTGCGGCCGCTCAGTGACATCCCTGACCCTGGCACCAGGGAGCCAACATACCATCCTGGAGTCACGTCTGTGGCCGCAGAAACGCCAGTCTGCTCCCCTAACTATCAAATCCCCTACCACTATTGCTCTTCCACTCTTTTTCCTCCCCCCCGCCCCCCCTGTGCAGCTGAGCCACTCGTGGTGCCGTGGACTTGACTCTGGCTGCACTCCCCAGAGGAACCATCGCCCTCACCAGTACTTGGAACAGAATACTGGTTGGAGAGTGCAATGCACTCGGGACTCCTGCACTACCTGCCTGGTCCTCCTCTTCTGTCTGGCGGTCACCCATTCCCTCTCTGCCTGCATACTCTTAAGCTGCGGGGTGACCACCTCTAGAAACGTGCTATCCACGTAACTCTCAGCCTTGCGGATGCACCACAGTGACTCCAGCCGCCGCTCAAGCTCCGAAACCCGGAACTCAAGTTGCTGTAGCTGGCGACACTTCCCGCACATGTGGTCTTCCAGGCTATGCGAAGCATCCAGGACTTCCCACATGGCACAGGATGTGCACTCCACAGGACTGAGCTGCCCTGCCATACCTCTAGTTGATAGACAAAAAACTAACCCAGCTGAAATAAACCTAAAACTTAACAAAAAACACTCCCCAGCGACTCACCAATCAGCTCTTTCCCTCTATTTAATAGGCTATTAACTAACTTAGCAGAAATAAACTTATAAACTTAAAATAAAATACACTTACCAGCTACTCACCAATCAGCTCCTTCCCTTGTGCTGATGTCACTTTTTCAAAAACTGTCTCTATTGAGTTGCAGCCGCTCCTTTTAACTGCGCCGCTCTCGCTGTGCTCCCTCCGGGTCCGCACCTTCCGGTATCAGGCTCCTGCCGCTCGGGACTGCTCCTTTTAACTGCTCCGCTCTCGCTGTGCTCCCTCCAGGTCCACTCCTGCCGCTCGGGACTGCTCCGCTCTCGCTGTGCTCCCTCCAGGTCTGCTCCTTCTGGTCTCAAAACAAGAGATTGCTGGTGCTGCTTGTTTCTCGACTGCGGTGCCAGCAACTGGAACAAGTCATCCGCTCACAGCCGAGTCCTCCAACCTACTGTCGCTGCCTCAAAGTTAATTTGAATTAAGTGATTTGAAATTAAGAGGAGTGGACTGTACTTGTTAACATGCATCAGACGTTGAGGGAGATGTAGGAAAACAAATTCTACAGCTCCTCTGGAAACACTTTCTAAAGAGTTTGAATTCACTGGTAGCAGTGAAAGAAAGACTTACATTTAAACAGCGCCTTTCACGACGTCAGGACATCCCAAAGTGCTTCCCAGGCAATTAAGTATTTTTTAAGTTACTTTTGTAATGTAGGAAACACGTCAGCAAATTTGCCTATAGCAAGATCCCACTAACGGCAATGAGATAGTGACCAGATCATCTGTTTTTAAGTGTTGGTTGAGGGATAATATTGTCCAGACCACCAGAGAGAACTCCCTGGGGGAGAAATTTGGTATCGCCCCGTTTGGGGCGCAATTATTGGCCGGGCGCAAAATTTAGCGCTTGGCGCTAATTATCGCCTCCGACTGCAAACTTGGCTTTTATCGCCCCTGGAGGTGATTGGAGCGCTAAATCAGGCGCTCCACACCGGTCTTAAGGCACAAAGGCCGAGGAGCGAGGCGCTAACTCAGAGTGCGGGCACAGAGCAGGTGATGTCAGTTAGCAATGGAACACAGACACACTGGCGCCGGCCAGCTCTTGTAGATGTTAAACACTGCAGCCACGATGCGCCGGTGGTGGAGGGAGTGAATGTTTAAGGTGGTTGATGGGGTGCCAGTCAAGCGGGCTGCTTTGTCCTGGATGGTGTGTTGTTGGAGCTGCACTCACCCAGGCAAGTGGAGAGCATTCCATCACACTCCTGACTTGTGCCTTTTGGATGGTGGAAAGGCTTTGGAGAGTCAGGAGGTGAGTCACTTGCCACAGAATACCCAGCCTCTGACCTATTCTTGTAGCCACGGTATTTATGTGGCTGGTCTAGTTAAGTGACCCCCAGGATATTAACGGTGGGGGATTCAGCGATGGTAATGTCGTTGAATGTCAGGGGCACATTTGGAATCACACTTATTTCCTCTGAGCTTGCTGATCACAGGTATGTAATTATCCTGCATGTCTAGCATTATTCTTTTAAAGGTGTTCCATTTGTCTTCTGCTGAAATGTTGAAAAACATCTTTCTCTAATCCATTTGTTTCAATTTTTCCCTCATCTCTTTGAAATTAGACTTTTTGGTATAATTGGATCCTAGATCATGTTAAACTTGATCATTCTGTTGTCACTGTTCCCCCTCAGGGTCAGTACGACTTCAATTTCTTGTATGTTATTTGGGTCATTTACGAATGCCAGGTCAAGATGACCATTGCCTCTCATGGGTTCTCTTTAGCACTGAGTCACGAAGCAGTCATGCATTTAATTCACCAACTCTGACTAAAGCACTTGGGTTTTCCCAATTTATCTTGGGTTGAATGACGTTTCACCATTAAAATAACTTAACCTGTTCTTTCATATCCTTCAAATCTTTTAGGACATCCTGAGGTTGTGAAAGGCGCTATATAAATGCAAGTCTTTCTTTTCATAGAGCAAACTCCTCCTTGTGTTGACCTGGTGGTCTGTAGCAAACCATTAGTGTTAGCTTGGATTTAGTCACATTAGAATTTTTTATCCAACATCGTTCTTTTTGTGGCTTTACTCCCTTGCATGGGATCAACTTCACTTGCCTTACCTCCCAGTTGTCCTTGACATGTATAGATATACCACCTCCTTTATTGCCTTTTCTGACCTTCCTTATACCCCTGAGTATTAAAGTCATTTACATCCTCTGGGTTAGCCATTTTTCTCATATCCCTGTCCAGGATCTGGTTATCTTCCAGCACTTTCCCTACTTACCTAGTTTAAATGATTTTCAATTGCTGCCTCAATGCTCCTCACAAGTCCCTGTGTTCCTATATGATTACGGTGCAGGCCATCTCTCCTCTACCAATCGTTTTTGTTCTGCAACCTGGGTTGAGTTCACACTCTTCCTAGCAGCTGTTAAATGCTAACGGTAGAGGACTGGGAGCGGATTACTTGCTTATCTTCTCAACTGAGGAATGTTACACGGCATGAGGTGACCTAAGGAGGGACAGAAGAACAAGCAAAAAAACAAGACTAAAATAAATAAAGACAAAGCACATCAAACACATTTGGGAAAATTTCGGGCTCTTTTTGGTTTGTCAATCATATTTACATATTGGTATGCATTACTTTCTGTAATGTGCTCAACACACGGATACGGGATGTATCCCTTCAGCCATCAACACAAGGCTCCTTTATTCCTTTTCTTCCTCTGTTTACTCTCCGTCGCCCCCTACCGGGGCGGAGGGTAACTATCACCACATCTCCCTTTCTAAACAGACTTTGAATACTATCCTTTACTATTAACATTTCAAATGACCTTCTTTCAAATCATTACTTTTTTACTGTGCTTAAGAAATAACAAACTCTAACAAACATAACATCTCTAATGCACAATGTATCTCTTTTTTTTTGTTTTTAGAGAAACACGAATAATGCAAGCAGAGTAAGCTTGGAGGGACAAGGTGACTGCCTGAACCCTCCACCAAGTACCTCGGGTATTATTCTGACCCAATGAGGTGTCTTGGTTCTTAAGCTATTCATGTTGCAAAGTCCTGGAGGTATGAAGGAGGATTGCGGACCCTTTCAGGGTATCGTCTGGAACCCGATGGAGGTGGGGTATCCCGTGGGTGGAGGAGACGGAGATGGGGTATCCCCTGTGGGTGGAGGAGTTCCAGGACCTGCATCCCCATTGTAGTCATCGGGAATGGAAGGCTCATCAGCAGCGTCTGGGGGCTGCTGGGTAAGTGCGAGGTGTCTGCGGTTCCTGCGAACAATCTGGCCCTGGATATTAACCAGATACGATCTTGGGGTGTTGGCCTGTCCTTGCACAATGCCTCTTTTGCGGGAGTCACGTATCCACACATAGTCACCTGGAAGGAGTGGACACAAGGGCTTAGCTCTGTGGCGACTGTTAAAGTTGGCCTGTTGTCTTAGTTTAGATTGTTTGTCCTTGTCTGTAAAATTCTGGAGGTCGGGCCAGCCTGGGGCCAGGAGTGATGGCATAGTTGGCACGGTTGTACGAAGTTTTCTGCCTTGTAGCAACTCAGCAGGGCTGAATCCACTAGAAAGAGGTGTGGAGCAGTATGCAAGGAGTGCCCGGTATGGGTCAGGTGACTTTTTAAAAAGCTGTTTGGCTGTCTGGACAGCGCGCTCGGCAGCCCCATTGCTTTGAGGATACAGAGGACTGGATGTGACATGGGTGAAGTCCCAGCTGTCGGCAAATGAGCAAAAGGTTTCCGAGGCAAATTGGGGGCCATTATCTGTTCGGACCAGCAGGGGGACCCCTAGGCGGGCAAAGCAGGATTTCATACATTCAACGACTGCATGTGAGGTGGTGGAGAGGAGCTTGATAAGTTCAGTGAACTTAGAGAAGTAGTCAAACATTACCAGGTAAGTTTAGTTATCCAAATGAATTAGATCAGCCCCAACCTTCTGCCATGGGCCCTCAGGGGTGTCATCTGGAATCAATGGCTCTGGTGGTTGTCTCATTTGGGCGCAGCTTGGGCATTGTTGTACTTTACGTTGTAGTTGACCGCTTAATCCAGGCCACCAGACAGAACACCTGGCTCGTGCTCTGCATTTTGTGATCCCTTGATGGCCATCATGCAGTTTGTCCAGAATGTCTTTCTGCATTGATGCTGGAATGACCAACTGGCACCCTTGTAGCAGCAATCCTTGTGCAATAGTGAGGTCACCTGAAACGGCCGCGTAAGGTCTAAGAGCGTTGTCAAGTTTTGCATGATCTGGCCAGCCCTCACGGCAGTATGCGAAGACCTGACGAAGTAGTTAATCCGTTTCCTGTTCTTGACGAAGTGCAGCCAGGCATTTCTCGGTAATGGGCAGTGCAGTGAGTATTGAGTGTACATAATTCTCTATGCACTGCACCTCAGGGGAATCATCCACCGGTGGCTGGTAGGGAGCCCTGGAGAGGACGTCGGCAGTTGCTAGGCTCTTCCCTGGCACATGTGATATAGTGAAGTGAAAGTGCATGAGTCGCATCCGAAAGCGCTGAATGCGGGGGGACAACTCGTCCAGGTTTTTAGATCCCAATAGTGTAAGGAGGGGCTTGTGATCTGTTTCGACCTGGAATGTCATGCCTATTAGGAAGTCTCTATAGCGCTCACACGCCCATGTAATGGCCAGGGCCTCTTTTTCAATCTGCGCATAGTGCTGCTCTGTTTTTGAAAGGGCTCGTGACGCATAGGCTACAGGGCGCCAGTCAGTGTCAGGTCTCTTTTGTAAAAGGACTGCACCCAAGCCAAACAATGAGGCATCAGCTGACACTTTAGTGAGTGCATTGGGGTCATACAGTGCAAGACCTGGCGGGGTGGTTAGCTCCGTCTTTATCTCAGTGAAAGCTTGGGACTGCTGGGGTCCCCAATACCATGAGGTCTGCCTGTTGAGGAGATCCCGGAGTGGCTTGGTTTTATCGGCTAGATGGGGTATGTATTTGCCCAAGTGATTGACCAGGCCCATGAAGCGGCGTATTTCAGATACATTCCTTGGCGCGGCCATGTGTGTGAGGGCCTTGACTTTGTCAGGATCTGCTCTGACACCGGTCCCATCGATGACCTAATTTTGACAGCTCTCTGAATGACCGTCACACCCTCTCCAGCAACACATATCACGGGGATGGGGTGGTGAGGGCGGGGGGATATGTCTGTAAACATTCACACATCTAGTTCTTGATCTGTAACGCTAATTAATGTATTTAAATAAATATATCTGAATTGGTTTTGGCGGTTTATTACAGGATTTGTTGTGACAGACGTAAAAGGGAAGTTGCTAAAAAGTTGTGCAATGTCCTCAAGGAGATTGTTAATTAGTATTTTTTGTAACCTAGCAGTATGTGAACTGTCTTGATAACTGGGAGATTTTTTTTTATACATCATGACAGTGGAAATATTAAAGGGGCAATATTCAGTTGCTTTGTGCCTCCTGTTAGCGCCCTAAGAGTGTGCTAACGGGGCACAAAGCAACTAGCGCCTGGGCGCGGCGCGACTAACGCCTCCCGCGAAATTCAGCGGGAGGTTACCAGCGGCGGTAACCGGTAGCACCCCGCAGCACTGCGCCTCTGGCGATGACGTCACTGCCGTGCGCAGCACCCCAACCGCGAACTTCGGTTGCGCCCCGACTTACCGCCGGACGCCATACGTGCAGCCGGGGTAGCGATTAATTAAAGGGGAGGTGCCGGGTGGCTTTTTTTTGCTGGCCACCTGCCCCCTCTGCCGTCCCTGGCCTCCTCTGCAGCCCCGCCCGTGGGGTACCGGCCGCACTTGCTGGGCTCTTTTGCCGGCACCCTGATCCCTGGTGGTCCAGTTGGGCCCTGGGTCGTGCTGCGCAAGACCCCTCCCCTTTAATAAGGGGAGGAAGGCCTGCAGTACCGCGGTGCGACGACATGTTGCGCCGTGATATTCCCTGGTAGCACCCCAAGAGGGAGGGGGAATGCTTCCAGTCGCGCCCCACCTCCCTCTTTTTTTAAAATTTGTTTATGCGATGTGGGCGTCACTGGCAAGGCTAGCATTATTGCCTCTTGGGGCACTACCAGTGAATTTCGGGCGCAGGGACGCTAACTTTTTCAGGGTGCATAGCGCCCCGGCGAAGCTCACGCCCCAAAGGGGGCGCGACCACATTTTTGCCCATAATCATTTTGTTAATATAATGAGCTTTTAGAACATAGAAAGAAAAGAGATGTAACCAAGAAGAACAGTTGATGTTAGTCTCCCCAGACCATAGTGTGGTGCCATACATGATGTGGTGATTGATATAGATTATTAACAATGAATTATTTATTATTGGTAACTAACAGCAAATGGAAAAAATCTGAGGCATATGAACTGATAGGATGTGGTTCCTGTCTCCCTTGTGTTTTGTTCCCAAGTTTCTTGAAGTGTGCTAACTTATGTTGGGATATTGTCCTCGGAGTGCATTTGCTGGTCTTCAGTATCTTATCCAAGTGACCATATATGTGGCTCTAGCTAGCATTTTGAGTGTTCATATTACAGATAAACAACATTTAAAAAGGAACAGGACAAGGGGAGGGAGGAGGGGAGAACACCTGCAGGAAAAGACATAGAATGACTTATAAATTGCTTGTGGAAAACTGGAGCTGGTTAAATGGCAGAAATGATGTAAGCAGGAGACAAAAGGAGCATAGTGAGAGAAATCAAAGAAATGAAAGATAAATATGGAGTGTGTGAATAGCTAAAAGGATGGGGAGAGACAGGTGAAAAAATGTCAAAGTGGAGCAGGCTCCAGTGGGCCAGGAGTTGGAACAGTAGTCTAGTGGTTATGGTATTGGACAAGTAATCCCAATTGTTCTATGGAAAGTTTAGTAATTGAATTCAATAAATCTGGCAATTTGTGGGCTGGCACCAGAAAATGACTGAAAAGCTGCCAGGTTGTTGTAAAAACCTAACTGGTTCATCAGTGTCCTTCAGGCAAGGGGCTTGCCACCGCTACCTGATCTGGCTGACATGACTTAAGTCTCACACTATGTGGTTGACTTCTAACGACCTCAGGGCAACTATGGGTGGGCAATTAGTACTCCCTTGCCAGTGTCACCCACATTCCAAAACCAAATTAAAAAAAAATTCAATCCTGGGATGTGGGCGTCGCTGGCAACGCCAGCATTTATTGCCCATCCCTAGTTGCCCCTGAGAAGGTGGTGGTGAGCCGCCTTCTTGAACCGCTGCAGTCCGTGTGGTGAAGGTGCTCCCACAGTGCTGTTAGGGAGGGAGTTCCAGGATTTTGACTCAGCGACGATGAAGGAACGGCGATATACTTCTAAGTCAGGATGGTGTGTGACTTGGAGGGGAACTTGGAGGTGGTGGTGTTCCCATGCGCCTGCTGCCCTTGTCCTAGGTGGAAGAGGTCGCGGGTTTGGGAGGTGCTGCCGAAGAAGCCTTGGCAAGTTGCTGCAGTGCATCTTGTAGATGGTACACACTGCAGCCACAGTACGCCGGTGGTGGAGGGAGTGAATGTTTAAGGTGGTCGATGGGGTGCCAATCAAGCGGGCTGCTTTGTCCTGGATGGTGTCGAGCTTCTTGAGTGTTGTTGGAGCTGCACTCATCCAGGCAAGTGGAGAGTATTCCATCACACTCCTTACTTGTGCCTTGTAGATGGTGGAAAGGCTTTGGGGAGTCAGGAGGTGAGACACTCGCCGCAGAATACCCAGCCTCTGACCCGCTCTTGTTGCCACAGTATATATGTGGCTGGTCCAGTTAAGTTTCTGGTCAGTGGTGACTCCCAGGATGTTGATGGTGGGAGATTCGGCGATGGTTATGTAGTTGAATGTCAAGGGGAAGTGGTTAGACTCTCGCTTGTTGGAGATAGTCATTGCCTGGCAATTGTGTGGCGCGAATCTTACTTGCCACTTATGAGCCCAAGCCTGAATGTCGTCCAGGTCTCGTTGCATGTGGGCATGGACTGCTTCATTACCTGAAATAAAAACATATAAAAGTTATAAAAGCATACGGGATAAACAGAGGCATTGAGTACAAAAGCAAGGAAGTTATGCTAAATCTTTATAAACCACAGGTTAGGCCTCAGCTGGAGTATTGTGTACAATTTTGGGCACCACATTTTAGGAAGGATGTCAAGGCCTTGGAGAGGGTGCAGCAGGTCCAGATATGTTACTGGACTAGTAATCCAGAGGCTGGACTAATGATCCAGAGACATGAGTTCAAATCCCACCACGGCAGCTGGGGAATTTAAATTCAGTTAATTAATTAAATCTGGAATAAATAGCTAGTATCAGTAATCACTACCGGATTGTCGTAAAAACCCATCTGGTTCACGAATGTCCTTTTAGGGAAGGAAATCTGCTGTCCTTACCTGGCCTGGCTTATATGTGACTCCAGACCCACAGCAATGTGGTTGACTCTTAACTGCCCTCTGAAATGGCCTCGCCAGTCACTCGGTTGTACCAAACCGCTACACATGTAAGTATACTTACAGCACTGTGGGAGTACCTTCACCACACAGACTGCAGCGATTCAAGAAGGCGGCTCACCACCACCTTCTCGAGGGCAATTAGGGATGGGCAATAAATGCAGGCCTACCACGACGCCCACATCCCATGTACGAAAAAAAAAGGAGATTTACTAGAATGATACCAGGGAAGAGCACGTCAGCTAGTCCCACTCTCCCGCCCTTTCCCCGTAGCCCTGCAAATTTCTTTCCTTCAGATACTTATCCAACTCCCTATTGAAAACTGCGATTGAATCTTCCTCCACCACCTTTTCAGGCGGTATATTCCAGATCTTGACCACACGCTGCGTAAAAAAGTTTTTTCTCATGTCGCCTTTGGTCCTTCTGCCAATCACCTTAAATCTGTGTCCTCTGGTTCGCGACCCTTCTGCCAATGGGAACAGTTTCCCTCTATCTCCTCTGTCCAGACCCCTCATGATTTTGAACACCTCTATCAAATCTCCTCTCAACCTTCTCTGCTCCAAGGAGAACAACCCCAGCTTCTCCAGTCTATCAACGTAACTGAAGTCCTTCATTCCTGGTATCATTCTCGTAAATCTTTTCTGCGCCTTCTCTAAGGCCTTCACATCCTTCCTAAAGTGTGGTGCCCAGAATTGGACACAGTACTCCAGTTGGGGCCGAACCAGTGTTTTATAAAGGTTCATCATAATTTCAACACTTTTGTACTCTGTACCTCTGTTTATGAAGCCCAGGATCCCGTAAGCCTATTTAACTGCTTTCTCAACCTGCCCTGTGACCTTCCAACGATTTATGCACACATACCCTCAAGTCTCTCTGTTCACGCACCCCCTTCAGGATTGTACCATTTAGTTTATATGTCCTCTCCTCATTCTTTCTACCAAAATGTATCACTTCACATTTTTCTGCGTTAAATTTCATCTGCCACGTGTCCGCCCATTCTGCCAGCCTGTTTATGTCTTCCTGACGTCTATCACTCTCCTCCTCACTGTTCACTATACTTCCAAGTTTTGTATCATCAGCAAATTTTGAAATTGTGTCCTGTACACCCATGCCCAAGTCATTAAGAAAAGCAGTGGTCCTAGCACCGACCCCTGGGGAACACCACTTCCTCCAGTCCGAAAAACAACCATTCACCACTACTCTCAGCTTCCTATCACTTACCCAATTCCGTATCCATGCTGTCACTGTCCCTTTTATTCCACGGGCTTCAACTTTGTTGGCACTTTGTCGAACGTCTTTTGGAAATCCATGTAAACTACGTCAAATGCATTACTCTCATCAACCCTCTCTGTTACCTCATCAAAGAACTTAATCAAGTTAGTTAAACACGATTTAAACACTGGCAGGAGGGTCGGCATCCAGAAGTCACAGATTCAAGATAATTGGTAAAAGAACCAGAGGGGAGATGAGGAGAAATGTTTTAACGCAGCGAGTTGTTATGATCTGGAATGAACTGCCTCAAAGGGTGGTGAAAGCAGATTCAGTAGTATCTTTCAAAAGAGATTTGGATATATGCTTGAAAAGGAAAACTTTGCAGGGCTATGGGGAAAGAGCAGGGGAGTGGGACTAATTGGATAGCTCTTTCAAAGAGCTGGCACCGGCACTAAGGGCTGAATGGCCTCCTTCTGTGGTGTATGATTCTATTCTATGATTCTATACCAAATTAGGGGCATGGCAAGTTGAGGGAAAATGCAGGCGTTTGCAGATGGCAGATGTGGTTCAATGCAGAGAAATGTAAGGAACAAGGACAGTGAAAGGAAGCACACCCTAAATGGTAATATTCTTAACCAACTATAGGAACAGAGAGATTAGGGGATGCCGATACATAAACCTTTAAAGGTGGGGGCGCAGGCCATTAAACGCAAACGGGATTCTGAGCTTATACCTAGGGCAGGATTTTCATTGGGCCGTGGAGGTGGGATTGGAGGCGTGTGGGTGGTTAAAATCACGAAATCGGGGGGCACGAACCCATCCCGCCCCCAACCTGCCTCCATGCCAGTTTCAAAGGAGGCGGGTACCCGACCTGTGCTGGGAGCCACCTCCCCGAGGCGGGAAGGGGATTAGTGCCAATTAACTGCCTGTTAACAGGTAGTTAACGGGCAGTTTTTAGCCTAATCCCTATTTTTATTCCTGAAGTGTGGGATTCCTGATGGCTCTAAACCACGGCAAGTTAGTGAGGCGGGCTGAAGGGCTTGGAGGGTTCGAGATGTCCGGTGTTCAGGTGAGTGATGGGTGCATGAGTGCAGAGGTAAGTGTGTTTGGTGTGTGTAAAGTGTTTAAAGAAGTTCTACTAACCTTTACAGCCTTCCTTCCTTCAGGTCTCGGGAGTCCCTCATCTCACCGGCACAGAAAGCAGAATGGGCACGAGCTGTCAAAAGTTACAGCATTCAGCTTTCTGTTCTGGAGAGATCTCTAAATCAGCTTAAGAGGAAGGAATTAACTTAGTGTACAGATTGTCAGTGTTTGACAGCTTCAAAGAGCTGTCAAACGCTGATATTTCATCTGTCAAAAGCTCTTGACAGATGAAATGTCAATCTGTGACGTCGCCTGTTGCCGGGTGGCCCTTAATTGGCCTGCTGAGCCCGCTGGGTTACAACCCCAAAAGTTGTAGTCCTGCCTCCTACACGCCTCCAATATCAAAATCCAGCCCCTAGTGTCATTGAATGTAAAAGCCAGGAAGTGGTGTTGAATATTTTTTGATTACGCCTCTGTGACGTGCCTTGGGACATTTTCTATATGTTAAGGTGCTATTAAAATGTTGAATTTATATAAGACATTGATTAGGCCACAGTTGGAGCATTGTTGCAGTTATGACACTGCATTGTAATGTTGACATTAGAACTATGGAAATGGTACAGCAAAGACTCACGAAAATGATGCTGGAATGAGAGGTTATAGTTATGAAGAAAGGTTCAATTGGGTTCATTGGAACAGAGAAGGTAAGGGGTAACCCAATAGAATTTTTATAAATTATGAAAGGTTTTGAAAGGGTATAGAGTGAAGGATTGTTTCTACAAGTTGACATATCAATAACAACAACTTGCAATTATATAGCACCTTTAATGTAAAAAAAAGTCATAAGGTAGTCATAAGGAAAATGGAAACTAAGCCAGTAAGGGAAAGATTAGAAGGAGTAACCGAAAGCTTGGTTGAAGAGTTAGGGAGCTAAATTCGGTTGATTTGCGCCTCCCGTTAGCACCCTAAGAAGGCGCAAATTAACTAGCATCTGGGCGCGGTGCCGCTGACACCTCCTGCAAAATTCAACGGGAGGTTAGCAGTGGCGCTAGCCAAAGGGGAGGTGCCGGGCGGCCATTTTTGTTGCTGGCCGCCTGCCAGCACCTACCCCTGTTGCTGTCCTGGCCCCCGTGACGCCCCCCCCCCGTGGGGTGCTGGCTGCTCTCAATGAGTCCGGCACTCCTCTTGAGTGCCGGGCTCATTTGCCGGCACTCCCGATCCCTGGTGGCCCAGCTGGGTGCCGGGACACGCTGCGCCAGGCCCCTCCCCTTTAATAAGGGGAGGAAGGCCGACAGTACCACGGCACGTAGCGCTGCGATATTGGCTCGCAGCGCCCCAAGAGGGACGTGGGGCACTTCCAGTAGCGCCCCCTCCTCCCTCTTGGGGTGCTACCTGGGAAAATCGGCCGCTTGGGCGCTAACTTTTTTGGGGTGCTACCCAATTTTTATCCCGTAGACTTTTGATAAGGTTTTTAGAAGAGAGAGAGAAATAGAGAGGTTTTGGTGGAATTCCTGCGAGCAGGACCCAAGTGTCTAAAGACTGTGCCACCCAATGTCAGGCGAAGGGATGGGGTGCACAAAAGGCTGGAGTTAAAGAGTTAGTGGAGATAAGATAACTGCAGCAGAGTTTTGTGGAAGTTGGAGTTTATGGAGGGGGAAGGTTGGAAGGCCAACAAGGGGAGTGTTGGAGTAATTGAAGCTGCATGTATAAGAGTTTCACCGACAGGTACATGGGTAGGGGTGGGCAATGTTGAGGTGGAAGTAAGCAGTCTTTATGATGGAGAAGAAATGGGGTAGAAATTGGTACGTGCTGTGCCTATTTTATGAGTGTAAAATGGGTGCAGAGTATACCAATTTAACAGTGGGACGACCTGTGGCCAATCTACGCAGGCATTGGTCCTACTGCTAAATTCATGGGGCCCATTTTTTAGGCATCCCTTGTCTACAAATTCCACCCTATCTCTGGCGCGACAGGCAGCCCGACATGGATGTCTTCTCTCGGGCGAGCTGCCTGTGGAGGCGCGACCAATGCTGGCAGCTCGTCCCGAATATATTGATGAAGTCTGAGAACCAATTTCCATCTCTTTCCAGCCAAGAAATTACAGAAGTAGCTAGCTGAAATTTGTAGACGGGTAGAATTATTGCAGATGAAATCCAATACAGATAAGTGCAAAGAAGAAAATATTGGGTCATAGTTGGGAATGGCATTGAACTGGTAAGGCGAGAGGCTGAAAGAGAGTTCAGAGTGATTGTATACTCAACACTTACCATGTTATTGCAGAGTAGCAATCAATAAAATAAGCAGACTGCAGTTATGTTGTCAAATCAGTAGGATATAAATCTGAGGCCATCATGCTGAAGCTGTATCGTACTCTGGTTAGATAACATCTTGAGTAATGGATTCAGTTCTCATCACTGAAACACAAGGGAAGCATTCAACCTCTGATAGCAGTGCAGAGAAGGGCCACAAAGCTGATTCTTTGTATCCGAGGTCTGAGTTATGAGGAAAGGTTAGAAAAACTTGGATTCTCAACTTGAAAGGAGGCAAATGGGAGGTGACCTTGTAGAGGTCTATAAGTTGAATAGAAAAGATCAAACCTGAGTCCTATTTCATGTTAAACTGCATGATAAAGGGATGTAGGTATAAATGAGTACAAAGCAGGTTCAGGACTGATATCAGGAAGCACTTCTTCACACAAAAAGCATTTAATACTTGGAATAATGTTCCAGGTGAGTGGTAGTGGTGGAGCCCGAAACAGGAGTCACTGGAGAGGTAGTCGGACGTTGTGTTGGTGGGACTTTAGATTTCTACAGAAGGATGAACTCGATGTGAATTTTCTAAAATTACTTTAATTTATATGAATAGGACGTATAACTTGTGTGATAAAAAGAAAAAGAGCAAAGCCAATGACTGAATACGGAGGTCAGAAGTAGCCTAAAGGCTAGACATAGGAGTAGAAAGGCATCTTGTGCGGTAGCGCAAAACCGCCGGAATCGCATCGGCTGCCTTTTGTACCCGCCGCCCAATATTCCGTTCCATTGCAGGCGGGTCTTAAAGCAGTACAAACTAGAATAGAATTCTTTTACATCTAAAGACGAAAATCCCCCACAAAGAGTGGCTCAAAGAACGGAACTTGATTTAATTGGGGAAAAGAAGATTGCAGGGCGGACATGATCCAAATCTTTAAATGACGAGAGACATTGATGATGTAGATATAAGCATGTTAGTTCATTTAGGCTGTGATTGTAGAACCAGTGGACACGAATACAAAGTTACTAAGCGTCAAAGCAAGACTAGAGATTAGAAGGATTAATTTCCCCACAGAGTATTGATGTGTGGTACAGGCTCCAGTTAAAGCAGTTAACTGAACCAATACCTAACTAAAGACATAAATGGAACCAAAAGGATTGACATAAATGATCAAAAACGCTATAAACACAAGGATTCCACTTCCGTTGAGACCATGGATTATAAATTGTAATTTGTAAGGTTGAATTAATATCCCAGAATTTCACTCCATTATCTTTGGAGATCAGCGAGACATGTCACATTGCTGGACCTCCTTGGGAGTTCTACCTTTGTTTTGTCATTTTTCTCACAGGCCTTTGAGCATTTTGGAGAGGGAGGTTTGGGTAGATTTCAGAGCATGACTGGTAGAGAAAATAGGTTGTTTCGTACTTTGGTTTTATTGGCTTTTTAATTACCATGAACAATTATCCCAGTCATTTGTTTTTTGGGCTGCGCGGCCCCTATAACGGGCTGCAGGGCCCCTATAACGGGCTGCGGGGCTCCTATAACGGGCTGCGCAGTCCCTATAACGGGCTGCGCGGTCCCTATAACGGGCTGCGGGGCCCCTATAACGGGCTGCGGGGCCCCTATAACGGGCTGCGCGGCCCATTCAAAAGTCTGCGCATGCATGTTTTTTTCCAATTGAAAAGCCGGCTCACCGGCTGCGTGGGACCCCTGGAGCACTGCGTAGCCGAGCAGCTTAAAGGGAACATTGACCATGAATCTTTTCTCTGGTCAGTGGCTTTTTTCTTTTCACGACGATTTTTTTTTTAATAGTTAATTTATAAGTAACTGATTTCGTTTTCCAGGTACATTTCTCACAGCTGCTCATTCCTGGTGCTACAATATGCTGACTAGATTTTAGTCCTGATATTCTAGCGCTCAACATTGTATATAAATGTGCCATTGATTTGCTGCTAAAATTATTTATAATGGAAAAAATAATAATGCATTACAGTACAAATCAAAGGCTGACATTTTTCAAAGAACAACAGCTTTTTCATTAAATCTTAACAATCTAATTTTTTTTCAAATTGGGAAACGGTGGTAGAAAGCCAAGACCGATAGTGTGGACACGATCGAGGCAAAAGAAGAGGCAAATCAGCAAGTAATGACTTTTGAGCCCCAGCTCTGCACTTGATGGTTAATGTTGACCCAGGGGAATAAGTTAGGAGGAGTGGTGATGTCACTCCAACCTCCCTTCCATAGTATTTGAATGCTTGAGTCTGCTCTATACGTAAGCACTCGCTCTGCCCTCAGTGGCATCCCAGAAATTAGGAGGTAAATGTAAAGGGTGGAAATTAGGCAGGGCAGTTCTCTGCCCCCTTGTCTGCTTTTTGCTCAGGAAATTGGCTGCAAAGTAGAGGAAAACCGTCCCTTAGCGTTTTTATTGTTTTAAACAAATAGAGTAAAGTACTGTAATCTATAAATCAGCTGCTGTTTTCTTTTTACTTCCGTTTAATCTCACTTAATAAACACAAATGAGTAGTTCTAGTCTGAGTTAATGGTCTGTCAATGAAGTGTTTTCTAAGTGTCAGAGATAAGATGTGTACGGAGTACTATTTCCAGAACACACCTCAATGGTGGAAAAATGTCCTTGTTTTCCCAGAGGCTTGCTGTCCTGGATACATTATGCACAAGAAAACACACGATTCCCTACAGATGCTGACTTTTGTATTGAGCACAAATAAAAATTGTTTGAAGAGAGCCCAAATCATAACAGGAACTATACTCTGCATCTATCAGTGACTTATCTTGAGCCGTGAGAGGCCAGTGGAGAGTGTGAATAGCTAGAAGATTGTGGAGTTTAGCTTCAGTAAGAGTTCAGCCTTGAGGTGCCATTTCCTCTTTGTGTGAAGTGAGTTAAGAGAAGGGTTTGGTGCTAGTGGGAGTTCAGGTTACATTTTACAAGTTATACACAAAGGGGCGGCAGTGCAACGAGCGTGTATGAAGTGTGTGGAGAGCGATATGTGGGTCCTCCGTGTAACCAGGGGCAGCACATTTGCACTGAGTGTTGGAACTTTGAGTCTCTGAAGCAGAGGATCTCTATGCTCTGCAGCAATTGACCACATTCAACAGCATGAGAGAGGATGAAGGGTTTCTGGATTGTACTTTCCAGAATGTGGTCACCCAAGAG
Source organism: Somniosus microcephalus (assembly GCF_052327205.1). NCBI lineage: Eukaryota > Metazoa > Chordata > Chondrichthyes > Squaliformes > Somniosidae > Somniosus > Somniosus microcephalus. The sequence continues at coordinate 28,849,485 of NC_140991.1, read as the reverse complement.
GCAGGACTAGATAGTTCAGGGCACAGGGGTAATGTAGGGAGAAGTGGGTGACCATCCGTAGGGGCGGAAGGAGAGAGGGAGAGAGCGAGAGAGGACACAAAAGTAGGAAGTTTGGCAAACAGCGAGGGGGGCTATAGGCATAGCGGAATGGACAGGTAATTGTCGGATGCAATTTAATGTGGATGTGTGAGGGATGAAACACAGAAATGGGAGTTTACACTTAATGGAAGGACACTGAAGGATATAGATAAACAGAGGGACCTAGGGGTTCAAGAACATAATTCCTTGAAAGTGCAGGTAAATAAAGCCATAAAAAGCCAATAGCATTTTTGGTTTTATAAATAGAGGCATAGCGTACAAGACTAAAGAAGTAATAATAAATTTACACAAAGCAATGGTTAGGCCACAGTGAAGAGTATTGTGCACTTCATTATAGAAAGCATACCAGGATGATACCAGGGATGGGAAACTATAGTTATGAAAAGAGACTTGAGATACTGGAGCAGAGAAAGCTAAGAGGAAACTTAATCAAGGATTTTAAAATTATGTAGAGTTTTGGTTGAGTGATTTAGGAAAGTCTAATTCCTCTGATTGGGGAGTTGGTGTTGAGAGATCATCAATTCAGAATTACTACTAAGGGAGTGAAGTGAGGAGAAATTTCTTTACGCAAAGGATTTTTGGAGCATGGAATGCTTTATCACGAGTGGTTAGGGCAGAGACCATTGCATCCCTGAAGGGTAAATTGTACATACATTTGAAGCAGAGGAAGATACAGGACTAGTGGGAGAGCAGGGGCAGTTAGCTTAGTTTTGGATTGTGGTAGCAAAGAACTGGACCAAACACACTGGCCAAATGGCCACCTTCTGTGCTGTAAACTTCAATGGTTCCAAGTACCCTGTGAATGTTTGGTGCCTGAAATGAGAAAGCGTTCTATTCCCTAACATCCCTTAAAAAAGAAAAAGAAGGACTTGCATTTCTATAGCACCTTTCACGACCACCGGACGTCCCAAAGCGCTTTACAGCCAATGAAGTACTTTTTGAAGTGTAGTCCCTGTTGTAATGTAGGAATCCCTTACCACGGTGATGCAAAATTTATCAAAAATGTTTGGAAAAAACCCACAAAATAAACAATAAAAAGAAAACAAGGTGCAAAAGGAAACTTAAGTCAGGAAAGAAAGAATGAACAAAATTGAAAATCAAACAGAAAACCTAATAGAACAGTGCAAATGCTGAAATAAAACGGAAGATGCTGGTAAAAGATCAGCACCTGTAAAGAGAAAAGACAGGATGTCGACTGCTTTTTGCATTTTGACAAAGGACGGCTCTGGGCGTATCCATGATGTTAGCTGGTCAGGCTCGGGTGGGATTCTGGAGGGAACCCAGTTATGCCAGATCTCCAATCCTTTTCCCGCTTGTTGAATTGTCTTACGTCCCACACTCTCCCGCACAGACGTCGCTAAAAGAGGCAGTACCGGCCGGGTGACATCATCTGTCAAAATTCACACCAGTTCGGTTTCATTTGCCCCCCACTGCAGTTTGCCAATGCGAATCAGATGCACTTGCTTGCCAGGACCTGTCATTCCTGCTGGAAACGTGGATGTCCGATGAGGACAGGCTCTTGGGGGTTTGGCTGTGTTACTCCCTATAGTTGGGGCTAGTGTTGCCAACTCTGGTTGGACGTATTCCTGGAGGTGTCATCACATGAACCACCTCACCCCAGTCAAACGGCCATTTTTTTTTTACCACATCTCCAATATTTTTATAACCAATAAACGAAGGTGTTCAAAGAAGATGAAAGAAACACAATTTTTTTTTAATGATTTTTCGCCTGGGTTTCTCGTCCTAGTTATTAATCTTTAATTCCTGAAGGCTCTGGGGCAATCATGGAGAGTTGGCAACCCTGGTTGGGGTTCAACGCATGAATAATAGTGTGCCTGTGGAACTGTACCCCAGCAGGAGAGAGCACCTTCAGGACAGGAGGGGAGAACATGCTTAAAAAAACAAAACCCAAGAGTTCAACATGAGGGATAGTCGAGTAGAAGAGATCCTACCAGTTTCCGGGCTGCCAGAGGCTCCAGATTGGATTGATTGGCCTCTGAACAGTGGCTGATGGAATACAATTTATCAGGAGCGGAAAGTGGTGTAAAAATGAGTTTTCATTTTGCAGCTGTTTTGGAGAGAACACCAGGCAAAGATTTATAAAGTAAACCGCTGTCCACATCCTGGCTGGAAAGCATCTGTGGAAAGAAAATTGATTACATTTCAGCGAAGTAAAGAAAGCTGGTTGTGGCGCAGTCATAGTAAAAATAATAGGAGAGCAATTAAGCTGTCAAATACAATTACCATTTGTATAAAATCAGTTCAGATTCTCTCTCCCGCCGTTTGATAGCAGCAGTAATTAGCCATTGACTTTGCTGCGAGACACATTTTAATTCCATAAATCAGTACTGGGCCTGTAGCCATTAGGATGATTTAATTAGGCCAAATGTTTTACATGGGAATGAGGGTTGCTGAACACACACACACACACACACACACACACCTGCCGACTCTTATAAGTCGGTTTTCACAATACAGATTGTTTTTAGTGACATTAGCTTTCTTTTAAAACAAGTGTATTGGTGATGGTTTTTATATTAACGAGCGCGCGAGCTACTTTAAAAAATTTTTTTTTAAAAGGCTGCGTTGGCCGCTCCCTTCGACTTTGCCTATAGCGATAACGCTGCTCCAGCTCGCAGGAGTGCCACGGTATGTGTCTCATCAGCGCAGCGTTAAATCCTGTCTCCCAGCTATCCTGTTATTGATTTTTTTCTCCTCCTCTGTAAACAAACTTTAATCACTCGCAAAAAAAATAAATAAAAGAAAAGCAACAAATCAATTAAAAAAAAAAAAATCATTACCTGAAAGCTATAATTTATCACTGCACCATTTAGCTTGAATGTGGCTAGATTAGATGGATTCATATAAAATAGCACTGTTTGCTGCTGCCTGGTGCTTCTTTCCAAAGGCACTACTGGCCTGCACGTGGCCAATAATGAAGCTTTGGTTATTTTTTACATCTGTGCATCTCGATTTCTGTCAGTCATCATATGAGTATCGATGTAGATTTTCACATTGCTCCTTTTCTATCGTTTTCTTACTTCAGCTCCCCTAATAATTTTTTTTTGAAGTATTTCTTCCTCCTTCAGCTGATGGGATGCGATGGTCAGCGATGCAGACTCTTTTCATGGCGGTCAACGTTGTTGTTCTGTAACTGTTTCTCTGCTGATCCTGTTAATTTAAGGAGTTTTTTTTCTGGGGGGGAAAATGTAGGGGTTGACTTTGACTCTTGAATTGCCAAGCAGTGTAGCGCTGACCGGTGCAGAGCACTGACAGGAGAAGTGTGCTGACCGGCAGAGAGCGCTGACAGGAGCAGTGCGCTGACAGGAGCAGTGCGCTGACCGGCAGAGAGCGCTGACAGGAGCAGTGCGCTGACCGGCGGAGAGCGCTGACAGGAGCAGTGCGCTGACCGGCAGAGAGTGCTGACAGGAGCAGTGCGCTGACCGGCGGAGAGCGCTGACAGGAGCAGTGCGCTGACCGGCGGAGAGCGCTGACAGGAGCAGTGCGCTGACCGGCGGAGAGCGCTGACAGGAGCAGTGCGCTGACCGGCGGAGAGCGCTGACAGGAGCAGTGCGCTGACCGGCAGAGAGCGCTGACAGGAGCAGTGCGCTGACCGGCGGAGAGCACTGACCGGCGGAGAGCGCTGACCGGCAGAGAGCGCTGACAGGAGCAGTGCGCTGACAGGAGCAGTGCGCTGACCGGCAGAGAGCGCTGACAGGAGCAGTGCGCTGACCGGCGGAGAGCGCTGACAGGAGCAGTGCGCTGACCGGCAGAGAGTGCTGACAGGAGCAGTGCGCTGACCGGCGGAGAGCGCTGACAGGAGCAGTGCGCTGACCGGCGGAGAGCGCTGACAGGAGCAGTGCGCTGACCGGCGGAGAGCGCTGACAGGAGCAGTGCGCTGACCGGCGGAGAGCGCTGACAGGAGCAGTGCGCTGACCGGCAGAGAGCGCTGACAGGAGCAGTGCGCTGACCGGCGGAGAGCACTGACCGGCGGAGAGCGCTGACAGGAGCAGTGCGCTGACCGGCAGAGAGCGCTGACAGGAGCAGTGCGCTGACCGGCAGAGAGCGCTGACAGGAGCAGTGCGCTGACCGGCAGAGAGCGCTGACAGGAGCAGTGCGCTGACCGGCAGAGAGCGCTGACAGGAGCAGTGCGCTGACCGGCAGAGAGCGCTGACAGGAGCAGTGCGCTGACCGGCGGAGAGTGCTGACAGGAGCAGTGCGCTGACCGGCAGAGAGCGCTGACAGGAGCAGTGCGCTGACCGGCGGAGAGCGCTGACAGGAGCAGTGCGCTGACCGGCAGAGAGCGCTGACAGGAGCAGTGCGCTGACCGGCGGAGAGCGCTGACAGGAGCAGTGCGCTGACCGGCGGAGAGCGCTGACAGGAGCAGTGCGCTGACCGGCGGAGAGCGCTGACAGGAGCAGTGCGCTGACCGGCGGAGAGCGCTGACAGGAGCAGTGCGCTGACTGGCGGAGAGCGCTGACAGGAGCAGTGCGCTGACTGGCGGAGAGTGCTGACGGGAGCAGTGCGCTGACCGGCGGAGAGTGCTGACGGGAGCAGTGCGCTGACCGGCGGAGAGCGCTGACAGGAGCAGTGCGCTGACTGGCGGAGAGCGCTGACAGGAGCAGTGCGCTGACTGGCGGAGAGCGCTGACGGGAGCAGTGCGCTGACTGGCGGAGAGCACTGACAGGAGCAGTGCGCTGACTGGCGGAGAGTGCTGACAGGAGCAGTGTGCTGACTGGCGGAGAGTGCTGACAGGAGCAGTGCGCTGACCGGCGGTGAGCGCTGACCGGAGCAGTGCGCTGACCGGCGGAGAGCGCTGACCGGCGGAGAGCGCTGACTGGCGGAGAGCGCTGACTGGCGGAGAGCGCTGACTGGCGGAGAGCGCTGACTGGCGGAGAGCGCTGACTGGCGGAGAGCGCTGACTGGCGGAGAGCGCTGACTGGCGGAGAGCGCTGACTGGCGGAGAGCGCTGACTGGCGGAGAGCGCTGACTGGCGGAGAGCGCTGACTGGCGGAGAGCGCTGACTGGCGGAGAGCGCTGACTGGCGGAGAGCGCTGACTGGCGGAGAGCGCTGACTGGCGGAGAGCGCTGACTGGCGGAGAGCGCTGACTGGCGGAGAGCGCTGACTGGCGGAGAGCGCTGACTGGCGGAGAGCGCTGACTGGCGGAGAGCGCTGACTGGCGGAGAGCGCTGACTGGCGGAGAGCGCTGACTGGCGGAGAGCGCTGACTGGCGGAGAGCGCTGACTGGCGGAGAGCGCTGACTGGCGGAGAGCGCTGACTGGCGGAGAGCGCTGACGGGAGCAGTGCGCTGACGGGAGCAGAGCGCTGACCGGCGGAGAGCGTTGACCGGCGGAGAGCGTTGACTGGCGGAGAGCGCCGACGGGTGCAGTGCGCCGACGGGAGCAGTGCGCTGACCGGCGGACAGCGCTGACGGGAGCAGAGTGTTGACCGGCGGAGAGTGTTGACCGGCGGAGAGTGTTGACCGGCGGAGAGTGTTGACCGGCGGAGAGTGTTGACCGGCGGAGAGTGTTGACCGGCGGAGAGTGTTGACCGGCGGAGAGTGTTGACCGGCGGAGAGTGTTGACCGGCGGAGAGTGTTGACCGGCGGAGAGTGTTGACCGGCGGAGAGTGTTGACCGGCGGAGAGTGTTGACCGGCGGAGAGTGTTGACCGGCGGAGAGTGTTGACCGGCGGAGAGTGTTGACCGGCGGAGAGTGTTGACCGGCGGAGAGTGTTGACCGGCGGAGAGTGTTGACCGGCGGAGAGTGTTGACCGGCGGAGAGTGTTGACCGGCGGAGAGTGTTGACCGGCGGAGAGTGTTGACCGGCGGAGAGTGTTGACCGGCGGAGAGTGTTGACCGGCGGAGAGTGTTGACCGGCGGAGAGTGTTGACCGGCGGAGAGTGTTGACCGGCGGAGAGTGTTGACCGGCGGAGAGTGTTGACCGGCGGAGAGTGTTGACCGGCGGAGAGTGCCGACCGGAGCAGTGCGCCGACCGGTGCAGTGCGCCGACCGGCGGAGAGCGCCGACCGGCGGAGAGCGCCGACCGGCGGAGAGCGCCGACCGGCGAGAGCGCCGACAGGCGCAGTGCGCTGACCGGTGGAGAGCGCCGACAGGTGCAGTGCGCCGACCGGCGGAGAGCGCCGACAGGAGCAGTGCGCTGACCGGCGGAGAGCGCCGACAGGCGCAGTGCGCTGACCGGCGGAGAGCGCCGACAGGCGCAGTGCGCTGACCGGCGGAGAGCGCCGACAGGAGCAGTGCGCTGACCGGCGGAGAGCGCCGACAGGAGCAGTGTGCTGACCGGCGGAGAGTGCCGACAGGAGCAGTGCGCTGACCGGTGCAGTGCGCTGACAGGAGCAGTGCGCTGACCGGTGGAGAGTGCCGACAGGAGCAGTGCGCTGACCGGTGCAGTGCGCTGACCGGTGCAGTGCGCTGACAGGAGCAGTGCGCTGACCGGTGGAGAGCGCCGACAGGAGCAGTGCGCTGACCGGCGGAGAGCGCCGACAGGAGCAGTGCGCTGACCGGTGGAGAGCGCCGACAGGCGCAGTGCGCTGACCGGCGGAGAGCGCCGACAGGAGCAGTGCGCTGACCGGTGGAGAGCGCCGACAGGAGCAGTGCGCTGACCGGTGGAGAGCGCCGACAGGAGCAGTGTGCTGACCGGCGGAGAGTGCCGACAGGAGCAGTGTGCTGACCGGCGGAGAGCGCCGACAGGAGCAGTTTGCTGACCGGCGGAGAGCGGCGACAGGAGCAGTGTGCTGACCGGCGGAGAGTGCTGACAGTAGCAGTGCGCTGACCGGCGGAGAGCGCCGACAGGAGCAGTGCGCTGACTGGCGGAGAGCGCCGACAGGAGCAGTGTGCTGACCGGCGGAGAGTGCTGACAGGAGCAGTGCGCTGACCGGCGGAGAGCGCCGACAGGAGCAGTGCGCTGACTGGCGGAGAGCGCCGACAGGAGCAGTGTGCTGACCGGCGGAGAGTGCTGACAGGAGCAGTGTGCTGACCGGTGGAGAGCGCTGACATATGGACATTACATTAAAATCAGAACTTGGCCATTCAGGAGAGAAGTTAGAAAACATTTCTTCATCCAAAGGGAGGTAGAAGTGTGGAACTTTCTCCCACAAAAAGCAGTAGATGCGAGCTCAATTAATAATTTTGAATCTGAGATCAATAGATTTTTTCTAGACAAGGGTATTGAGGGATATGGAGCCAAGGCGAGTGGATGTAGTTGAGAGACAGGTCAGCCATGATCTCATTGAATGGAGGAACAGGCTCGAGCGGCTGAATGGCCTACTCCTGTTCCTATGTTCCTATCTGTATGATTTAGGGAGAAAAGTCCCTCCATTATAGTTGGCTAAATTCATTGGGCTAGAAATTCGGTGCATTGGCGCCTCTTGTTAGTGCCCCCGGGGAGCGCTAACGAGGCTCAAACGACTTTTCGCCTGGGCACGGCGCTGCTACCGACTCCCGCTAAATTCAGCTAAAATGGTCTCCAGTGAATTTTTCCCCCATTGACTGCAAGAGATTTTGATAATCGGAATTCCCTACCTAATATCATTGTGGGAGCACCACAGGGAATAAAGTGGTTTAAGGAGAAGGCCCATCACCACCTTCTCAAGGCAACTCGGGATGGGCAGTAAGTGGGGCCAATGTCCCCAACAGCCTGAGAATAGATTTTTTTTTAAAAAGCTGAGTTTAGAGCTTTACAGCGAATGAATGCAAGATTCCATATTTTCAGGCTTTCATTTTGGTGAATCTGCCATCATCACCCCTCTCAAAAAAAAAAAACAACCCTTGACCCCTCCGTCCTTGCAAACTACCGCCCCACCTCCAACCTCCCTTTCCTCTCCAAAGTCCTTGAACGTGTTGTCGCCTCCCAAATCCGTGCCCATCTTTCCCGCAATTCCATGTTTGAATCCCTCCAATCCGGTTTCCGCCCTTGCCACAATACAGAAACGGCTCTCAGCAAAGTCACAAGTCATCCTTTGTGACTGTGACAAAGGTAAACTATCCCTCCTCATCCTTCTTGACTTGTCTGCAGCCTTTGACACGGTGGACCACTCCATCCTTCTCCAATGCCTCTCCACCGTCGTCCAGCTGGGTGGGACTGCACTTGCCTGGTTCCATTCTTATCTATCTAATCGTAACCAGAGAATCACCTGCAAGGCTTCTCTTCCCGCTCCCGCAGCGTTACCTCTGGTGTCCTCCAAGGATCTATCCTTGGTCCCCTCCTATTTCTCATCTACCTACTGCCCCTCGACGAAATAATCTGAAAACACAGTCAGTTTCCACATGTAGGCTGACGACACCCAGCTCTACCTCACCACTACTTCTCTCGACCCCTCCACGGTTTCTAAATTGTCAGACTGCATGTCTGACATCCAGTATTGGATGAGCAGAAATTTTCTCCAATTAAATATTGGGAAGACCAAAGCCATTGTTTTCGGTCCTCACCACAAACTCCGTTCTCTAGCCACTGACTCCATCCCTCTCCCTAGCCTCTGTCTGAGGCTGAATGAACCACAGTGTTCGCAACCTTGATGTCATATTTGACCCTGAACTGAGCTTCTGACCACATATCTGCGGCATAACTAATAACGCCTATTTCCACCTCCATAACATCGCCCGTCTCCGCCCCTGCCTGTATGTAATCCTATGTCTCCGCCCCTGCCTGTATGTAATCCTATGTCTCCGCCCCTGCCTGTATGTAATCCTATGTCTCCGCCCCTGCCTGTATGTAATCCTATGTCTCCGCCCTTGCCCGTATGTAATCCTATGTCTCCGCCCCTGCCTGTATGTAATCCTATGACTCCGCCCTTGCCCGTATGTAATCCTATGTCTCCGCCCTTGCCCGTATGTAATCCTATGTCTCCGCCCCTGCCTGTATGTAATCCTATGTCTCCGCCCCTGCCTGTATGTAATCCTATGTCTCCGCCCTTGCCCGTATGTAATCCTATGTCTCCGCCCCTGCCTGTATGTAATCCTATGTCTCCGCCCTTGCCCGTATGTAATCCTATGTCTCCGCCCCTGCCTGTATGTAATCCTATGTCTCCGCCCCTGCCTGTATGTAATCCTATGTCTCCGCCCCTGCCTGTATGTAATCCTATGACTCCGCCCCTGCCTGTATGTAATCCTATGACTCCACCTCTGCCTGTATGTAATCCTATGTCTCCGCCCCTGCCTTTATGTAATCCTATGTCTCCGCCCCTGCCTTTATGTAATCCTATGACTCTACCTCTGCCTGTATGTAATCCTATGTCTCCGCCCCTGCCTTTATGTAATCCTATGTCTCCGCCCCTGCCTGTATGTAATCCTATGTCTCCGCCCCTGCCTTTATGTAATCCTATGTCTCCGCCCCTGCCTGTATGTAATCCTATGTCTCCGCCCCTGCCCGTATGTAATCCTATGTCTCCGCCCTTGCCCGTATGTAATCCTATGTCTCCGCCCCTGCCTGTATGTAATCCTATGTCTCTACCCCTGCCTCAGCTCATCTGCTGCTGAAACCCTCACCCATGTCTTTGTTACCTCTAGACTTGACTATTCCAATGCACTCCCGGCTGGCCTCCCACGTTCTATCCTACGTAAACTTGAGGTTACCCAAAACTCGGCTGCCCGTGTCCTAACTCACACCAAGTCCTTTTTGCCCATCACCCCTGTGCTCGCTGACCTACATTGGCTCCCAGTTGAGCAACGCCTCGATTTCAAAATTCTCATCCTTGTTTTCAAATCCCTCCATGGCCTCGCCCCTTCCTATCTCTGTAATCTCCTTCAGCCCTGCAACCCGCTCCCTGCCTGCTCCCCCCCCCCCCCCGAGATATCTGCGCTCCTCTAATTCTGCCCTCTTGAGCATCCCTGATTATAATCGTTCAACCTTTGGTGGCCGTGCCTTCTGTTGCCTCGGCCCTAAGCTCTGGAATTCCCTGCCTAAACCTCTCCGCCTCACTACCTCGCTTTCCTCCTTTTAAGACGCTCCTTAAAACCTACCTCTTTGACCAAGCTTTTGGTCACCTGCCCTAATTTCTCCTCATGTGACTTGGTGTCAAATTTTTTCCTTTTAACACTCCTGTGCAGCGCCTTGGGACGTTTTACTACCCTAAAGATGCTATATAAATACAAGTCGTTGCTGTTGAATAACTTGAATTTTGATTTACGAAAATGTGGGTTGGCCAGGGACTGTTATTATATGCAGAAAACATTCACAGATGTTACTTTGCACGACCTCGCTCAGAAGCTGCATGCATGCTCCAGGCAAGAGAAGTCTCTGGGGGAATTGTCAGCATAAATCGGCTTTCAGACTGGCTCTTTATTCTGGGGATTCTCCCCTGAGGGAGAGAGACAGGGAGTGAGTGCAAACCCTGGTCATCTGTACCAATCTTGGAGCAGATTTGAGTCCCTTCCTGACTGATTCTTGGGCTTTGTGATACTGCAGTAGTCCTGATTTCTTTGCTTTCCTCACACCTTGCTTAGAGCAGCCAATGCTTTGCTAGACTGAAGATAAAGCAAGACACACTGCTCTGGAAAATAACAACAGAGAATGTTGGAAAAACTCAGCAGGATAGCAAAATACTGCAGATGCTGGAATCAATTCATTGTACTCTTTTACGATAGCAAAATACTGCGGATGTTGGAAATCCAAAATAACAACAGAAAATGCTGGAAAAACTCAGCAGGTCAGGCAACATCCGTGGACAGAAATTTGAATTGACGTTTCGGGTCGAACCCTTCTTCAAAACTGGAAAGAAAAGATAGATCGGAGGCAGGGCTGCGATCGGACAAAAGAATAAAAGAAACAAAAGAAGTAAAAAAAGAGACAATAAAAGGTATTAGAAGCTAGACGAGATGGTAATAGGCTGAGATTAGGTGTAAAGTGTACTGGCAGGGCAAGAGATAGCTGCCAGGTGTGAGAGAGAAACAAAGTGAATTTTTGTGCTGATCAAGGTAAACGATGTTTGTGCTAAGGATTAAAATACTTTCTCATTTCAGACAGCCAGTGTTGAGATTGACCACTCTAAGGATCCGATGCAACACAATCCGTTGTAGGTTAAAGCTCCCTCTGAGGTGCTGTAACAATGTGCCTTTGCCTCAATCACAGATAATCATACCGTATTTCATCAGTCGGGCATTTCCATTCCTCACACCAGCCACCCTGAGATCTCTGATTTAATGCCAGTTAATGCTGAAGGGTCTTTTATTCTGTAGCGCCATGTCCAATAGGAACTGGGTGAACACTGCTCAAAGTTATTTCATATAGGAACTTTACAGTCAGCTGACAAAGGAGACTTTTGTGCCCATCACTCTAGCGAGATTTGAATCCAAAGTCCCAAGTGTCCTTACTCAGTGTGCTTCTCACTCCCCTATATTCGAATTGTTACACTTTTTGCCACTGGATAATAATCACAAACTACCTGCTGCTGTCTAGAAATTTACTCATATAGGAGGGCTTTTTAAAAATAAGGCCAAGCAGGAAGAGAGGAGGAGAGTCAGTGGACAGGTCTGCCTAGGGTTGCCAACTCTGATTGGACATATTCCTGGAAGTTTCATCACATGACCTCCCACCTCAACCGCCATTGGACGCCCGACACGTCCATCTTGCGGTGCCCTGCCTTCCCACACCAATTGGAAAGAGAACAGACTCTTCATTACCTGACGAAGGGCATTGACCTGAAGCATTGGGCTCGATTTTTCCCAGCCTCAAGGAGGCGGGTTTGGAGGCGTGCGAGTTGTTAAAATCGCCAAAACTGGCAGGCGGGCCCGTTCCCGCCTCCATCCCGCCTCCGAGCAATTTTCCCAAGTGCGTGTTTTCTGACCCACTTTTCATAAGAACATAAGAAGTAGGAGCAGGAGTAGGCCATACGGCCCCTCGGGCCTGCTCCGCCATTCAGTAGGATCATGGCTGATCCGAACCTAGACTCACGTCCACTTCCCTGCCCGCTCCCCGTAACCCCTAATTCCCTTATCAGCTAGGAAACTGTCTATCTCCGTTTTAAATTTATTTAATGTCGCAGCTTCCACAGCTCTCTGAGGTAGCAAATTCCATAGATTTACTACCCTCTGAGTGAAGAAGTTTCTCCTCATCTCAGTTTTGAAAGGGCAGCCCCTTATTCTAAGATTATGCCCCCTAGTTCTAGTCTCACCCATCAGTGGAAACATCCTCACCGCATCCACCCGATCAAGCCCCCTCACAATCTTATATGTTTCGATAAGATCGCCTCTCATTCTTCTGAATTCCAATGAGTAGAGGCCCAACCTTTCCTCATAAGTCAACCCCCTCATCTCCGGAATCAACCGAGTGAACCTTCTCTGAACTGCCTCAAGAGCAAGTATATCTTTTCTTAAATATGGAAACCAAAACTGTACGCAGTATTCCAGGTGTGGCCTCACCAGTACCCTGTATAACTGAAGCAAGACTTCCCTGCTTTTATACTCCATCCCCCTTGCAATAAAAGCCAAGATTCCATTGGCCTTCCTGATCACCTGCTGTACCTGCATACTAACCTTCTGTGTTTCATGTACCAGGACCCCCAGATCCCTTTGTACTGTAGCACTTTGCAGTTTCTCTCCATTTAGATAATAACTCCAAGAGGCGGGATAGGCCCTTAAGGCCCTTAACAACCACTTAATTGCCTCTATAATCCCATTTTGAGAGGCCTTTCTGATTTTAATACATTTTTCCCATCCTACACGCCTCCTCTGGAACATGCCAGGTAATCCTGGCGGCCTCACTAGTGGGTTGCTTACGAACAGCTGCAGCTCCACCATTACAAAGGAGTTTTCACCGATGATCATTTGCAGGTGGCAGAACTTTGTTGTTTCAGGTCTGGGCGAGTTTTTAGCAGGCATACTCAGTGTTGTGGAAGCCTGGAGCCTGACACCCATCTCCAGTGTGACCTCCTGGGAAACCCCTCTCCCCACCTTGACTAAGCGCTTCCTCAACTGAGGCATATACCAGAAGCATAGCGATCATTTAATTCCTTTCCTCCTGGACATCGGATTCGGATGAAGAACAGCCACGGCAGCAGCAGAACCATGAGCAGCAGGAGCATCAACAGGAGCGCCAAGCTGCTAGTCACCCACCTGAAGATGCACAGGCCAGAAGGTGCCAGCGCGCAACAACTTTGCTGCCCGGGATGCAAGGGACGCACTCATCCTGGCCAGATTTGCTTAGCCTGCACAATCAAACACTTTAGTCTCACTCCTTCTTACCAGATCATCGACAATGGAGAAGAACCTACGGAATCCTGTCACTCTGACCAGCAGTCTGATAATCGCAAGGTGCCCTAAGCCCTCAATGTGAAAGTCCCATTTGCGAAATGACACAGGCCACAACTTCAACAGTTTGCCATCAAACACTTTATAATACAATCATAATGATGGCTGGTCCAAAAACAAAACAACACAGCATCCAAGTGACTACCCTTGTGACTACTTGTGCTTTATCTTCCTCTTACGCGCGCTCCTACGTGGTGCTTCCCCTGTGGCTTCAGCAGATATGGAGGCCCCTTGCTCACTTTTTTGCTGCTCCTGTCTCGATGCCTTTGACGGCCGTCCTCTGGGGTGGCGAACCTGTGCGGGCTCGCCAACAGTCTGCTGCTCCTACGGCTGCGCAGGGGCTGAGACACCCATCTCAGTTGGGTGAGGACTCTGGTGGGGCTCTGACCGAGGGCTTTGCAGTGGCATGGTTGTGTGAGCGCTTGGAGAGGAGCCCCCACTTCCTTGTTGTCTGCCATCAACATCCCTCTCATGGGTCAGCCCCACTTCAGAGGTAGCAAGTGGCTTGACAGCACCTTGCTGCACTGCAGGGGGGCCATGAGGACCCATCTCTGCACTGGAAGTCCTACGCCAGAGGACTTGTATGAAGGTCTGCTTTGTTTGCTCAATAGCTGACCATCGCTGCTCAAGAGATGTCATTCTATTCTGAACAATGACCATGTTTTCAATACCCTTGCGACTAAGCTCTTCCATGGACCATGGAAGGAGTGAGTGTAGTGAATGCATAGCATAGATGCTTAGAAGGATACAAAGGACCCTCGCTGTGTGTTGTAAGTAGTTGTTATGGCATCACAGTGATAGGAAGTGTGAGGGCTGCATGGTTGAATAGTTAAGTGAATATGACCATAGAGAGAGAGGGAATGGGTAAGAGTGCAGGGATGTAAGTGGCATGTGGAGGAAGAGGTTGGCAAAGCAGAGTGCTGGTGAGGAGAGGCGATGGGGATCAGATTGAGGGTGATGGGAAATTCATACTCACTTTTCCAGTGCGCAGAAGGTCATGAAACCTCTTCCTGCATTGCAGCCAGGTTCTGCGGCTCATTGAAATGGAGTTGACAACCTCGGCCACTGTAGCCGCACAGCTTTTGTCTGCTGGAGTGGCTTTTTTGTCCGAGGAAGGGAACTGCACCTCCTTATTACAGCTGGCTCTGTACACCAGAGCTTGGAGGGAGGGCTCATCAAACCGAGGAGCACACTTTTGCTTGATCGTTGACATTTTCCACAATTAAACTCCTTCATATAAATTGCAGAGCCTTTGCAGTCTCCAGAAGAATCAAGGCTGCTTGCAGGCCTTAAATCCAACAGCATTGATGACATGGTGACTTTCTGTATGAAAAGACTCATTGGGCCAGTGGTTCCCACATGCAAGAAATCAATTGGCCAATTAGGGAAAAATCGCACTTTTTCAACACTTCACTTAGGAGTCGGGGTCCTGACACGATTTCCACCTGACACACCCCAGCCGGCCCACACTGACAAAACCCAGCCCATTAACTCTGTTTCTCTTTCCACGATGCTGCCTGACCCACTGAGTATTTCCAGCATTTTCTGTTGTTTTAGATTTACAGCATCCGCAGTATTTTGCTATTGCTCTTCATTACTTGATTGGATGGTTCTCGACTGTCAGTCAAACAGCATTTTTTTCCCCCATGTCCAATATTTTTATAACTAGTAAACAAAAGTGTTGAAATAATTTTTTTTTCTTCAAAAAACAATTTTTTTTTAATGCTCCTCTGATTTTTCTCCTGGGTTGTTCACAGCCGTGCCTTGGAGTTTAGCCTTTAGTTCAGGACACTCCAGGGCAATCCTGGAGGGTTGGCAACCCTAGGTCTGCCTTGATTTCATGTGACTCCTTCGTAGCTGAGTCAAGATTAAAATTGCTGTAGCAGAGATATGAGAGCAAGTAGCTTGTACAGGATATTATTGCTCGGCATAGAGGGACCTCATAATAAATTATGTTTGAAAAGTGATGTGGACGGTGAGCCATATAGGGTTGCCAACCCTCCTGGATTGCCTGGGAGTCTCCCAGAATGGAAGATTGATTTCCCGGGCACTGCTGCGAGCAACCCTGGAGACAACCACTTCACGTTCGTTTTTCGGGCTGCCTCCAGCTTTGCCTGCAGCTAGTCTGAATGTGGTGGCAAGGCCACACGGCAACGGCGGGACATACCGCTACTTCATTGCCGGGCAGGGGAGTCTGGGGCGTGTCTACCTGCCCAATGGCTTGTGCATCGCCAGGCCATTCCTGGACCTCACCAAGGCGATGCTGACCTCCCTGTGGCTCGGGGATGAGAGGTGATTCCTGGGGCTGGCTTTCCACCCAAAATTTAAACAGACCTAGTCAATCAACACGGAGGAATATATAATCCAAATCGCTGACTTTCAGTGGTGATGTGCCAAATAACTGCCTGAATCCATGAGGTTAAAGCTTAAAACTAAAGGCTTTTATTAAGTAAGAACATGGCATCAAGTTAACACAGGACAACCATCATTCATCACCAACTCAGCCCTTGGTAGAACATTCCAAAAGAGGGGCAGGGCTAGGGAGGAGCATTAGTGGTTACAGCGGTAGAACATTCCAGACATTAACAAGTACAACAACTACAGACAATACAAATGCCAGAACACAGAGTAAGTTTATCACATTCACCCCCTGCTATAGATTCAGTCTGTCAGGAGGTCTGATAATCCTCTGGGAACGACGTAACTCTTGCTGAGGCTCCTCCCGGAGTACTAACTCCGGTTCATTCGAATTCCCAGAATCATCAGTATTTTCCACACTGAGGGTTTGTGTCTCTGAAGGTCCAATACCACGATTGAAAACTACTCTCAGAGTCTGATGCGCTATCAATTACTCATAAAAGACTGAGAGTTAAGAGAGTAACTAAAGGCTTTTATTAACAAAAGAATGAAGGTCTGCCTCGAGTGGTCGACCGGTCCAGAATACAAAGGGGGCTGGGGAGCAGTCACCTTTATACTAGGACTTGTGGGAGGAGTCAGCCGAGGCATGTCCAGGCATGTACACAGTGGAATACAAACAGTGGTTTACCACAGAGTTGAACTCTTTTCGAGCTCCAGCAGATGCAAGATCTTTAATAGAGACCGTATCCTCTCACCCATCCGGATATTGAATATACGCATACTGGGGATTAGCATGGAGGAGTTGTACTTCCTCCACCAGTGGATCAGTCTTGTGGCCTCTCACATGTCTGCGCAACAACACAGGGCCCGTGGTCGTCAACCATGTGGGTAACATTACTCCATTAGTAGCTTTTCTTGGAAAACTAAACATCCTTTCATGAGGGGTGACATTCATCGCTGTACACAAAAGAGACCTTATGGAATGCAGCACGTCTGGCAGAACATCTTGCTAGCGTGAGGCCGGCAGGCCTCGCGACTTCAGAGAGAGTACGATAGCCTTCCACACTGTCGCATTTTCTTTCTCGACCTGCCCATTACCACGAGGGTTTTAGCTGGTAGTTCTACTCGTTGCAATCCCTTTCGATAGCAAAAACTGTCGCAATTCTTCGCTCATAAAGGAAGAACCCCTATCACTATGTATATAGTTAGGCATGCCAAACAAGGAAAACAATTGGCAGAGGCATTTAATTACAACAGCACTAGTCACATCCGGACAGGGGATAACAAAAGGGAACCGAGAGTACTCGTCTATAATATTAAGAAAATAGACATTACGGTCGCTCGATGGAAGGGGACCTTTAAAATCGAGACTCAAATGGTCGAGTTGCTTTAATAAGATGAGCTGGCTCGGACGGCTTATAGAAGCGGGGTTTGCATTCAGCACAAACACGACAGGTTCTGGTCATTGTCCGGACCTCCTCAATAGAGTAGGGTAGATTGTGGGACTTAATTAAGTGGTTCATTCTGGTAACCCCAGGGTGGCAGAGTGCGTCGTGGAGACTTTGAAGCTTATCTATACCTAGACTAGCACATACTCCTCGTGACAAAGCATCCGATGGCTCATTAAATACTCCAGGCCTGTACTGAATATCATAGTCATATGTTGACAGTTCTATTCGCCATCTTAAAATCTTATCATTTTTGATCTTGCCTTTCTGCTTAGTATTGAACATAAAGGCCACGGATCGCTGGTCAGTAATGAGCGTAAAACGTTGGCCAGCGAGATAATGTCTCCAATACCTGACTGCTTCGATAATCGCCTGTGCCTCCTTTTCCACTGAAGAATGTCGAACTTCTGGTCCTTGCAATGTACGAGAGAAGAAAGCTACTGGCCTACCAGCTTGGTTAAGAGTTGCTGCCAACGCAAAATCAGATGCATCACTTTCCACTTGAAAAGGGATCTTCTCATCCACGGCACCTACCACTGCCTTCTCAATGTCCCGTTTGATATTAAGGAAAGCCTCCTGAGCTTCCGCCGATAGCGGAAAAGACGTCGACTTAATAAGAGGTCGGACTTTATCTGAGTAGTTAGCCACCCACTGGGCATAGTACGAGAAGAATCCCAGACACCTTCTTAAAGCTTTTACAGTGTGAGGTAAAGGTAATTCCTTAAGTGGGCGTAATCTTTCAGGATCTGGCCCGATTACCCCATTCTCCACAACGCAACCAAGAATACACAAACGTGTAGTATTGAAGGTACACTTGTTTTCGTTGTAGGTCAGGTTTAACCTCTTTGCAGTCTCTAGGAACTTCGCGAGATTTTGATCATGCTCCCGTTGGTCGCGCCCACAGATAGTAACATTGTCCAGGTACGGGAATGTTGCTTCCAACGCGTATTCATCCACCATACGATCCATCTCCCGTTGGAAGACGGATACCCCATTCGTCACTCCAAAGGGCACCCTACGGAATTGGTACAGGCGCCCATTAGCTTCGAAGGCCGTATAAGGTCGGTCTTCTATTTTAATGGGGAGTTGATGGTAGGCAGACTTTAAATCAATGGTGGAGAACACGCGGTGCTGAGCTATCTGGTTCACCATCTCACAAATACGAGGCAAAGGATAGGCGTCTAATTGGGTATACAAGTTTATAGTCTGGCTATAATTGACCACAAGTCTTTTCTTTTCATTAGTTTTAACCACAACCACCTGGACACGCCACGGGCTATTACTGTGTTCGATGCTTCCCTCCCGTTGAAGCCTTTCCACTTCTTCTTTTATAAATTTTTTATCTTCTGAACTATACCGTCGACTCTTAGTCGCTATAGGTCTACAATTAGGAGCAAGGTTCACGAACAAAGAAGGCGGACTTATTTTTAAAGTAGAAAGGCCGCAGACTGTGAGCGGAGGCTGGGATCCACCATACTTAAGGGTGACGCGCTCATGCTGACACTGGAAGTCCAAGCCTAAAATTAAGTTCACACACAACTGAGGTAATATGAGGAGTTTAAAATCCTTATACTCCGTATCCTTAACGGTCAATGTGACTTTACAATATCCAGTTACCTCCGAAGTAAGGGACTTGGACGCCATCATGATTTCACTTCGAGTAGGATACACCTTCAATGAACAGGAGTTAACAAGGCTGGGGTGTATAAAACTTTCAGTACTGCCACAGTCTATCAAACACCCAGTAGGACGACCATTAATCTTGATGTCCATCATAGATTTCGACAAGGAACCCGGTATGGTCTGGTCAACCGTAACCGAGGCTAGAGTAAAACGATAGGCGGCA
This sequence comes from Somniosus microcephalus, assembly GCF_052327205.1. Lineage (NCBI taxonomy): Eukaryota > Metazoa > Chordata > Chondrichthyes > Squaliformes > Somniosidae > Somniosus > Somniosus microcephalus. The sequence goes on along the minus strand of NC_140991.1, from coordinate 28,830,473 downwards.
GCAGAAAAGACATCGGGTACAGGATTACCCTTACACACTTTACTAAAATGTCCCCGTTTCTTACATTTAAAACAGGTAGCCTCTCTGGCTGGGCATCGTTGCCTGGGGTGTTTAGATTGGCCACAAAAATAACACTTAGAACCATGGGGTACAGCCGCAACAATAGGATTGAGTGGAGGCTCCATTGGTGTTATGGATGCCTCCATACTCAGAACACACGAGGCTGAGAAAGACGCGTGGGCTGATGCATACACTTCTAAATTCTTCTGGGCTACATCTAACGATCGAGCAGTAGCAACGACCGTTTTTAAAACTAACGAGTCATTCTCGAGAAGTCTCTGTCTAATATAATTAGATCGGAGGCCAGATATGAAAGAATCGCGGATGGCCTCTTCCTGATACAATATGGCAGAGACAGCCTTGGAGTTGTAATCCTTAGCCAAAGCCTTAAGGTCCTGCAGGAAATCGTCCAGAGATTCCTCGGGTAATTGCCTGCGAGTAGACAAAAGATACCTGGCGTATACTTCGTTAACCGACTTAAGGTACTGGGCCTTAAGGGCTGCGAGGGCCTCTTCATATGTAGTAATATCTTCAATTATCGAGTAAGTTTGATGACTTACCAAGTCCCCTTTCCCAAGAGTATTTGTGTTTTTCCCACCAATTTTTCCCCTTGTTTTCCTGAAGGCACCGAGTTTCGCTGGGGTACGGTTCGCCTGGCAACAACTCTCGCTGCGTTACAGATCCCCTGCCACTGACTCACGCTGGGCTATGGTTCCCCTGACGCTGATTCTCGCTGTGGTACTAACAGTTCTATGCAATGGGATAGCGTTTCTGCTCGGTTGCGCTGGTATTTACAATGCAATTCGCCCAAAGTCGGCCAAACCAGTGCAAAAGATCGCCGAATTTCAAGCGCAAGTTATGTTCAGCACAAATTGAGTTTCCACAATCTTTTGCGCTGTTTTAAAAAACATCACACTAGAAGCTGGCCCTGCCCGCAAAACTGGCCATGCCCCCAGATTGAATTAATCAGCATGATGAGTTTCCTCTAATTGTGCCCGTTTATGGGCCTTCGAGGAGGCACTTCAAACTAAGCTGGTTTTTAGAATGGCTACAGCACAGAAGGAGGCCATTCGGCTCGTTGAGCCCGTGCCGGCTCTCTGCAAGAGCACTTCAGCTAGTCCCACTCCACCTGCCTTTCCCCTGTACCCCTGCAAACGCTTTTCCTTCAGGTACTTATCCAATTCCCTTTTGAAAGCCACGATTGAATCTGCCTCCACCACCCTTGCAGGCAGTGCATTCCAGATCATAACCACTCGCTGCGTAGAAAAGTTTTTCCTCATGTTGCCTTTGGTTCTTTTGCCAATCACTTTAAATCTGTGTCCTCTGGTTCTCGACCCTTCTGCCAATGGGAACAGTTTCTCTCTATCTACTCTGTCCAGACCCCTCGTGATTTTGAACACTTCTATCAAATCTCCTCACAACCTTTTCTGCTCTAAGGAGACCAACCCAGCTTCTCCAGTCAATCCACGTAACTGAAGTCCCTCATCCCTGGAACCATTCTTGTAAGTCTTTTCTGCATCCTCTCTAAGGCCTTCGCATCCTTCCTAAAGTCAATCACTATTCTCCTCACTGTTCACTATACTTCCAAGTTTTGTGTCATCTGAAAATTTTGAAATTGTGCCCTGTACACCCAAGTCCAAGTCATTAATATATATCAAGAAAAGCAGTGGTTCTGGTACCGACCCCTGGGGAACACCACTGTATACCTTCCTCCAGTCCGATAAACAACCATTCACCACTACTCTCTGTTTCCTGTCACTTAGCCAATTTCATATCCATGCTGCCACTGTCCCTTTTATTCCATGGGCTTCAATTTTGCTGGCAAGCCTATTATGTGGCACTTTGTCGAACGTCTTTTGGAAGTCCATGTACACCACATCAACCGCATTACCCTCATCGACCCTCTCTGTTACCTCATCAAAAAAACTCGATCAAGTTAGTTAAACACAATTTGCCTTTAACAAATCTGTGCTGGATTTCCTTAATTAATCCACACTTGTCCAAGTGACTGGTAACTTTGTTCTGGAATATTGTTTCTAAAAGCTTCCCCACTACCGAGGTTAAACTGACTGGCCTGTAGTTGCTGGGTTTATCCTTGCACCCTTTTTTGAACAAGGGTGTAACATTTGCAATTCTCCAGTCCTCTGGCACCAACCCTGTATCTAAGGAGGATTGGAAAATTAAGGCCAGTACCTCCGCAATTTCCATTTTTACTTCCCTCAGCATCCTAGGATGCATCCCATCCAGTCCTGGCGGCTTATCTACTTTAAATACAGACAGCCTTTCTAGTACCTCCTCTTTATCAATTTTTCTCCCATCCAGTATCTCAACTACCTCCTCTTTTAGGCGCTAGGGCACTAATCTCTAACCTCTCAAAAGCTTTTAAATATTAAAAAGTATTTAATTTACTAAGAAACTGACTAGTGTACAGCAATGAAACTAGTAAATGGCTCTGTATAGTCATTTTCAATGATTTAAAATCAGGTTACTGGACACACTGATTAAAAATGCTTATATTTTTGTGATAAACCCATTTTCAGCTGTGTTAATAAAACTGCACCAGGTTATCACGCTTAAATACCTCAATGAATATATTTTAATGCAAAAAAAAAGTTACGTTCTAAAATGCTGCCCAATTCTGCTGGTTCGTAGAAGATTTAACATAAAATCAATTCGGAAAACTAGCGCAGTTTTGAGCTTGCTGATTGCACCCAAAGCGAACCTCTACCCCTGTGTATCTACCTAGATATCTATTGTTAAAAACTGGTGTGGGGCATGCACTTCCTGCCCACTATGTATAAACAAATTATTCCCCACAAGCTATATTGAAAATACTCAGCGCAAAATGTACATACACTACGGGAATAATTTTGCAAGTTCTTGCTTCTAGTGAGAGCTTCTTTCTGTGACCCCACTCCACCCCCTAGCCGCGCATTTAGGGAACTCGGGGGTGCACCATCTATAAGGTAGTCGATGGCAGCATGAACTTGGAAAATCAGCATTTACATACATATATTAATATATTTCATACATTTCACATTCATTTATTTCAACTCTTGTTCTCTTTATTAATAAACCTCTACAATTATATAAAAACCTTCTAATAAAATATATAAAAATCCTCCAGAATACCATTTCATCTTCTTGTTCAATTAATTTCACTTGAATTTCTCCACATTTTTTTTAATTGTTAACATTAACTTTGTGTTTTTTTAAACCAACACCTAAAATGTACCAGCACAATATTGAATTCTCCATTAAACTATATAGTCATCCTTTCCTTATGTACAAATATACACAGTATCGCGAAAGTCGAGCCTGAGAATACCACTAACACACCCACAATATATTCTGTAATAAAAAGACAATTTGACATATTCGGTCACCGTAAATCAATGGCCTTCGTAATATAATGTATGTTACATGGAATGAAATATGCATCCAGTGACTCACCATGAGTAATGCTACCAAAGAGCTGCTGGTATATTAAAAACATTGCTACTAGTGTGCGCTTTGTCACATTTTTGAGCCATGCTTGTATTATGCAGATGTATGTCATGTTTTCATCTGGCTTAAAAATGCAACAACTCAGAAACTGTATAATTATGGGTGTGAGGAAAATGATCAAATTATTTTTTTTTAATGCTGAAACTGAACAAAATTATTTTTTTAAACGTTCAAAATTCTTTTAATCACATCAAATCGGATCTCTAACTATAATTCCTGAATAATATATACCAATCAAGTTACTGATGCTGCTTTTTCAAAATTTTTAGCCTACATTTTCTTTTCTCCAAGCCTACAGGACCCATACAGATTTAAAAAATATAGTTTAGAATATAATAAAAACATCAAAATGTTAAAAATGTGCAAAAAGACATTTCAATATACCAATAAAATTGCCCAAACTCCTGATAAAATGTTGTCTATTAAGTTTTGCCTCTAGGCCTACCCTTTGTCAGTGTTCTGACTCTGTATCTAACCTCATGGCACAGCTACTTCCAAGCCCTGGGGTTGCCCTGAGCAATGTTATGGAAAGTTTTGCCATTTTTTTCCCCAGTCTTCCCAATTGGCCCTGCTCCTGCCCTACTTTTTTTTAAAATTCATTCACGAGATGTGGGCGTCGTTTGCAAGGCGATTTATTGCCCATCCCTAATTGCCCCTAAGGTGGTAGTGAGCCGCCATTTCAGAGTTAAGCGCCAACCACATTGCTGTGGGTCTGGAGTCACATATAGGCCAGATCGGGTAAGGACGGCAGATTTCCTTCCCTAAAGGACATTAGTGAACCAGATGGGTTTTTAAGACAATCCGGTAGTTTTATGGTCACCATTACTGATACTACTTTTTATTTATTCCAGATTTATTTATTTGAACTCATGTCTCTGGATCATTAGTCTAGGCCTCTGGATTATTAGTCCAGTAACATAACCACTAATATAATAGCAAAATACTGCGGGTGATGGAAATCTGAAATAACAACAGAAAATGCTGGAAATACTCAGCAGGCCAGGCAGCATCCGTGGAGAGAGAAACAGAGTTAACGTTTCAGGTCTGGGACCCTTCATCAGAACTGGAAAAAGCTGTAAATGTAACAGATATTAAGCAGGTGCAGAGACAACGGGGGGGGGGGTTTAGGAGGGGAGGAAGGAATTGAAAGAACATGTTGTGAAAATGACCACTATGCTACCATACCTACTGCTGGCTTCTGTGCGATAGGCAATTTATACCGCAATTACAGTTGGCAAATGCAGCATGTGTGTAAAGCACTGAATAGCGGCTTTTGGTTGACAGTCCCATCAATGAAGCATGTGAAACAATCTGGCAAAAGAACCAGAGGGGAGATGAGGAGACATTTTTTTCCTGCAGCGAGTTATGATCTGGAACGCACTGCCCAAAAGGGCAGTGATAGCAGATTCAATGATAATTTTCAATTGGGAATTGGGAATCTATATATATAAATCGGTACTTCTGTCATTCTGTCTATCTGTCTGTCTGTCTGTCATCGCGTGTGCGTTGCGGGTATGCACTCGAAAGTTACAGGGCGTACCTACGCGCGCGTTACCTCCAAAGAAAGCTTACGCTTCCGAGACGGTTTTAAGCGTATTTACGTTTCGGCCGGGCTAAAATTGCGCCCGCGGTATCCCAAAAACCTTCAACATTCCGCTCATTACCATCTCATTATCCGGTCATTAGCGACAGAGTGACCGACAGAGTGACCTCGAGCTTGACCAATCGTACGCCGGGTTGCTGGCGTGTGCCGCCGGGCCAATCGGTGCGTGTGTGGCCGGGCTTTATCGTTCTGAACCGAGGTGAGTCGCCGCCATCTTGATTCCAAACTTTTCCTTTCTTTTTCCCGCTTTCTACGTCTTAAAAAAAAAAACGTTGCTTTTAAAACACATATTGTTTTAAAAAAAAATGATTTAGAAAGTAATTAACTTATCTAATCTCATTAATTTTCCTACCTTTCCCCGTTTTTCCAGGTAGGCCTAGAAGCCTCGGCGTCTCCTCCGCACCCACGCCCGAGCTAGGCACCGCCCGGCCCCACTCGAAGGCTGGAGGGCCAGCCTCAGCCCAGCGCCGCTAGGGTGCGCGCGCAGCAGGAGCTGAGACCCGCTGTCTCTCTCTGGCTGGCCGGGGGGCGGGGCTTGCTGAGCGTCCAGCGTTACCCTGGCAACCGGGCCCGCCGGACGTCTCGCGCAGCCGCAATCAGCGGTCTTCACCTCGGGGGGGGGGGGGGGCCGCGACCCTCGGGCGGGGGGGTGGGGGGCCGCGCGCGCAGCAGGAGCAGCTGAGACGCGGCGTCTCTCTCTCTGGCTTGGTCAGCGTCACGGTTACCCTGGCAACCGGGCCCTCCGGCCGACAGTCTCAGCTCCTGCTGCGTGCGCAATCGGCGGTCTTCACCTCGGGGGGGGGGGGGGGGGGCGACCCCCGCCCTCCCTCCCCCCTTCCCCCCCTCCCTACCTTCCTCCCCCCCGCCCTCCCTTCCCCGCCCTCCCCCTCCCCTCCCCCCCCGCCCTCCCCTCCCCCCTCCCCGCCCTCCTCCCCCCCTCCCCGCCCTCCCCCTCCCCTCCCCCCCTTCCCCACCCTCCCCCTCCCCCTCCCCCCTCCTCCGTCCCCCCCTCCTCCCTCCCGCCCTCCCTTCCCCTCCCCCTCCCCTCTTCCCCCTCCCCTCCTCCTCCCCCCCTTCCCCTCCCCCTCCCCCCCCTCCCCTCCCTCTCTTCCCCCCAGTCGCTCTCTCTCTTCCCCCCAGTCGCTCTCTCTCTTCACCCCAGTCGCTCTCTCTCTCTCTTCCAACAACAACATTCCCTCGAAAAAGCCTCGGCACCGCCGGGCACTTCAGCTTTGTATATATACTTGAAAAGGAAACACTTGCAGAGCTGTGGGGATTGAATAGGGGAGTGGGACTGATTTGCGAGGTTTTTCAAAGAGCTGACACAGGCACAACGGGCCGCCTCCTATGACTCAATTGACAAAGACAAAATGATCTTCTAGTCACATGTTTACACGATCACTTTAGATATACTGAGACATATTACATAGATACAAGAGTACAAAAAGTAGTGAGGACTGCATTGTTTACCAATGTCAGTTGAGAAAGATAAATTGCAGAAAACAGAAAGATCTAAAATCTTTTAGCTATGTTCATAGTTGATGGCATATTAAAGACAGGCTAGGATCTTTTGAGGCTGTTAAATAGATCCTTTGTTAAATAAATCAGTCTCCACAAAGACTCTGTTTAAATTTCAGATTCAGTCATTTTGGACCTGGAATCGATATCGTAAATAGATGTCAGTAAAGCATGTTTGTTATGAAGAAAGTGAATGTTTAAAACAAGGTGCCTGGGTTAGCTGAGATACATCTCAGAATTCTTGAAGAAATGAGGGATGAAATACTGTGATAAATATTTTAAGAGTAACATAAGCAGTGGATCTGAGTACTAGAGGATAGCATATGTTATCCCAATGTTCAAAAAAAGGAATGAGCCATGACTGGCAATTATAGAACAATTAGCCTAACATCTGTAGTGGGGAAAATACTCAAGAGCATTACAGGCATGCTATCAATGCTCAAGTGAAGAGCGCAGATGATATAAGGGGTAGTCTGCATGGATTTTGAAATAATAGCTCATGATTTACTAATTTACTGGAATAATTTAAGGAGATAACCATATTAGTGGATGAGGGCTATCCAATGGATGTAATTTACTTCAATTTTCAGAAAGCATTTAATAAAAGTCCCACATGCATTCTTGCCTGCTGCCCAGCTGTTCTCAATGGTAGGAGAACGTCTCGCCATGTGCCAGGATCACGGTACAGTCATGTGTCCAATTATAGGGCACCAACTGAGAAGCACCGTAAGAAGCCACAAACCAAAATCATACAATATCTCAGAAATCACATACGGTACAGGATATGATAGGAACGTGACCAACTGAGTGTCAGTTTGCCTCTCTGGTACTGTGTTACTTTCTGCATTTTCTCTATCTGTTTTGTCTTTTCACAGAGTTAAGAAAGGGAATGGGGATGAAGGAGGCATGATCAAACTTGCCCATCCTCTTCCTTAGTTCCCAGTTTTTGCATAATATTTGTAATTGTACCCCTCATTTTTCCCTATGCTGCAACTTGCTACCATTCTTCCTCTTTCAGTGTTAAGGATACAGAAGAGCAACCAGAATGATTTGAGGGTATGAAGGGATTAGTTTATGAGGAGCGCTTGTATAAAGTGGAATAGAGATGGTTGAGAGGTGATATGATTGCTGTTTTTAAGATTATAGGGACTACATAATGTAGAGCAATACAAGCTGTTTCACCTTGTCCAGAACATAGAACCAGAGGACATGGCCTGCGTTGGAAACGGGTAAATTCAAAACTAATTTGCGGAAACAACGGTCCCAATATTTACGGGGTGATGGGGAGGTTGTGGGGGAGGCCGAATACGCCCCAAAAACCCGGCAAAGCCAGTGAGGCAGTGGTCCTGCCGATCTTAACGACAGGGCCTCATTAACATTTTTTGTTCCATTTCCCAGCCGGCAGCCCTTGGGGACAGTCCCCGACAATCGAAATGGGGGGGTGTGTGATCGGGGCTGGCAGGGGGGGAAGGCCTCGATTGGGGCTGGGGAGGGCGAAGCTGCGATGTGGAGAGGTCGAGATAGGGAGGGGGAAGGCCGAAGGCTTCCTTGAAGGTTGGGGGAGGGGGTGGGGGTACTCCTGCTCCTCCTGGCCCACAAGAAGTGCCAAGAAGGGCAATTACCTTATGTTGCTGGCAGCTCCTGCCTCCCTTTTACTGCCAGGTTTCCCGACCCCTGGGAAACCCGTGCAGCCATTTTAATTTGGGCTCCCAGAAGCCCGATTTAATGAGTGCCCCGGCTCTCCACGATGGGACACTCGGGCGCCCTGATATCCGCCGGTGTAAATACTGTGGCAACAAGAGCAGTTCAGAGGCTGGATATTCTGCAGCGAGTGTCTCACCTCCTGACTCCCCAAAGCCTTTTACCATCTACAAGGCACAAGTAAGGAGTGTGATGGAATACTCTCCACTTGCCTGGATGAGTGCAGCTCCAACAACACTCAAGAAGCTCGACACCATCCAGGACAAAGCAGCTCGCTTGATTGGCACCCCATCCACCACCTTCTCAAGGGCAACTAGGGATGGGCAATGAATGCCGGCCTTGCCAACGATGCCCACATCCCAGGAACGAATTTTAAAAAAAGAGGTGGTGGGCACATATGCTGCGTGTTGGGGTCGCATTCCCAGTATTTAACTCTGAACCTCTCGTATGTCGTGGGGGTGTTGATATCGAGGCCATTATTTCAGGGAGTGAGTGGTAAATCTATGAAATAGACTCCCTAAAGAGACAGTGCAACTAGTCAAATGTTTTATTCAAAAGCAAATTAGATAGATTTCTTTCAGAAAATAACATTTTGGGATACAGTATATGAGTAATTTGAAACATGATGTGTGGTAAGTTTAAAATACTTGGGAGGAACATGTGACTTTGGACCTATGGGCCGCGAAATTCGGCTCCTTTGCGCCTTCCATTAGCTCCTCCAGGGATTGCTAATGGGGTGCAATGGGCTTATTGCCCGGGGGGAGGGAACTAATTGCGGCTCCTGAGAAATTCGGCAGGGCGTTGCTGAGGCGCTACCCGATAGCACCACAATCCGCCAGTATTGGCCCAGGCCGCTACGCTGCCATTGCCATGCAACGGGACCCCTTAATGCGCCACCGTGGCCATTTACCGCCCCGCGGCAGAAATTTGGCTGCGCCCCGCGAGGCTGCCACAGGTGATGTCAGCGCCAGCCTTGTGGGTCGCAAGCTGGGCCACACTCCGCTGGCGGGGCAGTATTTAAAGGAGAAATGCGGTTTTGACCCACGTCGCCATTTTCATCTTTTAGGTCAGCCCTTCGTGGCGGCCTTTGGCATGGCCTGTGGCTGACATCGCGCAGCCTGGCACTGTGTCTCGGTGCCGGGCTGTAGCCACGGCACCACACCGCCCTGACGGGCTAGTGTGGGCCATCGGCAGCCCTGCAGAGCTCACAGCATCCCTCCCCTTTAACGGTACTTCCGTGCTGGGCACTAAATCTCCAGCACTAATTCGGTTACCGCCCCCAAACAGGGCGTAACCGAATTTCGTGCCCTCGGTTCCCAAAGCTCTCCACCAGTGGGGGCATTCCTCGTGCCCTGTCTGGGTCTGTTGTAGACTAATTGATAGAGATTGATTGCTACGATTAGTGAACAACTCCATTATCATTGTATTGTGCGACTACCAGGATGGTAGAAGCTGAACTAGATGGACCCTGGTCTTTTTTCATCTAGCAATCCCTATGTTCTTATGTTAAGGAGGGAATCAAAGGCCACACATATGTTGTACCACCATTCCTCACTATGTACCCAGCTTATGCTACTGTCTTGAGGAATTGAGGGATTAAATATCATTCAGTTTCAATCATCAGTTTACTAAGGCTTGATCGGAACTGAAACTGGTTTAAGGTTCAGACATGTTTGTGACTTGTCAGTCAGGTCGAATCATTCTCTGATGTTGGAGACTTATAGGTGCCACTAAAAGCAGTTTAGCTTTTCTGGTGATGGCACTTTTTGTTGAAAGCACCCCGTGAAACCTCCTACAGAGGAAGGTTCTGATGCCTCCAAATGCACTGGCAACAGACCATTTCCACCAGAGACTTGCCTCTGAGTGCATCCTTTCCATTGGAGGCAGCCTTGTAATGTAAAGTGGGTATGTGAGGAAGGGACCGCTCCCTCCGCGACACCCTGGTCCACTCCTCAATCACCCCCAACAGCCCTGCTCCTTCACTTGCCACCTTCCCGTGCAAGCGCAGGAGATGCAACACATGCCCTTTTACCTCCTCCCTTCCCACTGTCCAGGGCCCCAAATACCCCTTCCAGGTGAAACAGCGATTTACTTGTACTTCTTGCAATTTAATGTACTGTATTCGCTGCTCACGATGCGGTCTCCTCTACATTGGGGAGACCAAACGCAGATTGGGCGACCGCTTTGCAGAACACCTCCGTTCAGTCCGTACGGGTGACCCTGAGCTTCCGGTCGCCTGTCACTTTAATTCACCGCTTCACTCCCACTCTGATCTCTCTGTCCTCGGGCTATTGCATTGTTCCAATGAAGCTCAACGTAAGCTCGAGGAACAGCACCTCATCTTTCGATTGGGCACTTTGCAGTCTGCCGGACTCAACATTGAGTTCAACAATTTCAGATAATTATCCCTGCCCCCATTTTTCATGCAGTATGATTTTTGCCATTCCCATTTGCAACATTTTATCTTTCCTGCCTCTTACAAAAGTACAGGATGTTCTTTCTATTCCTTCCTCCCCTCCTAACCCCCCCCCCCCCCACTGTCTCTGCACCTGCTTAATATCTGTTACATCTCCAGCTTTTTCCAGTTCTGATGAAGGGTCCCAGACCTGAAACGTTAACTCTGTTTCTCTCTCCACGGATGCTGCCTGGCCTGCTGAGTATTTCCAGCATTTTCTGTTGTTATTTCAGTTAATATCACCATTGTCTCAACTCCAGCTACAAACCAAGTGAGATGTCCATTGGTTAATACAAATCAATGGAAATCCATATTTTAAATAACTAATTTTATACCCTGCTGTGAAACCCGCACCATATGAACAAATGGTTGGATAACTACTGCAGTGGGCTGCTGAATGTGCTTCTAAATGTGTATTTAAAAACACTCCTTATCCACAACTTTGTGTAAGCTCAATTGGTCTCCGAGACAAAACTTTAATTGCTTCTCAGCTGGAGTACTTAGATGTAAGGTCCATCTCGTGGGAAAGGAAGAACATAATCATTCCTCCCCTCTGACCTTCCTGAAGCACCTGTGGCAGATGTGGTTAAGTGTGACCTTTGTCTAATCCTTAATACTGAAAGAGGAAGAAGAGTGGAAGGGAGCAACATAGGGGAAATTAATGTGAATAAATATAGATATTAGCAGATATCCCTTGGTATTGTTGTTTATAATGATAGGGGTGTTATGCTATCCAATCCACAATGTATTATTAACTGATACGCTTGATGCCTGAAGAAAAATAAAAACAAAATTGCCTGTATCTTCCTGCAACTTGTTCTTTCCTGCTCTCATTCTTTCTGTGTCTCATAGAGTCATAGAGTCATAGAGTAATACAGCACGGATAGAGGCCCTTCGGCCCATCGTGTCCATGCCGGCCATCAAGCCCTGTCTAATCTAATCCCATATTCCAGCATTTGGCCCGTAGCCTTGTATGCTATGGCATTTCAAATGCTCATCCAAATGCTTCTTAAATGTTGTGAGGGTTTCTGCCTCCACAACCCTTTCAGGCAGTGAGTTCCAGACTCCAACCACCCTCTGGGTGAAAAAGTTCTTTCTCAAATCCCCTCTAAACCTTCTGCCCTTTACCTTGAATCTATGCCCCCTAGTTATTGACCCCTCTACTAAGGGGAAAAGCTCCTCAGCATCCATCCTATCTATGCCCCTCACAATTTTGTACACCTCAATCATGTCCCCCCTCAGCCTCCTCTGCTCCAAGGAAAACAAACCCAATCTGCCCAGTCTCTCTTCATAGCTGAAGCGCTCCAGCCCTGGTAACATCCTGGTGAACCTCCTCTGCACCCTCTCTAACGCGATCACATCTTTCCTGTAGTGTGGCGACCAGAACTGCACACAGTATTCCAGCTGTGGCCTAACCAGTGTTTTATACAGCTCCATCATAACCTCCTTGCTCTTATATTCTACGCCTCGGCTAATGAAGGCAAGTATCCCATATGCCTTTTTTACCACCTTATCCACCTGTTCCGCCGCCTTCAGGGATCTGTGTACCTGCACACCCAGATCCCTCTGACCCTCCGTCTTGCCTAGGGTCTTTCCCTTCATTGTGTATTCCCTTGCCTTGTTAGACCCCCCAAAGTGCATCACCTCGCACTTTTCCGGGTTAAATTCCATTTGCCACTGTTCCGCCCATCTGACCAACCCATCTATATCGTTCTGCAGACTGAGGCTACCCTCCTCGCTATTTACCACCCTACCAATTTTAGTATCATCCGCGAATTTACTGATCATACCCTTTACATTCATATCCAAGTCATTAATGTAGACCACAAACAGCAAGGGACCCAGCACCGATCCCTGTGGTACCCCACTGGCCACAGGTTTCCAGTCACAAAAACAACCTTCGACCATCACCCTCTGCCTTCTGCCACTAAGCCAGTTTTGTATCCAATGTGCCAAGGCACCCTGGATTCCATGGGCTCTTACCTTCTTGACCAGTCTCCTGTGCGGGACTTTATCGAAGGCCTTACTGAAATCCATGTATACCACATCCACTGCGTTACCCTCATCCACACACCTAGTCACCCCCTCAAAAAATTCAATCAAATTAGTCAGACATGATCTTCCCTTGACAAAGCCATGTTGACTATCCCTGATTAATCCTTGCCTCTCCAAGTGGAGACAAATTTTGTCCCTCAGGATTTTTTCCAGTAATTTTCCTACCACTGATGTTAGGCTCACTGGCCTGTAGTTCCCCGGTTTTTCCCTACTACCCTTCTTGAATAATGGTACTACATTAGCGGTTCTCCAGTCCTCTGGCACATCCCCTGTGGCCAGAGAGGTCCTGAATATATGTGTTAGAGCCGCCGCAATCTCCTCCTTTGCCTCACACAGCAGCCTGGGGTACATTTCATCCGGGCCTGGGGATTTATCCATTTTTAGGCCAGCTAAAACCGCCAATACCTCCTCCCTCTCGATGTTAATATGTTCGAGCATATCACAGTCCCCCCGCCCTATTTCTATGTCTACATCGTCCTTCTCCATAGTGAAAACAGATGCAAAAAATTCATTTAGAACCCCTCCTACATCTTCCGGCTCCACACACAGATTGCCACTTTTGTCCCTAATGGGCCCTATTTTTTCCCTAGTTATCCTTTTACCCTTAATATACTTATAAAACATCTTCGGATTTTCCTTTATTTTGCTCGCCAGTGTTATTTCATGGCCCCTCCTTGATCTCCTAATTTCTTTTTTAAGTATCCCCCTGCACTTTTTGTACTCCTCTAGGGCTTCCTCCGTCTTTAGCCTTTTGTATCTCCCTGTGTGTTTTTCACTCTTTATTTTCTCTCTCTTTGATTGTAACACTTTTCTCATTGTAATGAGAAAGGATTAATTAGCAATCTTGTTGTGCGAGGCCCCTTAGGGAGGAGCGATCATAATATGATAGAATTTTTCATTAAAATGGAGAGTGAAGTAGTTGACTCAGAGACGAGGGTCCTGAATTTAAATAAAGGAAACTACGATGGTATGAGGCACGAGTTGGATACAATGGATTGGGGAACATTACTTAAAGGGTTGACGGTGGATAGGCAATGGCAAACATTTAAAGATCACATGAATGAACTACAGAATTTGTTCATCCCTGTTTGACATAAAAATAAAACAAAAAAGGTGACTCAACCGTGGCTAACTAGGGAAATTAGGGATAGCATAAGATCCAAGGAGAGGACATATAATTTGGCCAGAAAAAGCAGCAAACTTGAGGATTGGGAGCAGTTTAGGATTCAGCAAAGGAGGACAAAGGGATTAATTAAGAGGGGGAAAATAAATTATGAGAGTAAGCTTGCAGGGAACATAAAAACTGACTGTAAAAGCTTCTATAGATATGTGAAGAGAAAAAGATTGGTGAAGTCAAGCGTCGGTCCCTTGCAGTCAGAATCAGGGGAATTTATAAAGGGGAACAAAGAAATGGCAGACCAATTAAATACATACTTTGGTTCTGTCTTCACAAAGGAGGACACAAATAACCCAGAGATGTCGGGAAACATAGGGTCTAATGAGAGGGAGGAATTGAATGAAATCAGTATTTGTAGGGAAATGGTGTTAGGGAAAGTGACGGGATTGAAGGCCAACAAATCCCTAGGGCCTGATAATCTACATCCTAGGGTACTTAAGGAAGTGGCCCTAGAAATAGTAGATGCATTGCTGGTCATCTTCTAAAATTCTATAGACCCTGGAACAGTTCCCATGGATTGGAGGAAAGCTAATGTAACCCCACTATTTAAAAAAGGTGATAGAGAGAAAACGGGGAATTATAGACCGCTAAGTCTGACATTGGTAGTGGGGAAAATGCTAGAGTCCATTATAAAAAAATGTAATAGCAGAGCACTTGGAATATAATGACAGGATCTGACAAAGTCAACATGGATTTACAAAAGGTAAATCATGCTTGACTAATCTACTGGAATTTTTTGAGGATGTAACTGGTAGAATAGATAAGGGAGAACCAGTGGATGTGGTGTATTTGGACTTTCAGAAGGCTTTCGATAAGGTCCCGCATAAGAGATTAGTGTGCAAAGTTAAAGCACACGGGATTGGGGGTAAGGTACTGGCTTGGATAGAGAACTGGTTGGCAGACAGGAAGCAAAGAGTTGGAATAAACGGGTCTTTTTCCGAGTGGCAGGCAGTGACTAGTGGGGTACCACAGGGATCGGTGCTAGGAGCCCAGCTATTCACAATATATATGAATGACGATCTAGATGAGGGAACAAGATGTAATATCTCCAAGTTTGCAGACGACACAAAGCTGGGTGGGCGTGTGTGCTGTGAGGAGGATGCAGAGAAACTCCAGTATGATTTGGACAGGTTGGGTGATTGGGCAGATGCATGGCAAATGCGGTATAATGTGGATAAATGCGAGGTTATCCACTTCGGTGGCAAAAACAGGAAGACAGATTATTACCTGAACGGCAATAGATTGGGAAAAGGGGAAGTGCAACGAGACCTGGGTGTCCTTGTGCACCAGTCGCTGAAGGTAAGCATGCAGATGCAGCAGGCGGTTAAGAAGGCAAATGGTATGTTGGCCTTCATAGCGAGAGGATTCAAGTACAGGAGCAAGAATGTCTTGCTGCAGTTGTACAGGGCCTTGGTGAGACCACACCTTGAGTATTGTGTGCAGTTTTGGTCACCTTACCTGAGGAAGGATGTCCTTGCCATGGAGAGAGTGCAGCGAAGATTCACCAGACTGATACCTGGGATGGCAGGAATGACATATGAGGAGAGATTGGGTCGATTAGGCTTATATTTGCTAGAGTTTAGAAGAATGAGAGGATATCTCATTGAAACTTATGAAATTCTAACAGGACTAGACAGACTAGATGCAGGAAGGATGTTCCCGATGGCGGGGGAGTCCAGAACCAGGGGTCACAGTCTAAGGATAAGAGGTAAGCCATTTAGGACTGAGATGAGGAGGAATTTCTTCACCCAGATAGTGGTGAACCTGTGGAATTCTCTACCACAGAAGACAGTTGAGGCCAATTCATTAAATATATTCAAGAAGGATGTAGATATATTTCTTAAGGCTAAAGGGATCAAGGGATATGGGGAGAAAGCAGGGACAGGGTACTGAATTTGGATGATCAGCCATGATCTCATTAAATGGCGGAACAGGCTCGAGGGGCCAAATGGCCTACTCCTACTCCTATCTGCTATGTTTCTTTGTGGTTTCTACTGTTGGTCGTTCTTTCTCTCACCGCTTGTTTAAATCTCTCCTTCACTGTGTCTCCTTCCTCTTCTATATATCCTTCCTGGCCTGTCTTTATGGTTCATATACGCTTTATCGGCATTCTCAGTTTTTATCTCTTGCCTTAAAGAAAAACAAAGAACATGCATTTAGACAGCGCCTTTCTCAGGCGATCTCAGGATGTCCCAAAGCCGTTTACAGCCAATGAAGTATTTTTGAAGTGTAGACACTGTTGTAGTGTAGTTTGAAGGAGCGAGAGCTGGAGAGAGCAGTTTGAAGGAGCGAGAGCTGGAGAGGACAGTTTGAAGGAGCGAGAGCTGGAGAGAGAAGTTTGAAGGAGCGAGAGCTGGAGAGAGCAGTTTGAAGGAGCGAGAGCTGGAGAGGAACCCGAGAGGAAACATCAAGAAAGACTGAGAGGAAACATCGAGAGAGAGAGAGGGGAACCATCGAGAGAGACCAAGGTGGAAACATCGAGAAAGACCGAGGGGAAACATCGAGAGAGTCCGAGGGGAAACATCGAGAAAGACCGAGGGGAATCATCGAGAAAGACCGAGGAGAAACATCGAGAAAGACCGAGGGGAAACATCGAGAAAGACCGAGGGGAAACATCGAGAGAGACCGAGGGGAAACATCGAGAGAGACCGAGGGGAAACATCGAGAGAGACCGAGGGGAAACATCGAGAAAGACCGAGGGGAATCATCGAGAAAGACCGAGGGGAATCATCGAGAAAGACCGAGGGGAAACATCGAGAAAGACCGAGGGGAAACATCGAGAGAGACCGAGGGGAAACATCGAGAGAGACCGAGGGGAATCATCGAGAAAGACCGAGGGGAAACATCGAGAAAGACCGAGGGGAAACATCGAGAAAGACCAAGGGGAAACATCGAGAGAGACCGAGGGGAAACATCGAGAGAGACCGAGGGGAAACATCGAAAGAGACTGAGGAAGCACTTTATTTATTTTATTTTATTAACTAATTAAATTTATTTAATTATAAGTTGTGAGTTCCTCATGATGCTCTCCCAGGGCGGCCACCCCGTAGCCAGAGATTATTCTAGAAGCCTGGGTAGAAATATCAATGTAATTACTGCAGAAATTACTTTTTTTACATTATTGCTTGTTCATTTTCTGTGCTGTCTTTTTTATGTCTTTTATTTATTTTATGTCTGCTTTATTTATATTTAAAGTATGTATGCGTGTATATGTCGGTATGTGTTTTTTTGTGATGGCGCCGATGAAGATGGCTGCCGTCCTTGCGAGCTCCGTGCGTACCAGGCAGCTAAGTGTTCTTGCTGCTTGGTGCTCTCGGCTCGTCAAGAAAAAAGCATTTCACTGACTAGATTACACTTCTTGTATTTAGTTATGTGATAAATAAAATTGAAATTGAATTGAAAATGCCGCAGCCAATTTGCGATAGCAAGGTCACGCAAACAACAATGAGGCATGGAAGTTGTGGTAGTAATGACGGCGAGGCTGTCGGCGTTCGCCTTTATTATTGGGTAAAACTGACAGCAACTTCTGGCGTCCGCACATGCGCAGTTAAACATGGAAATCTGGAAGTTGCATACAGTGATGGCCTGCTCCTCTACAGGGTGCGCTGTTGCAGTCCTTGCCGATGGAATCAACACAGAAATCACTGATTTGGCATGAATTACCCACTATTCTCACTGTAAAGGCTGATGAAAAACTTAAGCCTTCTTCAATCAAGTGTAACTGAGTTTTTAATGGCATACTAAGTCATAATTACTGCTGAACACGCTCTCTGCCCTGAAAAAGTATTTTACAAGTGTGGAGTCTCATTCCCTCAGAAGAAAATTAAAATGTTGCAGATTTTTAAAAAGTTAAAGTTAAAATGTTTTTTAAGTTTGTGTTTTGCTATTTAAGTTGCTCCCTTAATCCCATATGTATGTCCCAATCTTTATTTTGCTTTCTGTTCAATGATTTAAATGTAATTCATAATTCCTGCTTTTTACTTCCTGCTTTGCCATCTGTGAGAATTCCTCAATCTGATTGGTTGATCAGTCTCCCTGCTGCCTGCCCTATTCACAAACCCAACAGATCCCCTGTAGAAGGCGCTAAATTCAAACTCACATCGGAAAAGAGGCCGTCTGCGCTCTGGAGCCCGCTAAAACTTTGAGGTGAGCGGCGAGCGCCGTTCCTTCGCCGCTGACCGCAAAATCCAGGCCAATCTGTTTTAGTTATGTTGGGAGTTATTACGGAAGGGGGAGGTCGCCATCTGGGAACACTGCTGGGGCATGGGTCTGAGACTTGAGCTCTTGGACCAGACCCCACTCAGTGGAACTGGGTCTAACATGCAGTAGGAGGAAGCACTCAAAGGTGGAGGTGAAGGAGAATGCAATGCGGGATCTACCAGTACTCCACAGAGGGGGAGCGGGCATGCGTCCGTGTTCCCTGCAAGCTGCACGCGAGCGCGGCCGCGCAGTAATCTGGAAGGTACCGTGCAGGCTGCTCACAAGCTTACCCACCTGGAATACCGCACATGCACAAAAATTTTTAAGGGACCACACATTGAAATAAAGGGGCCGCGCACAACAAAGACAATTTAGAGGAAACATTGGCAGGCATGATTATAAAAACTGAGGAGTGCTCAAGTTTAGAAGTACTCTGTTGCGCAAGGGTCAGTGGGGATCTCAAGGCCCCAGTAGCAGAGAAGAAAACAACTGCAGCCACACAATGATCACAAAAGCTGCTGCGCCTGCAGTGGAAGAAAAGAAAGTGGAATCATTGTTTAAAATATGATGCGCGTGTGCCTCACCAGATCCCAGGCCACACATGGGCTACGGGGACCCATAGCAAAGCTCAAGTCATCAATGAATCTCCAGGCAAATAGGCCATTCAGCAACTCAAGCCTGTTCCACCATTCAATCAGACCATGGCTGATCTGTACCGTAACTCCATTTGCCTGTCGTTGATCCAATCCCTGATACCCTTACCTAACAAAAATCTATCTATCTTGAAAATTTTAATTGACCCAACATCCACAGACTTTTTGGGGAGAGAGTTCCAGAGGGTGTGATTGGCAGTGAGATTGCTCGAGGGTGGGGGGTGGTGTGAGAGCGGCAGCCCGTGTTCTTTAACTGTGGGGTCGAGAGGAGAATTCCTGCTCATCCCAGATGCACATAAGTATATTTTAAAACTTACGTTGTTGGTTGCGGCCTAACAGGTAGACCCTTTAAAGGGCGCCTGTTAAGCCGCATGTAGGCCTGGTTTTCCTGAGTGCAGCCTGAGGGGCACACTAACCTTGCCATGTGGGCCTTGTTACATATGCAAAGGGCCTAACTCCTGTTTCTGGCGTGGGCACGGCACAGCGATTATTTGGCCGTTACCAATATTGCGGGCGGTGCACTTTTGGCTCATAATGGAGGCTTAGTAGGCCGGTTAATGCCCAAAAAACGGGCACTGTGCGGCTGAATCTCTAGGCCCACTTGTTTAAATTCCTGAAATATTGGTTTGACCTATCATACATTCATAGAGTGGTACAGCATAGAAGGAGGCCTTTTGGCCCATCAAATCCGTGCTGGCTCTTTCGAAGAGCAATCCCACTCCCCCACTCTTTCCCCATATCCCTGCAATTTTTTTCACCTTCAATTTTTAATCCAATTCCCTTTTGAAGGCTACTATTGAATCTTTTTTCCACCATCTTATGAGGCCGTGCATTCCAAATCTTGTTGTGCCAAACGTTTTTCCTCATGCCGCCTCTGGTTCTTTTGCCAATCATCTTAAATCTGTGTCCTCTGGTTATCAACCCTTCAGCCATTGGAAACAGTTTCTCTTTATTTACTCTATCTAAACCCTTCATGATTTGGAACACCTCCATCAAATCTCAACTCTCAACCATCTCTGCTCTAAGGAGAACAGCCCCAGCTTCTCCAGTCTATCCATGTAACTGTAATCCCTCATCCCTGGAACCGTTCTAGTAAACCTCTTTTGTCCCTTGTTTTAAAAAAAGGGCAAGAGATCAAGTTGACTATTTCAGCAATGTGGTTGGGAAGTTGAAGTTATCATTTTGAAGAGATTTCAGCTGGAAGGTGTTGCGTAAATCCATCATGTCACAAAACATGATGCACAGTGTTTCTGAGCTTGTTTCTCTCCCTGAAACAATGACAATCCATCTTTAAACTATAGGATATGTTTCCGAAGTGATTTAAGGTCGAGGCTGTAGATTTTTCTCCTACAGTATTCTTTAAGTAAAGATAAAAGTACAGTTGGAGAGATTAATATGAAAAGAACACTCACTCAACGAGGCGAGATTTCCTCTCTTCCCATGTGACAGCTATTGGTCACAGCAGCACTACCTGTGGGCAGGTGACTGTACTGCAGCCCTGATTCCATTGTATTCACTGATTCATAGAAACTTAGAAACATAGAAGATAGGAGCAGGAGGAGGCCATTCGGCCCCTTGAGCCTGCTCCGCCATTCAATGAGATCATGGCTGATCATCCAAATTCAGTACCCTGTCCCTGCCTTCTCCCCATATCCCTTGATCCCTTTAGCCTTAAGAAATATATCCAACTCCTTCTTGAATATATTTAATGAATTGGCCTCCACTGCCTTCTGCGGTAGCGAATTCCACAGGTTCACCACTCTCTGGGTGAAGAAATTCCTCCTCATCTCTGTCCTAAATGGCTTACCCCTTATCCTTAGACTGTGACCCCTGGTTCTGGACTCCCTAGCCATCGGGAACATCCTTCCTGCATCTAGTCTGTCTAGTCCTGTCAGAATTTTATAAGTTTCAATGAGATCCCCTCTCATTCTTCTAAACTCCAGCGAGTATAAGCCCAATCGACCCAATCTCTCCTCATTCATCATTCCTGCCATCCCAGGTATCAGTCTGGTGAATCTTCGCTGCACTCCCTCCACGGCAAGAACATCCTTCCTCAGATAAGGCGACCAAAACTGCACACAATACTCAAGGTGTGGTCTCACCAAGGCCCTGTACAACTGCAGCAAGACATCCTTGCTCCTGTACTCGAACCCTCTCGCTACGAAGGCCAACATACCATTTACCTTCTTAACTGCCTGCTGCATCTGCATGCTTACCTTCAGCGACTGGTGCACAAGGACACCCAGGTCTCGTTGCACTTCCCCTTCTCCCAATCTCCAGTTATTGTTTGGAATCTGTTTTGAATTCAGAGGCCTAGGTGGATGAGTGGAAGCCATCAAGAAGTAAAATGATCAGGAGAGGTAAATCAAGAAATGGTGGTTTTAATTAAAAGCCCCCAATTGTAGGAAGACAGGAAAATTGATGAGTTCCACCGTTTTGAGGTCTTAGAAAGAATGAGTTAGATGCTGACACAAACAACAAGGAAGATCGATATCAGAGGAGGCATTTAAACGTCTGACAGAGATTTAATAACAAAAGTATTAACAAATGCATTTATAAAAAAAAAACTTCTGGCATCTAACTCTTTCCTGTATTATGTGTCATCAGCCAGTATGACATTTTTTATTTGTTTTAGATAGAGGTAGTGAAGTTAAACTGGGTGGAAAAGGATTCAAGAGTGAACTCCACACAACAAAAGATGGATATGAGCTGTCAGTTTGAGATTACAATGTCTGGGAAGCAACAATAAGCCAGAGATCTGTGGAAGCATGGATGTAAAATGCTGCAGTCTCTTCTAATTATGCGTCTTTCTTGAATGTAGATTATTAAAGAAAGAAAGACTTGCATTTATATATCACCTTTCACAACCTCAGGATGCCCCAAAACGCTTTACAGGCAATTAGGTACTTTTTGAAGTGTAGTCACTTGATATACCTATCAATTCATCCAATGAAAAGCGACGAGTTAAGAAAGTAACTATAGGTTTTTATTGGCTAAATAACAGAGCCCACCCTCGTGGGTGATCGGATCCAACAAGGAGGAATACCAGCCAGTCGACCACCTTTATACCTGGGCAGGTAGGTGGAGCCATGGGCGGAGTCCGCAGTGTTCAGCCCAGGTATAACAGCGTGACAAGAGGCGACCTCGTATAGTGATACAACAGTGTGAACAGTGATAACGATATAACAGTGATAACTATAGTGTAACGATAGTGAACGACAAAAGTGGTTTACCACATTCACCCCTTGTTTAGATTTGAGTCCAGCGGGGTGAAGTGTACTACCAGTTCTGGTAAGTCAGTCTGTCCGGAGGCCTCGTAAGCCTTTCTGATCGTCGCAGCGGCGGTGTTGCATTCTCCGGTGTTGATGCTGGTGTCTGCGTGGTCGGCGAAGGCTCGTGGGGTTCCGGCGTGCCGTCTACCTGAGCTGGAATTGGGGGGGGGGGGTGGGCGGGGGTAAAGGTGGTGTCTCCGGAATGCCCGAGGGTGCGAGGTCCCGTAAGGAGACTGTGTCCTCCCGCCCGTCTGGGTAAGCCACATAGGCGTACTGGGGGTTGGCGTGCAGGAGGTTCACCTTCTCGACCAGGGGGTCCGTTTTATGGGCCCTCACGTGCTTTCGCAGCAGGACGGGCCCCGGGGAGGTCAGCCAGGTTGGTAGTGTGGTTCCCGTAGTCGACTTCCTGGGGAAAACAAACATTCGTTCATGGGGGGTGGCGTTAATGGCAGTGCAGAGTAGTGACCGGATGGAATGCAGCGCTGCCGGGAGGACTTCCTGCCAGCGGGAGGTTGGGAGGCCCTTAGACTTTAAGGCTAAGAGGACGGCCTTCCATACCGTCGCGTTCTCTCTTTCCACCTGGCCGTTCCCTCGGGGGTTGTAGCTGGTGGTCCTGCTTGCAGCAATACCTCTCGCTAGTAGGAACTGACGGAGTTCCTCGCTCATGAAGGAGGAGCCCCGGTCACTATGTATATAGTTTGGGAACCCGAACAAGGCGAAGAGGTCGTTCAGGCATTTAATGACCGTGGTACTGGTCATGTCTGGGCAGGGGAAGGCAAAGGGGAAACGGGAGCACTCATCAACGATGTTGAGGAAGTACACATTACGGTCAGAGGACGGGAGGGGCCCCTTAAAGTCGATGCTCAGGCGCTCGAAGGGGCGGGTGGCCTTGATCAGGCTTGCTCTGTCCGACCTAAAGAAGTGCGGTTTGCACTCGGCACAGGTCTGGCAGTTCCTGGTCATGGTCCTGACCTCCTCGATGGAGTATGGCAGGTTGCGGGCCTTAATGAAGTGGTAAAGTCTGGTGACCCCGGGGTGGCAGAGGTCGTTGTGGAGGGTCTGAAGTCTATCACTTTGCGCGCTGGCGCATGTAATTCGTGACAGAGCATCAGGGGGATCGTTCAGCTTACCTGGCCGGTACAAGATATCATAATCATAGGTGGATAGTTCGATTCTCCACCTCAATATCTTGTCATTCTTGATTTTGCCCCTCAGCTTGTTATTAAACATAAAAGCGACCGAACGCTGGTCGGTGAGGAGGGTAAATCGTTTGCCTGCCAGGTAATGCCTCCAGCGTCGTACCGCCTCCACAATCGCTTGGGCCTCCTTCTCGACCGACGAGTGTCGGATCTCAGGGCCCTGTAGGGTCCTTGAGAAGAAGGCCACTGGTCTCCCCTCCTGGTTAAGGGTAGCGGCTAGGGCGAAGTCGGATGCATCGCTCTCCACTTGGAAGGGGATGGACTCGTCCACTGCGTGCATTGTGGCCTTGGCGATGTCTCCCTTAATGAGGGAGAAGGCTGCGCACGCTTCCTCCGCAAGGGGGAAGGATGTGGACTTCATGAGGGGTCTGGCTTTGTCTGCATAATTGGGCACCCATTGGGCATAGTAGGCGAAGAGCCCCAGGGTTCTCTTCAGAGCCTTTGGACAGTGGGGGAGGGGTAGCTCCATGAGGGGACGCATTCTTTCGGGGTCGGGGCCGATGACTCCGTTCTCTACTACACAGCCGAGGATGGCAAGGCGCGAGGTGTTAAACACACATTTCTCCTTATTGTAGGTGAGGTTCAGCCGTTGGGCCGTACGGAGGAATCTCTCCAGATTAACGTCATGGTCCTGCCGGTCGCGGCCGCAGATGGTGACGTTATCTAGGTAGGGGAACGTGGCGTGCAGCCCGTTCTGGTCAACCATCCGGTCCGTCTCCCTTTGGAAGACCGAAACCCCGTTGGTGACGCCGAAGGGAACCCTAAGGAAGTGGTAGAGGCGGCCATTCGCCTCGAAGGCGGTATACTGGCGGTCCTCAGGGCGGATAGGGAGTTGGTGGTAGGCCGACTTAAGGTCGATGGTAGAGAATACTCGGTATTGTGCGATCTGATTGACCATATCAGATATGCGGGGAAGGGGGTATGCGTCCAGCTGGGTGTACCTGTTTATGGTCTGGCTGTAGTCGATGACCAGGCGGTTCTTATTGCCCGTCTTAACTACCACGACCTGGGCACGCCAGGGGCTGGTGCTCCCTTCGATGATGCCCTCCTTCAGGAGACGCTGCACCTCAGAGCTAATGAAAGCTCTGTCCCCGGCGCTGCACCGCCTGCTCTTGGTCGCGACGGGTTTGCAGTCGGGGGTGAGGTTAGCGAACAGGGAAGGTGGCGGGACCTTGAGGGTGGATAGGCCGCAGGTGTTACGCGGTGGGCGGTTTAAAATCTGTTGGTTGTCGACTGTGAGTGGGGGGAGGGGTCCGCCGTATGCTAGTGTGACGCTTTGGAGGTGGGATTGGAAGTCTAGCCCTAGTAGGACGGCGGCGCATAGCTGGGGGAGGCCGAGGAGTTTAAAATTTTTATACTCCGTACCCTTAACCGATAGGGTCACAACACAGTAGCCGCTGATGTCTGTGGCGTGGGATCTCGATGCCATCGAGATCCGGTTGCGCGTTGGCAGGACAGGGAGGGAGTAGTGGCTCACTGTGTCTGGGTGGATGAAACTCTCCGTGCTTCCGCTGTCGAACAGGCAGGTCATGGCGTGGCCGTTTACTCTGATGTCCATCATTGACTTGGACAGGTGATGCGGGCGGGTTTGGTCCAGTGAGACGGAGGCTAGTGTATAGCTGAGCGAGTTGCTGTAGTCTGCGGGTGAGGCGGTAGTCGGGTCTAGAGGCACGGTGGCGGTCGAGCGTGGTGGGTAAAATGGCGTCTCCCACGAGGTTGGACAAAATGGCGGAGAAGATGGCTGCCCCCGTAACTCACATGAGGCACTGCTGGTGTCGGTTGCCTGTATCAAAGATGGCCGCCCCCATGACTCACGTGGGGATGCTGGCCTCTGTTGCCTTGAAGGAAGATGACCACCCCCACAGCTCGCATGAGGCACTGCTGGCCTCTGATGATCCACCTCTGCAGGCCTTAGCGAAGTGGCCTTTCTTCATGCAGTTTGAGCAGGTAGAGTTCCTGGCTGGGCAGCGCGACCTTGGGTGTTTCGCCTGGCCGCAGAAGAAGCAGCTGGCGGCCCGATCGCGGGGGTCCGATGTCGGAGCTGGTACCGGGGGTGGCGGTCTCAATCGGGTCCGGGACGCTGAGGTAGGTCCCAGGGGGGTTGCTGCGGGGGGTATCGCGGTCGGGGTCGGTCCCAAGTCCCAGGGTCGCGAGTTACAGTACCTTGAGTATGCCTCGAGGTCCCGATGGGCCACCTCTAGAGAGAGAGCGAGGGCTGCAGCTTTGTCCAGGTCGAGGTCCCTTGCTTCCAGTAGTCTTTGCCGTGAGTAGTCGGACCGCAGGCCTTTCACGAAGGCATTGCGGACATTGTCTTCAGTATTTTCAGCCGCCGTTACCGCTTTAAAGTTACAGTCTCTGCCGAGTGCTTGTAGCACCCGTAAAAATTCCTCCACGGGCTCTCCTGGCTGTTGCGGGCGGGATCTTAGGAGGTGTCTGGCATACATGGAATTTACCGGGGTTTGGTACTGTCTTTTCAGCCGGTTGATGGCGTCCTCGTATGTTTTAAGGTCCCGGATGAGTGCGAATACTTTAGGGCTCACTTGGGCGTTCAGAACTCTTCGCTTGGATTTCTGAGGCACGCCGGATTCTCCCAGGTAGGCTTCGAAGCAGCTCAGCCAGTGTTCGAAGTCGAGGGCTGAGTTTGCTGCCTGTGGGTTTAGGTCCAGGTACGGTGGTCTGAGGGCTCGCAGCCAGGCCGGCTGCTGTGGCTGTTGTAGCTGGGCGTCTGGCTGGTCGCTTGGCTGGTCGTTT